>NW_023494785.1:1881505-2161505 GCF_904425465.1 Colossoma macropomum
CTAGGAACATTATCAAGTCTCATCCCGGTCAGGAACTGTACTAGAGTCCACGTCCCGGTCAGGAACTGCACTAGTCCACGTCCCGGTCAGGAACTGCACTAGTCCACGTCCCAGTCAGGAACTGTAATAGGTCTCGCCCCGGTCAGGAACTGTACTAGTCCTGGTCCCGGTCAGGAACTGTACTAGGTCTCGTGCCGGACAGGAAGTGTAAAATGCTTGTCCCAGTCAAGAACTGTACTAGTCCCCGTCCCGGTCAGGAACTGTAAAATCTTGGTTCCAGTCAGGAACTGTATAAGTCCTCACCCCATTTGGGAACTGTAGTAGTCTTTGTCCCACTCAGGAACTATACTAGGTCTCGTCCCATTCAGGAACTGTAAAATCCTTGTCCCGGTCAGAAACTGTACTAGTCCTGGTCCCGGTCAAGAACCGTACTAGGTCTCGTGCCAGTCAGGAACTGTAAAATCCTTGTCCCGGTCAAGAACTGTACTAGTCCCCATCCCGGTCAGGAACTGTAAAATCTTTGTCCTGGTCAGGAACTATATAAGTCCTCACCCCATTTGGGAACTGTAGTAGTCTTTGTTCCGCTCAGGAACTATACTAGGTCTCGTCATATTCAGGAACTGTAAAATCCTTGTCCCGGTCAGGAATTGTACTAAGTCTAATCACAGTCAGGAACAGCACTAGGTCTCATCACAGTCTGGAACTGTACAGTACTAGTCCTTATCCCAAGGACTGCACTAGATCATGTCCAGGTCAGGAACTATACTAGGTCTTGTCCAGGTCCATTGTCTCTCTCTCAACTTTCTTGGGACTCTGACACTTCGCCCGTTCCTGATTTATTCCTGCTGAATTCCCGTGTAAAAGTTCCTGTGTCAGTGTGTGTCTTTAGGTGTGCAGTGTGTATTTACTCATGCAGTGGGATCAGTCCAGTGGGTGTGGCTTTTTCCTCCCAGCTTTTTTCTTTCTTCAGATAAGACTCCAGACCAGCCCCAGCCATTTCAGCTAAACGCCACAAACCCACCGCATACAGGCCTGTGTCTGAGAGAGAGAGAGAGAGAGAGAGAGAGAGAGAGAGAGAGAGAGAGAGAGAGAGAGAGAGAGAGAGGGGCATGTAAAATGTGTGCCATTATCATATGAATGATATAAAATGTTCACTGTTTTTCATTTTATTATTTTCAACTTTTTTAAATATAAATATTTATGTATTTTCTGTAGGGAAGGAGGGAGTAAAGCACATTTCTTGCCTGTACTATGCATATTTCTTGGTCTGCAGATGTGCATCTGGTTGTGGCCAGTATGTGCGTCTGGTGGGTGCGGTCAGCAGGTGTGTGTGTGTGTTTACCTGTGTGCAACAGTATGTACTGAGCTCCGCTGGCCGTGGTAAACTGCAGGTGTGCCCGTGTCTCTCCTGAATCTACATCTACCTTCGAACCAATCATGTCACCCGATTTACCCGAGAAAATCACCATCTCAGTCTTCCGACAGGGAGAGAGAGAGAGAGAGAGAGAGAGAGAGAGAGAGAGAGAGAGAGAGAGAGAGCGAGAGAGGAGGACAAGTTAAGATGATTACTGTGTTAAAGAAGTAGTTTGGTGACAAATCACTAATGTATCTGATCAGCCGGGAAATGTTCGGCGTCGAAAGTTTGCTATGTGAGTTTTACACTGGAGGCTAATGTAACTAACAAGTAAGTTAAGTATCCTTCATTAATACCACAAAGGGGAAATTCACCTCCACATTTAACCCATCTGTGCAGTGAAACACCCACATGCACACTAGTGAACACACCCGGGGAGCAGTTGGGGGTTAGGTGTCTTGCTCAAAGGCACTTCAGTCACGTACTGTCAGCTCAGGGGATCGAACCGGCGACCTTCCGGTCACAAGGCTGGTTCCCTGACCTCCAGCCCACGACTGCCCCCAAGTAATGGAAGCTTATACCCCAATCAGAGCTGCACAACAAATTGCACTTCCATTGCTATTGCTATTGAGTTTTTGAGGTAAAAAGTTATCATACTCTGTCCCAAAGGATGTAATCAGACAGGCCTAATGAGTGTTTCTCCTTCTCAGTGTTGTGTGTTACATGTATGAAGCAATAATGGCTACCATTACAAACCTGCATCACCATGCAGGACATTTTTAAGGAATTAAATTTACGACCCTATTTCCAAAAAAGTTGGGACGCTGTGCAGAATGTAAATAAAAATAGAACGCAATGATGCGCAAATCAAGTACACCATATCATATCAAATGTAGAAACTGAGAAAATGTTTGTTTTTTGAAAAAATATTTGCCCATTTTGAAAAAGTTGGGACGGGGGCCTGTTTACCACTGTGCTTCATCACCTCTTCTTTAACAACACTCTGTAAGCGTTTGGGAACTGAAGAGACACTGCTGTAGTTTAGAAAGTGAAATGTTTTCCTTTCTTGTTTGATACAGGATTTCAGCTGCTCATCAGTTCAGGGGCTCATTTGTCGTATTTTTTATTTCATAATGCACCAAATGTTCTCAGTGGTGACAGATCTGGACTGCAGGCAGGTCAGTTTAGCACCTGGACCCTTTTAATACAGAGCAATGCTGCTGTAATACATTCAGAATGTGGTTTGACATTGTCTTGCTGAAATAATCAAAGCCTTCTCTGAAAAAGACGTCGTCTGAATTCCACTACAGAATCATGTCTGTTTTTAATGCAGTGCTGCCTGAGGGCCCAAAGATCACATATCAAATGTATTTCCCTATTTACATATTTCAGAGTGGAACCATCAGGACCCTCTACGCCCTCAGAGTTGGCCTAAAATATTCTAAAATTAATATTTTAAAATTGAGCAGTTCTAGTTTCATCTGATCACATTTTGACAATCAACATCCAACACATGTCCTGTCGGCTCAGGGGATCAAACCGGCGACCTTCTGGTCACAAGGCAGGTTCATTAATGCGCGAAATACCAAAACTGTCAGTAAACTCTGCCCGCGCTCATTTTACGATCAGATTTGAGTGTAACTGTGATGAATAAGGGCAGCTTCCTGTATATAAATAAGGGCCATTAATTCATGAAACCCTGACTTTAGCCAGGCTGTAATGTGGCTGCGCTGTGTGTGTTGATGGTTACCGGTATAGGTGTGTGAGGCAGCGCTGGACGGTTATATGATAACACAGCGATGTCCTCGGTTCCGTCTTTGTCCAGATCAGGCATGATGATCACTGGGAGGTTTCCGTTAATAACCGGAGAGCGCTGACGCTGCCACACAACGACACCTGAACACAGACAGACACAGCATTAACACAACTGATTCTTTTTCTCCTTTTCTACAAAGACATAAATACTTTAACATCTCTGATATAGGGAACCATGCATAACTGAAAAACGCAGAACAACCCCTGCCCTCCCGCCCACTGTTACCGCTGAAGATGCTTCAGAAATCTTTAGACTGGTGATGTTAACAGTATCCAGACAGTCAAGTAAAAGCAGCCAAATTCTACCAAACCTGTCTTGTTGTTTAAAGTTAGTCAAATTAGTCACATCTTCTGTTGTTCAGTGAAATGATCTTAATTCTAGTCGATATGTCTGATATTTCTTATTGTGAGATGGTTGTGCACTTATTATAAAATTACTTAGCTTATTTCTAGACATTACTTACTTGTTTTAGATCATTTTATTAAGTAAAATCATCTCATTGTCTTTGTCATAGCTGTCGTTGTGTGGCAGCGTCAGACAGACAGACAGACAGACAGACAGCATTGACACAAACTGATTACACAAATATCTTTGTAACATTGCTGATATAGAGAAACATAACTGAAAAACGCTGAACCACCATCCAACCCCTGCCCTCCCGCCCACTGTTGCTTAAGAGGCTTCAGAAATCTTTAAACTGGTGATGTTAAAGGTATCCAGATAATCAAGTAGAAGCAGCCAAATTCTACCAAACCCGCCTCATTTTTAAAGTAAATTAATTTTCCCCATGTGTAGAGTCTGCACTGGATCACTGAGCCACACATTATCTAAGTAGAGCTTCTTTCTTTTTCCAAAATAGAGGAATTCATTTCTTTAGCCATGAGGAGGGCACAGGATGACGACTGCTTCTGGGAGTCCCTCAAACGACTCTATATGTCAGCTTATATATCACTTATGATTTCCAGTAATAACAGAAATTATCAAGCTCCAGTGACTGGATCAGCTGTCAGGTACCGGGAGTTTTTACTGAACTGGGAAAATCTGCTTTGAGCTGCAAAACTCACTCAATCAGTCGCTTTAAACTTTTAATCTCTAACCACCTTCAGACAGCCTGTCACTGTTTTAGTTGGGTTTAATTTTTCATTTCTCCTTTTTATTTTATATTATTTTATTTTTCCAAACAATTTATTTTTATTTTATTTGTCTGGTTAAAATCTTAATTTGATCTTAATTCAATTAATGTTATTCATTTATTTCTTCATTTTTATTACTTTTTAAAAAAATTTTATTTGACTGTTTCAAATTTTATTTATCCTTTTATTTTAATTTTATTAATTGGTTTATTATCTTGATTTTATTTCCCCTTCTTAATTAAATCTTCATTATTCTCTTACATTTTTTTCATTTATCTTGTTTGATTTTGTTCATTTGTTCATGTAGCTCTGTTCATTTTAGCTTAACCTGATTAAATTTCATTTTAATATCTTTTTCAGTCCCTTATACTGTAAATGCTCGGCTGCATTAAAAACGAGGGTCACCCTCAGTGCATTTCCAAGTAAAAATAAAGTTTGACTGATTAACTGACAGAGTTGCACTAATATAATAAATATAATAAAACTGTGTGTGTTTGCAAAAAGGTTAAAGTGCTGCCTGTCTATTTTTTCAGCTGATCACTGTTTGTGTGATAGCGTATGTACCTGTGTGCATGTCCACGGCTGTGAAATTGTCAGCATGAGCCACCAGACAAGTTTTTCTATTTATTCCTCCAACTCCGCACTCCACCCAACTCAGTTCAGCAGCTAACGGCCGTTCCCACAGCGTCCTACCATCGGTACCATCGACCGCCAGCAGGAACAGACACGGGGAGGGCAGACCTGACAGAAAACAACCATAAACAAACAGGAATACAGCAAATCACAATCAGGCTTTATTGGTGTTTGCACAGTTGATGAATTACTGTTCGTTTACACAACAACTCACAATAGAACATTTCACATCACACTGAATATACACACCGTCTCACACACACACACACACACACACACACACACACACACACACACACACACACACATCCACATACAGCTGTGCAGAACACAACACAAACTTTAAGCTGGCTTGATAAAACCGTTGGTGACCTAGGTGGTTGCTAAGGTGTTCTTAGGCCGTTGCTATGTCATTCCAGGTGTTTTCTATGGTGCTAGGCTTTTCCTGTGGTGTCCCAGGTGGTTGCTGAGGTGTAGCAAGTAGTGTTCGTTGGTTTAACAGTTGTAAGGTAAAATTATTTCCAAAAAAGTTGGGACGTTGTTTTCACCACAGGAAAGCGTCACACTTCATGTAAATGCAGCACAAAAAGTGACCCAAACAGCAAGAGCGGTTTACGACCTGTAATCCGTGGAGCAGGATACCAGCGAAAACATGATCCAAAGTCGATCCACAGAAAATCCAGACTTAGATCCAGCTGAGCTTTAAAAGTTAGCTGGCTAAGGAAGAAATCCTGCTTTGTGAAACGGTCATTTCTGTTTGTGTGCATTGATTCTGACCTTCTCCAGAGCAGGTGTGGTTCATGCTGCCCTCCGAGCTCTTATAGATGAAGAGCACGTCCTGCACTTTGTCTTTGTTGGCGTCCCCCATGGCCAGGAAATCATAGGTAGCTGAAAATAACAGAGAGAGAGAGAGAGAGAGAGAGAGAGAGAGAGAGAGAGAGAGAGAGAGAGAGAGAGAGAGAGAACATATTAAGAACACTGCCAATCCGAAAGGTTTGGGGACAAAATGTTTTTAATGCAAATTATATTGTTTAATTCGTTGGTTAACAATAACTTACCATGTTAAACTCTCAGCAGGTTCACTTAAAGGAAAACAACATCACATGTAAACAGCAGTTACAGTATATTATTTTTCCCAGTGGAGGTCCGGTAATGTAATCTGTGCTGATTCATTTGGGATAAAGGATCTGTGCAATTTCCCTAAATGACCCCAAACAGCCCAAATCCACGGCTCGGTTTAGACCTTGATTTTCGAACCATGATTCAGTTCATACCTGGGGGGGGGGTTTGGGGGGGTCGAGGTTGAATAATAAAAAAAAAAAAATGGGGAAAATTTCTGTGTTTTATTAAAATCACCAACAATTTGGAACAGTAAGGAGAAGAACACAGTAGATTAACTTAACTTCACATAAATTATCTATGTAAACAAAAACAACAAACAGAAATGAACGATATACAGACAGATGCCAGCATTGCTTTCTGACCCTAACCTGCTAAAGCTGGGGGAATCGCGAGACCGTGGACGTCTGTATCGTGGTGTTGGTCTCGGTTTCAGAATCGTCAGACTCCTAATGTTCATGTCAGAAATCTGCCACAGACGCCACACTTCCAAAAATAACATCACACTGTGTGGCTAAACGGCGTATAGAGCAGTGGTTCTACAGTCCTGCACTTTTTAGTGTTTTCCCAGCTGCCAACACAGCTGAGTAAACTATTTAGCTGACTAACAGCCCATTATTGAGCTGAAGTTGCTGTGTTAAAGCAGGAAAAGCACTACAATGTGCAGGACAGTGGGCCTCCAGGGTCTGGGCTGAGAAACACTGATACAGAGCATCAGGTTATTAAAGTGGGTTCATTCAGCTTCCCAAATGCCGCCCAACAAGACAGAAAAAGAGGTGCTATAGAGATATTTCATTTTCCTTCTCCCTCGTAATTAATCCATCACCAAACATGTGGATTTCAGTTTCTGGTCATGAATTTAAGGTTTAACCTTTTCAACTCCTTGAGACCACCGGTGGTTCCAAAACGCACTTCCTCATACTCCTCATAACTTTGACATTTCATAAGCTACATTCTAAAGGTGGGGGTCGTATGAGAGCTGTAACTGTCTTCTTTCCAGTCAAATAGATGGTGATGTAATTTTAAACCCTTGTAATAAAAGAAGCTGAACTCACAATTTTTTTTTTCTACTGAAAGTCGACTCATTTTTCCACAAATCTGAGCTATAAACTATAAACAGATGGTGTCTCTTCAGTGATCTGCTCTGTAAACATTATTTTTATAAAATAATACAAAGAGCATCTAAGATATTTGGCTTTGAGTAAACTGTAAGCATATAGCGATATGTGTATGATCATAAAACACATGGAAATTCAGATGGACAAACAAAAATAGACCCTGGTCAATAAGAGGTTAAGGAATTTGGCCAAATCAAGCTCAATTTTAGCTGTTAGCCTCGTCTTCAGGTCACACTAAGCGCTAACATGGAGCTCCTGGTCTGAATTTGAAACATTACCAATGTTTATGTACCACATCAAACTACACTTTGAACTGGAAAACGTCATTTCTTCTATGATGTGGACCCTTTAATGTATGTAATGTTTGTGCTGTGCAGCAGGGCTACCAGTATACAAACACTGGTGTCAAGGGCCCGTGTCATGAGCAGGAGCAACAATAACTGTACTGGGCCTGTGTGGCGTTACCTGCGTTAGGTAGGGTGCGGTTCCAGGTGCGCAGGTACTGCGGGCGGACGGGGCAGGGCAGGATGAAGGAGAAGGCGAAGACGACGGTGAGGCAGAGGAAGAGAGACAGGAGGAAGGCGGCTGTGCGCCAGCCGGTGAGTTTATTCATGCCCAGTTTACCGCAGCCTGCAGCGCGATCCTTACAGACTCCGTCCGCCTGATCACCTTTCAGAGGCTCCGCCTCCATCGGCCGCTCCACAGAGTCCGACATGTCTACTGCAGCAGAGAGAGAGACAGAGAGAGGGAGAGGAGAGAGAGAGAGAGAGAGAGAGAGAGAGAGAGAGAGAGAGAGAGAGAGAGAGACACACAGGAGAGAGAGAGAGACAGAGACACAGAGAGAGAGAGACAGAGACACACAGAGAGAGAGACAGAGAGAGAGAGAGACACAGAGACACACAGAGAGAGAGAGAGACAGAGACACAGAGAGAGAGAGAGACACGAGAGAGCAGAGAGAGAGAGACACACAGAGACACACAGAGAGAGAGAGAGACAGAGACACAGAGAGAGAGAGAGAGAGAGAGAGAGAGAGAGAGAGAGAGAGAGAGAGAGAGAGAGAGAGAGACAGAGACACACAGAGATCAGCTCAGTCTCAGACAGATCTAGAGGCCAAAATCAGCCTGATGGGCGCACATATTGGCATCCACCCCCCCACAGCTGCGGTTAAAGGGGAATTCCACCCATTTTTCAAAATTTCTCTTGAATTTAGCAGCTGAGATGTAAACAGAGTCATTCAGAGTGGTTTGGTGTGAAATGCTTGATTTTAGAGACTCATATTTCTTTACAGTGGAGGCATGAGGGCACAAGAGCGTGGCGCAGACTACAAAATGACGACACGACTACAGTGGTCTATTATGGAGTGCCTTGTGGAAGCTCACATGGCTCTGATTTGCCTAAAATACACAACATATTTACTTTTCTTTTGCAACACTGAAGCGTTTATTTGTGCTGCTGCGTGTGTGGAGGGGTGATGGGTCTGGAGGCTCCACCGTGTGACGAGGTTTGCATGGACAGGTCCTACATCGGTGGAGTAGATCACAGCAAACACAGGCGGGAGTTGGTGAGGACTACAAGCACAGCCCAAAGTAGGCGGGTGCGGGTGGGCATGGCGTGTGGGTGAAGCAGGAGGCTGCAGACAAAAACCCGTGCAGACATCTACTCACCACCGTGGATCACTGTACGCCTATTCAGGGCCAATTAAATTCAGGATTACAAATCAATTCACCCAATCAGGGCTGAGCTTCTGACCAATCGGGGACAGCCTTCTGACGGGGTGGACCACTCTGGTTGTTTTTCGTGACATCTGTGGCGTCAATCACATGAAAACAAGTTTTAGGCCAACGCTTTATGCCAAACCCTAAACCTCCAACATTAAACAATGTCTCAGTGGATTCATAACCATTTCATGTAGGAACTTTCTGTGAGGGAGCTTTTAGAGGTGGACGTCTGGTTCCTATCACCACCACTGTGAACAGTTCTGACTCTAGAACAGAGCGTTTCACACCAAACCTCTCTGAATGACCCTGTTTACATTTTAACCATTTAACTGTGCAGAAATTTTGAAAAACTGGTGGAATTCCCCTTTTAGAATGGTTTTATCTACAGACAATTTGATTAATCATCAAAATAACTGTTGCTCGATCGCCGCCAGCGCCAGCCCTGCCGGTTCACTGTCTGTTTACAGAGCGGAGATGGACTGCATGGACACAGATCTCCTGACTCATCTGGCCTCGGTCTGACCCCCACGGCCCCCTCCAGCTCCCGGTGGGCTCCAGAGGCTTCCAGTCGAGCTCAGAGGCCGCGGGCGCCTGTCTGAAACGTTCAGGGAGAAAACAAAAACAGCCGGGGACACAAAGCAGCTGGGGCAGGACGGGGCGGCTGACATGCTGCAGCTTGGCAGGCAGTTTAAAATGAGAACCTTCCGGCCAAAACAGCCACAACACACACGCGGAGTCAACAACAACACAGAACAGCAGCTCCGACACAAACACACCGCACTTTAGACCACATAACACAGGCTGACTGGAGCCTTAACTTCACACCGACCTTCCACCCTCACAATGTCACACTTTAATTACTGATACATCAGCCCATTCTGGTTTAGTATGATGAGAAAAATATGATTTGACTACATGATTTTAATATGATTTGACTGACTGCAGTAGAGAGATGCCTTTTTTTTAGTTACACACTTTAGATGAACATCAACAGTGCATATTTTTTTAAACAATTTATTTTTTTGTAATTTTTTATCTGCATTTTTAAACGTTCATTTTTTAGAATTTTTATATTTCTACCCCTTTTTACTCAATGTTTTATTTCTGTCGTCTACTATTATTTTATGTAATGCATTTTTAAGGTGCATGTCTATGTTGTTATTATTATTAACATGTACTTTCCACACATTTAATCACAGTTAAGTTAGGACTGTGTTGATTTGTTATGAATCAGTAGCCCCACGTGACCAAAGCACTGAATTTAATGATGAATCATGTGATAAAATTTCAATTCGAAGCTCTCAGAACAAGCAGACTAAAGAAAATCTAACACTTTAGACTTGAAAAATAAAGAAATTAATAAATGTGACGGAGTAAGACTGTTAGGAGTGACACCTTCATTAAAAGCAGTGTCGTAATACCGCATAACACCCATAATCAGGACAAACGAGCTTTATTAAAGGCTTATTATACTTAGTGATCAACTACGGAGCCTTAAATATTCACTATAGACGATATTAACTCATTAACCCGCGGGTTAGACGAACTGTGGGCGAGTTAAAGCACACTTTGTGTACGAAGGTCGCGAGTTTCCGCTCCACCTTAAAAGCTCCAGCAGTTCCATTCAGGGTCCTCAGGCGCGCGACTGTCACAGCTGCTCCTTTTAAGGTGGAACGGAAAGTTGGAGTGAGAAGCGAACTTCAGCCCGTAGTTCGAGCTTCTGCTGAATCTCCGTTTCCGCGACAGGTTAAATCTTTACTTCGCTGCAGATTTACGGGGTTAAAGCGTGTAAAGGCGGCGGTTCTTACCGCGCTGTATGCTCGGTGTGTTTAGCGGAGATCCTGGTCGCTCTGCGTCCGCCTCGACTACACCAACACCGCGGATACGGGTAGCTTAGCCTCGCCGCTAATGGGGACGAGGCGCGCGCTGGGACAAAACACACCGCGGGTTTTCAGTTTCGGCTGACGAAAGACGTTGTGTTTTGGAGGGTGTGACGCACGACGCTTTTTAGGGCTTATTAACAAAATAAACACAGTAGACTTCGAGAATAAAGTCGTAATATTTCGAAATAAAGTCGTGATATTTCGAGAAAAAAAGTCGGACTATTTCGAGAATAAAGTCGTAATATTTCGAGAAAAAAGTCGGACTATTTCGAGAAAAAAGTCGTAATATTTCGAGAAAAAAGTCGTAATATTTTGAGAAAAAAGCCGTAATATTTTCGAGAAAAAAGTAGTAATATATCGAGAAACAAAGTCGTAGTATTTCGAGAAAAAAGTCGTAATATTTTGAGAATAAAGTCGTAATATTTCGAGAAAAAAGTCGTAATATTTCGAGAAAAAAGTCGTAATATTTCGAGAAAAAGTCGGACAATTTCGAGAAAAAAAGTCGTAATATTTCGAGAATAAAGTCGTAATATATCGAGAAAAAAAAGTTGTAATATTTCGAGAAAAAATTCGGACTATTTCTAGAAAAAAGGACGTAATATTTCGAGACAAAGTCGTAATATTTTGAGAAAAAAAGGCCGTAGAATTATGACATTAAAGTGGCATTAATACCAGGAAAGGTCACAATATTGTGACCAAAGGCTTTGCGAAGGGAAGCAGCGCCTCCTCGTGTTAAATGAGGGGCGGTGAGTTGGTGGAGTTCTACTTTCATATCGATTCCCCCATAAAGAAACACTCAGTCTCCCTGTCTCTCCTGCACATCAGCACCAGCCTGTTATTAGGATAAGAACCGGCTGAAACGGCTGAGCAGGAAACTGTGTTTATCTAGAATAAAGAGCCAGACGGACTCGGAGGAAACTGTCTGTCTGTGTTGTTGAAGGAGAATCTCAGGCAGGGTCGTCTACACGGCTATCGGGGGCTACATCTCCCCCCATTCAAAGAGGGCATGAAGTTTCACAGACAGAGAGAATGATGATCAAAATGATCCACAGAGAGACAGGAGTGAGTGGAGCTCCGGCGCCAGGACAGCAACCGAGACCCCAACACGTTATGGCAGCCCCCCTACAGTTAGCCCCTCTACAGTTAGCCCCCCTACATTACAGCAACCGAGACCCCAACGTGTTATGGCAGCCCCCTACAGTTAGCCCCCCTACAGTTAGCCCACTTTATCCTCCAAATATTACGACTTTATTCTCGAAGTCTACTATTTTTATTTTAACGTACAGTGGCCCTAAAACGCCGTCCTTTAATCCTGTGTCAAAAAATCAAAAATAGCTTTCAAGAAAATAAACTACGGGGCCCTGCTGGTGACATCCCATTTAAATAAAAATAATGCGTGGCCACGACTTAGTAAGGCATTGGAATGAGATAAAGTTGTGGCCACGACCTATTAAGGTGTGGGATGGAAATACTAAAGTGTGGCCATGACTTAGTAAGGCGTGGGAATTAAGCCTCGTTCCCACACCTTGCTAAATCAGGGGCACGACTTAAATGTCTCATTGCCACATATTACCAACTTGTGTAGACCTTAGATAATAAACATTTATTATATTGTATTTTTCACCCCTGAGGTAAACTTATTACGTTTGTGTGTTGTTATTAGATAGATAGATAGATAGATAGATAGACAGACAGACAGACAAACAGACAGATAGATAGATAGATAGATAGATAGATAGATAGATAGATAGATAGATAGATAGATAGATAGATAGATAGATAAGTAAATGGACAGACAGACAGATAGACAGACAGACCTACAGATAGATAGACAGACAGATAGATCAGATAGATAGATAGATAGATAGATAGATAGACAGACAGATAGATAGACAGAACAGTACAGCAGAGATCGACAGTACAGCAGAGCAGGAGCCGAACCAGCACAACAGAATCAAATCAATCTCCAAAATTGAGAATTAGGAACTCGTGTTAAAGACTAAACTGTATTACTTTCCTCGCTAATGCTTGAGTAAGAAGCATAACTAAATCAGAAATGTAATTTAATGGCCCATCAGTCCGTGTGTGTAGCCGCTGCCCACCCCGGCACTACATACGAGCTGCGCTGTAAACACGGTTTTAAATGGATCAAAGCTGAGTGCCCTGTAGCTTTAAGATGACGTGGCGCTCGCCTATTGGCCGCCTGCTCTCCGCCTCGCTGGAGGAAGAGACGCGGCGCTCGGATAACAAACCGTCCGTCCGTTAGCAGAGGGTTCGCCTGAAATACGGACTTTCCTCGAGTGTAGGTTGAGTAAAAACTCCCAGTCCGCGCTAGGAGAGTAGCTAATCGGCGGAGATGTCGGCCCAGGCTCAAATGAGAGCCCTGCTGGATCAGCTAATGGGGACTGCGCGGGATGGTGAGTAGCTGAAGCTAAGCTAAGCTAAGCTAAGGCTAGCTCTGCGGCTCAGCCCGCCTTAATCGCGGCGATAAGAGCGATAAAAGCCGCCGTAGACAGTCTGTTTGGGGGTTGTGATGTATCTGAGTGATCGTACGGATAATCTGTGTTAACTGTGTGTAGAGATGGACTGAGCTCGGTGAGCGGTTTCCTCTGGAAATGCCCTGTTTAATGTCTGCTCTGCTGTAGGCCGGACTAATGGACATAATAGCGGCGAGGCTAAGGCTGGCCGGTACGATACGGCCTAGAGATACCGCGATAGCTGCGCGCACATATAATTTCACGATACTTCAAGACGAGATTTTTACGGTACACGATATGAATCGCAATATTTAGTTTTTCGGAAATTGTAGTTGGACAGTGTTCTTTAGATATCCATGATATGTTCAGAAAAGCGTATTGGGACATTACTTACTATGATATGAATGATAAAATATTGTCATATTGCCCACCTCTACTTTCATGATTTGTGATATGCTGAAACAGAACTCGAGCTGTTTCAGAAGGCACTTGATGGAAAATCAAGCTATTGATAAAATGGTAATAAAATGTGTTTATGAAATGGTGGTCAGTCAGTAAGCTACTTGTTAATAGGGGTGGACAATATGGCAAATATGTGTATATGTACATATGTGCATATATATATAAAATGTGTGTGTATATATATGTGTGTGTGTATATATATGTGTGTATATATATATATATATATATAGATATATATATATATATGTATATATATGTATGTGTGTGTACATACACAAACAAACCTGCAACCACAATGTTTATATACACATGTATGTTCAATATGTATATTTTTTCAATATTTATTTGTTTAATTGTATAATAATTGCATGTAGTATACACACATGATTTTATGAAAATATGCATTAAATATTTATAATTTAACTTTTTAAATAGTTGTGTATGTTCATGTTTATACAAATATTATGCACACACATATAATAAATATTGTATGTGTATGTATATGCAGTTATTAAAAAATTAGTTAAACAGTTAAACATTTATAAATATTTAATGTGTATATAGAAATGATACATTAAACAAGACAGTAGACAGATAGATAGATAGATAGATAGATAGATAGATAGATAGATCAGTAGATGGATAGACAGACAGATAGATAGATAGATAGATAGATAGATAGATAGATCAGTAGATGGATAGACAGACAGATAGATAGATAAATGCATAAGTAGATGGATAGATAGACAGACAGACAGACAGATAGTGTGTGTGTGTATATATAAATGACTACATTAAACAAGTTAATGCAGTTATTAAATAATTTAACTATATAAATATGTAGTAGCTCATTTTTCTGGAATTGTCTGCAGGCCTTAAATAAAGGGCGTAATTTCTCAGAGGAAACCGCGTTTTACGAGCTGACCTACACACTTTTGTCCACGCTCAGTCCAGAACGAGTGGACTAGTTAAAGTGCTGTGAGTTGAACGGAGGGACTTCTTTCGCTCAGACCTCCATGTGTGTGATTTTTCTGAGTGCGGTTGACGTTGGCTGGGAGAGACTCTCTCTCCCCGGCCGTGTGAATGCCGTTGTGTCTTTTTGTGTGAGTGCTGAGATGAATTCATTTGCTTCCCGTTCATGTGTTTCATACAGACTGAACAATTGTGGCCCCTTTATTCTATTCATTAAGGTTCAGTGTATCTTTGCCAGCCTACATCAATCTGCAAGGGAGTTGCAGAAAAGCCTCATGTTCATCGAGCCGTGAGTCACCAATGATTTTTAAAGCTGTTATGAATATCCAAACCATTATATTTGCTTTCCAGCCAGAAGTAGCCTAACTATACTGTAAGCCTACATCAGGAAGACTTGGTAAAAGCAGAGTGGCGGTAAAGTAAGAGGAAAGCAGCGAGAGAAGGGCGGCTTACAGCAACGAGCTGGGCCGGCACCAATAGCGCGGTGCGGTATGTGCACCGCTGGACCAGTTTAACACATAAGAAAGAAGCTAAATTTTAAGAAAAAAGGAAAAATCCTCCGCCAGCGGTCTTCTCTTTGACTCTTGTGTATCATTCCCAACTTCCTCATTGCAGGTTTGGTCAAGAAAAGCTTTACCCTTTAATCTTTAATAAGGCCACCGAAGGGCTGGAGCTGCAGGCGGGGTACAGTATGGGAGAGAGAGCTCGCAGTGTGTATAAACTAACACTTTACTTTTAGTTTTTTTCTGCCTTTTTTTTTCTTTTTCTATTTTATTTTTTTTTTATTTCTCCCCCTCATTTTGTCCTGAAGGACTGGAATGTGTACAGCAGGCTGCCCCAACGGTTTCCTACAGTCTATCACGCAAGGGTTAACTCCACTGAGAGTCCTTAAACTGCTGTTGTTAAAATACTGCCCCCCATATACAGAGAGAATTCACCACTTCACTCCACTCAGACGAGCGTTAGACCCCCCCCCCTCTCCACCCCCCCTCCCCACACCCCCTCCCCACACCTCCTCCCCACACCCCCTCCCCACACCTGTCCGTGCCAATTTGAAGTCAAAGGGCATCATTCACTGTCAGCGTTCCTACAAAACCCCCAAACCAGCACAGCTCACCACAGTACATACAGTATGTGAACAGTCGTCATTACTAGGGATGTAACGATTCACAACACTGCCTGATCCAGTTTGATACTTAAGCAGTAGAACGCAGAGGGAGTGAGTTATCATGAAATAACATCACGGCTGTGACTCGGTCGCCGTAGATCATCACAGCCGTAAAGTTATTGGCGATAACACACTCCTCGAGTGTTCTATTGCTTTAATACAACAGTTAAATAAATACAGTAATAAATTAATAAACTGGGCCGTGAACGCGGCGTTTAATATGTTTTAATGTTCTCAGTTCCTTCACCAAATTATAGCTCCTTAACGAGCAGCTTGTTGCTACGTCAGAGTAACGAGCTCCGCCCACTCGCTGCACAGCCGGCAGTTTGTTCTCCAGCTCCTTACACTAAATTCCCAAATTGTCATCACCACTGAGCAGCTTTTCAGTCGGCAGCTGTGACAGAAGAACAGCTAAACAACCTGGAATCAGCCAGAAATGAACCCAACACCATTCGCCAAACGTGTAGTCTGATCTTCAGAGTCTGACCAAATCGGACTGAGCCATAAAACTGCCGCAATATCAAGTTCAGCTCAGTTTTGTCAGTTTTTGCCAGATCAGTATTGATGTTGTTTTGTTCCAGCCAGTCTGTAAAGCATCTTACAGCCCATTTAGTTTGGCGAATGGTGTTGGGGTAGGCTTTGTCGCCGTGTCGCACCCATGGCAGCTGGGCGAAGACACTTTGCAACAAAGCCTGTGATTGGTTGGTGAATAAGAGGCTGTTAAACAAAGACAGATGACTTTCAGGAGCTTCGTTTTGCAAAAGGTTTGCTGAGCGCTTCGGCAGAGACGCCAATAAATGCTAATTTATTAAATAATCAATTAAAACCTTCTAAATGTAAGATGTTAAGTGTACTAAGCACCAAAACATACAGGTTATCTTATATTTAGGTTCACAAGAGGACGAGGCTGAAGTTCCTATTGGCCAGCTTCGTGTTCAAATTTTCCTGTTCCACCTTAAATAGTGGCAGCATTCTGGACTCGCACGTCGTCATCGTTAGAACTGTGATAATCGTTTTCCAGCAGTCGTGGAACTTATCATAAAATGTCGTAGCGGCACCTGGACACCGTGACAGGCAACACCAAACCGTGGAAAGCCGCTTTCGGCTGGTCTTTCCACAAGAACTAAGCTGAGCGCTTTAATGTGCTGATGTTTCCGTGTTCAGTGTACGTTCTACAGTATAGTACAATGTTTGAAACAACACTTGTGCTTTATACTGTCCCAATCTAAAGCACAAGCCAAAGTTATCCCCAAGCTAACGCACTAGCCACGAGCTAACATGTCAGTCTCAATAATCCAATACGCTGCTACACAGTTCCTAACAGTATGGTTTGTTGTGTTGTTACATCCCTAGTCATCACTTGTACTGTGTACAGTAGCAAATCATTACTTTGGCCAAAAGAACAGCTTTAAGTCAGGCTGGACGCTGCCTGTCAAAAGCAGGGCTTGACCGATATGACTATTTTGTGATATCAGTGCAGATTTTAAGCAGCTAAATAAATTCAGATAACCGATAATATCGGCCGATGTTATTTAACGTGAAGCAGCAGTTTTAAATAATGCGATTGTCAGTTGTTCAACTCAAAGAGCACAAAGTAAAACGTCTTAAATTAGTATCGGGGTGCAGGAGGCGGAGCTTTTTAGTGATTTTCTTGGTTTCTGTTAGTTAACAAATCAAAACATAATATTCTACAATTGAAATGTGCGGAAAATAACTATCAGGCAGGAGTTTTTGGCGCTTTATTGATGTAGATAAACCAGCATAGCTTGAATTTCAGCTGATCTTATTGTCCAGTCGATATATCGGTTCAGCCTAGTTTGAGCTGCATGTTAGCTTGTTCTTTTTTGCTTAAGCAGGTTTATTTTTGAAGAAAACAGCTTCGTTATACCTTTGTGACAGTAATTAAACCGTTAATCGAGTTCATAAAAAAAGCAAAATAAGTTTTTATTAATTAAATTAATTACATTTTATTAGTTAAAGTAAACCTTCTTAGTGTTTAATATGTTAATTTATTCGAAACATTCAAAAATTTATTAAGAACATTTTGTAAAGCTCCACATTTTTGGCAGGCAGCGTATCTGAGCTTACGAACCTAAAAACCGAAGGCGACATCATATGTACCCGTATCTAAGTGCTCGTTTAGTGCGTATCTAAGAGCCCCAGTCTGAGAGTCACTGGTTTGACCTGATGAGGTTCCGTTATCACAGAGCTACTGTTATCACTAGCTTTTAGCACAGTTAGCGTCCACACTCTCAGTCCCCGTCATGCGACTACAAATCCCATCATCCCCTGAAGGCAGAGGCAGAAATATGACACGCCCCCTTCAGAGTTAGGAGTGCATAGTGCTGACATGTGAGAGGTGTGTGAGTGAGTGAGTGTGTGAGTGAGCGAGCGAGCGAGAGTGTGTTCTCACTCATCGTGTGTGTTTCCCTCTTGCAGGTGACGAATCTCGACAGAGGGTGAAGTTTACGGACGAACGCGTGTGCAAATCTCACCTGCTCAACTGCTGCCCTCACGACATTCTTTCAGGCACGGTGAGGAACCCGATCACTCGCGGCTCTCCCTCCGCCGCTTTTTCACCACTGAGCCAAATGGTTCTCAGGGCCGTACTGGGCCGCTGTGCGCCGGTCCGGACTCGAGAGACCGGTTACGGTTTCTGTTTCAATCTGTTGTGCCGCTAAATCAGAACTAGTACCCAAGAAAACTACACAAACGAAAGGCTAACTGCTAACAGGCAGTTTGAGCTGAAACGAGTGCGCAAATAGAAAGCTTCTTCCAGTTCAGGCTCGCTCTCCGCTCGCCGATTCAAACAGCTCGGCTAATCAGACATCCAAGGTAGACACAGCTGAAGTTGGCTTCTTACTGGAGTTTTCCTCAGGCGCCAGAGTGTAGCAGCTGCACCAGTTGAGGTGGAACAGAAAGTTCTGGTAGGAATCTGGTAAATAATATGCTGTCTTTAACTAGCTGTGTCCAAGGTAGGCTAACCAACCCAGGATTTTGGGTTGTGCGATAAAGTTTGTCATAGTGTTCAAGGTTTATTGTTAGGAATGTCATCAGTTGTTTTAAATAGACCTACAGAAATCGTTCTTATTATGACTGATGTTATAACATAAAATCTATCCGTACTCGATACACAGCGTGTAAAGTTTCACACCCCCCGTATTGGAGGGAAAACAATTAACGTGAGTTTCGTGTCGCCTCAGTTTAATTGTGTGGCCACAAAAGCAAGATAACACTGACAAACCATGAATTAAAAAAAACAGTGGGTCTGTCTTTCCTGGGGCTTCAGTCGACAAAGTTGACCATATTTATTATTTTTTGGGGGGTTGGCGGGATGATGTGACGTCTGTTGTTTTAGTGCTGTTTAATTTTTACGCTGATTAATTTGTACGATCCATGTGTTCATTCTGACGGATTGTAATACAGGAAGTCTCGGGGCTGCAGTGGCGAAAGGGGTGCAACTGAAGAAGTTTGTTTGCTCAATGAATCAAATAGTAGATCAGTCATAGAATGATATTGTTAGTTGCAGCCCAGCAGCCTACGGATGCCTGCTGAATCACAGTGAATCAGAACATGCATGCTGTTAGCTCACGAGTCAAAATGAGTCAGAATGAGTCAGAATTACTTTGAGACATTTTGGTGCCCGTTGCATTTTTTTTTAACCGCTCTTGTTCTCTCTTTTTGCCTGTTCAGCGTATGGACCTGGGCGAATGCTCAAAGATCCATGACCTGGCTCTGCGGGCAGATTATGAGATCGCCTCTAAAGAGAGAGACCTGTTCTTCGAGCTGGACGTGAGTAAATGAGCCCAGTCTATCAGCTGAGCTGTTCATTCAGACTGAGGCTTCCATGATGAGTTTTTAGTTAAAACCTGGTACACTCTTAGCAAAAAGGGCTCTGTATCATACCATAAAAGGGTTCTTTGGCTTGTAACAGTAGTGGAACCCTTTTTGGTGCTGTATAGAGTCTTTTCCAAAAATGGTTCTAAATAGAACCGTCTGCAACACGTTCATCAATCTGAAGGAACATTTCATGATGCAACGAACCCTTTATTCATGCAAAGGGTTCTTTGTGTGTTCATGGTTTTATATAGAACCGTTTTCTTTACTAAAGGACCCTTAAAGAACCTTGTTTTTTAAGAGTGTAGTGTTAGCTTTCCTTCATGCAGTCTATCTAGAAATCACACCAGTGTGAGATTAAGGTAAAAATATGCTTTTAAACTACAACCCCAATTCTAAAATTAGTTGGGACGCTGTGTAAAATGTAAATAAAAACAGAATGCAATGATTTGAAAATCTCATAGACCCATATTTTATTCACAGTAGAACATAGAACACATATCAGATGGTGAAAGTGGGACATTTTACCATTTCATGAAAATATTAACTCATTTAGAACTTGATGGCAGCAACGCCTCTCAAAAGTGCAAACAGTATGCGAACTGTACTGTCTTGACTGTATAAATCATGTGAGCTCAATTATAGTTTGTGTATACTGACTGCAGTAGTTGTACTGACTATTAGTACTGCCTGCATTAAAGATAACTGTATTGTAGTTTCTGTGTTGTTACTAACGGTTACTTACATTGATAACATAATCAGTAATAAATATAATGAGTAAACCCCGTGTGTGTGTGTGTGTGTGTGTGTGTGTGTGTGTGTATATATATATAATTAGTATTTATTTATTTTCTGGGTTTATTGATAAACTGTTGTTAGTTTCTTTGTTATTGACTGTATATGTGATGACAGTGTTGATGATTGCACTGACTGATCAATGATGTTGACTCTGTTTTTGTTCAGGCGGTGGATCATCTGGAGTCGTTCATCGTCGATTGTGACCGCAGAACTGAACTGGCTAAGAAACGACTCGCTGAGACGCAGGAGGAAATTAGCGCTGAGGTGGCTGCAAAGGTGTGTGTATGAATAGAGCAAGAAGGGGAGAATAAGGAGAGAAACAAAGTTACTTCTACAAGCGGTAGAAACTGTTTATGAAGTCAGTGTCGTTCCTGTGTGAGGCAGAACGTAGCGTGACTGAAATGGGTAAATAATTGATTCAGGTAACATTATGTAAGTGTATTTTGTTTGCGTGTGAACCAGGCAGAGAAAGTGCACGAGCTGAACGAAGAGATCGGGAAGCTGCTGGCGAAGGCGGAGCAGCTGGGCGCCGAGGGCAACGTGGATGAAGCCCAGAAGATCCTACAGGAAGTGGAGAAGGTTCGCAGTAAGAAGAAGGACGCTGAGGTAAGTGCCCCTGAAATTTGGGAAAGCTCAAATTGGAAACTCAGAGCTTCAGTAGCTGAACCAAACGAGGGGGTGTGATGTATTTTTGAGATCTGATTGGCTGGTTTTGGGTTAAGTTATGGAAATTTCCCCAAAATTCCTGCTTGTGCTCTGGATGTTCTGGATGTGTACATGCGCTGCAGATTCATACTGGATTAAAATTACTCCACAATTATAACTGTCAGACTGTAAAACTACACACTGCAGATTCATACTGGATTAAAATGACTCCACAATTATAACCGTCAGACTGTAAAACTACACACACTGCAGATTCATACTGGATTAAAATCTGCCACACACTGAATGTGTTTTCTTTTTGTGTGTTGTGTAGGAGGAGTACAGGAACTCGATGCCAGCCTCAAGTTTCCAGCAGCAGAAGCTTCGTGTTTGCGAGGTGTGCTCTGCCTACCTGGGTCTCCATGACAACGACCGCCGCCTTGCCGATCACTTTGGTGGGAAACTACACCTGGGCTTCATCCAGATCCGAGAAAAACTGGAGCAGCTGAAGGTATGCAGCCATTGCCGTGGTTACCGGCTCGGACCAGTACACCAGCCAGGTCTTGTGACAGAGCATGTTTGCAAACATTTAGGCCCAATCCCATTTCTTCTTTTTACCCCTACCCCTTGTTTTCGCGTGTCACCCTAACCCCTTGGAACTGAGTTACAGGGTAGTGGTTGAAATCTTCCCTCTGAAATGAGACCCTCAAATAAAAAGAGCATCACTTCATTAACAGCTACCAGCGCTGCTCTGTAGGCGACCCTGCCAGTCTGCAGTGACAGCAGAGGAGGGTAAAGTTCAGCTCCTCACTGCTGGGCTTTAGTTACATTTAGGGCATCATATGATCTTCAAAGAGGGGGGCAATTATTTATTATCACCCACCCCTAGTTCTTCAGTGATATGAAGCTGAAGTCAGATATTCACCAGCTTCTTGTTTGAATTTCCCATTCCACCTTAAATGGAGCAACAGTTCTCGTGCCTGAGGTGGCAGTAACTGTTGCACTACTTAAGGTGGATTGTGAAAATTTTGCTAGCTAGCCAGAGACATCAGCATACTACTAGTGATTTTTATGCTTGTTATGAAGAAAAGGACCATAATACACTGAAACTAAGATAATACAATGGTTATTGTAATTTTTAATGGAGAAAATTCTCACATTTTTGGGTGTCTTTGGTCGTTTGTGCAGCCATCTCACCAGTTTTTCTGTTTTTTCTCACTCTGTTTGGAGTCTCTGAAAAACCTCCGTTTGGAGGGTCATGTAGCCCCAACACATCTCAACAAGAATCCGGACACCCTACCCCTAGACATGAATGCATAAAACGGAGGGTTAGGGCTAAGTAGTAGGGGTGAGGGGTGAAATGGAATTGGGCCTTACATTATAAGTTTATCTGTATGTTTTTCCTAAATATGTTTGTGTTTTGTTTTTTCTTTACTTTTTTCCCCCCAAATTATGTTCTCCGTAGAGGATGTGTTACTTACTTTCACTTAGTCAACAAAACATGTTATTTGGCCAAGCATCTGCAATCCAGATGTTGTTGCAGAACTCACAGCTGCTGGACATTTTGAGACTAAAGTTGCCTTTTTTCCCTTTCTTCAGAAAACTGTTCTGGATAAGCAGGAGCGGCGTAACCAGGAGCGTCTGAAGCGGAGGGAGGAGCGAGAGCGTGAGGAGAGGATGAAGAAGAGGTGAGGATGATGTACCTAAAATTAGAAATAAAATTATCATGCATTTCAGGTACGTTACAGTATGCACTATAAACATTAGTGACATTCTGGTTCACTAATCTTAATCTAATGTACAACCCCATTTCCAAAAAAGTTGGGATGCTGTGCAAAATGTAAATATGTGCGAATAATTTAAACCCTATATTTAATTGAAAATAGTACAGAGACAATACATCAAATTTTGAAACTGAGAAATTTGGTTTTTTTGAAAAATATTTGCCCATTTTGAATTTGATGCCAGCAACATGTTCCATAGAAGTTGTGTAATGCCAAAAAAAAAAACAACAGGTCAGTAACATGATATAAAGAGCATCTCAGAGAGGCTGAGTCTTTCAGAAGATGAGGAGGGGTTCACCACTCTGTGAAAGACTGCACGATCAAATAGTGCAACAACGTTTCTCAACATAAAATAGCAAAGAACTTCTGCTTTTCATCATCTACGGTTCATAATATCATTAAAAGATTCAGAGAATCTGGAGAAATCTCTGTATGTAAGGGACAAGGCCAAAAACCAGTATTTGCTGGCCGTGATCTTTGGGCCCTCAGGCAGCACTGCATTAAAAACAGACATGATTCTGCAGTGGAAATCACTGCATGGGCTCAGAAACACTTCTGAAAACCACTGTCTGTGGAAACAGTTCATCACTGCATCCACAAATGCAAGTTAAAACTCTAAAACTCAAAGAAGAAACCAAATATAAACAGGATCCAGAAACGCTGCCACCTTCTCTGGGCCTGAGCTCATTTAAAATGGAGGGGAAGTGGAAAAGTGTCCTGTGGTCCGATGAACCAACATTTGAAATTCTTTTTGGAAATCATGGACACTGTGTCCTCCGGGCTAAAGACCACTCAGCTTGTTATCAGTGCACATTTCAAAAGCCAGTATTCATGATGGTATAGGGGTGCACATGACATGGGTGACGTGGTCTTCCTGCACCCCCTTCCCCCAACTTCTCCTGTAGCTCCTAAAGTGCAAATTCTGGCTTTAAATTTGTTTGCATACAGCGAAACTTCCACTCATTGTTTTTATGCAGAGAGGTAAACACACTTTATTTTATTGCAAAACTGAATATTCAGAGTTCAAAAATGCATTCAGTTTTAAAAAAAAAAGTTGTACCCGTACGTGTGGCTGAACTCAACTCGTTTTTTTGTTTTTTTTTCTTTCAGAACCAGATCACGCAGTCGGGAACGCAGGAGGTCAGATACTTACAGTTGTATTATTATTTTTATTGTGCTACATGTTTGTGTAGTATACGTTCAGTCATCAGTCCATACAGTCATAGTCCATATATGGAAACTAAGCTGCAGATTTTACCCACACACACACACACACACACACACCAACACACCAACAACAACAACAACAAATATCTCCAAAATGGTAGCTTTTACAGGAGAAGGAAAAAGCACTAACTTTTATTGTAAGTTAATGTAAAGAGATTTCAAAGTAATTTTGGAGCGTTTTTATTGGTCATCACCAAATTTTCTCCCACTGTAAAGAACAGCTGCTGTTTTTAAATTTGCGTTGTTAAAAAATAGAGGGAGTGTATATATAAAAAGTTAAAGGAGTTGTTCAGCTAGATTCTCCGGTACATTGAGTCACCAGAATCACTCCTGCTTTTGTTATTGAGACTCTGAGGCAGTGTTGTTAAGCATTATTCATTTTTTTTTTTCCTTCTATGTGTTGTTTGTAGGTCTCGTTCTCGTGACCGTGACCGTGATCGCGATCGTGAGCGAGAGAGAGAGAGAGAGCGTGATCGTGATCGCGAGCGAGAGAGGAGGCGGAGGAGATCCCGTTCGGCTTCTCGAGAGAAGCGGCGCACCCGTTCACGCTCCCGCTCCCGAGAGAGACGCCGGAGACACCGAACACGCTCCAGATCCCGCTCACGCCACAGCAGGGAACACTCACACAAGTAAACATGCTCACACCCACAGGTGTGCACTTCACACACAGTCACTCTGACAGACTGTAATACACTACAGGAAGCGTAGGGGGCGATATGGCTTCTACTGTTTCATTTAAAAAGCCTCTATAATGTTCATATGATCCACACAGTCACTCTGACAGACTGTAATACACTACAGGAAGCGTAGGGGGCGATATGGCTTCTACTGTTTCATTTAAAAAGCCTCTATAATGTTCATATGATCCACACAGTCACTCTGACAGACAGTAATACACTACAGGAAGTGTAGGGGGCGATATGGCTTCTACTGTTTCATTTAAAAAGCCTCTATAATGTTCATATGATCCACACAGTCACTCTGGTAACATTTTCTTTGTGTTTGTGTTTCGACAGGTCGTCGCGGGACCGGGAACGTGAGCGGGACGGTCACCATGGTTCATCAGAACGCAGGTCCGACGGTCTGAACGGGAGGGTGGAGTCCCGTCGATCCGGCGACAGAGAGGCCGGAGAGCTATGAGCTTTGTTACCCAGCGGCACACTTTAGTTACCATGGAAACGCAGACTTTTAGCCTGTACCCCTTAGCTCTCATACAAAACTCTCCCACCACCACACAGCTTATTTTTCTTTTTTCCTTTTTCTTTTTTTTTAAATTTTATTAATTAAGTTTGTTTTATCTTAGGTCACTGTTCTTCATTCCTGTTATTGCACAGTTGTTTTCCTTGTCCTGACCTGGATTAGCTCACAGAAATGTATCTCTATTGGCCCACAGAAGCTGATTCCACTTTGCTGTAGGCCAGTCCGTCTAATAAATCTCAAGCAGTTCTCAGTGGAGCAGAGAGAACTCTACTGTGAGAATGAAGAACACTGTCCTAAACCAGCCACATTATGGTCTTCAGTGGTTAAAATATGTCTGGGAGAAGCTGCATTTACCATATTCACCACGTCTCCAGCGAAAGGTTTTGTTTTGTACCACCCCCACTTTTTTCCCCTCTTATTTTAAATCTTTTAGACGGCGGAGCTTCTTACCATGAACCTGTACCGTTTTGTAGAGGGTGCGCGTGTTTGTCAGGCGGCTTGAGCTTCCTTAAAGGCCGCTCTGAGGTCAGTCCGACAGCCCTGTACATAAACGTAGCTGCACGATTTCCTCCCCGAGCGGACAGGAAGACGTCCACACTCCTGCGTTCCCAGTAGCAGAAGGCTAGAAATCAGTACAAGTATAAATGAATTGAATGACTTATCGCCAAGTGGAATTCTTTAATGGTGTATTCTTTCAGGTTTGAAATGTTCCTGTTCTTTTATAATACAGTTATGATCCATGTTGTCCTGATCTAACTCATTAAATGGATTTTATGAAGATAAAAATGTTCTGCATGTGGTTTATTTCTGCGAATACACTGAGAAATAAAGGTACTAAACTGTCTCTGGGTCAGTTCCCCCTCTTGTCACTGGGGTGGTTCCCTTCAAGGCTCCATCTCAGTACCTTCAGTCAGGGAACATAACTGAACCATAATCCACTGAAATGATATGTTCTAAGCTGTACTGACTCCACACACCCCGTCTCGTCTCCAGGCTTTTATTTTACTGTTCTGTTTAAAACATTCGGTTATGAAAAGGTACAAATACGAACTTTTCACCTGGAAAAACTTATTTAAGGTTCACAATCAGACCTTAAAACCACTGTTGTACCTTTGAGGGAACATTTACACTGTTTGTACCTTGATGAGCGAAAAATGGACCTGAACAGAACCTTTATTACAGTGTACAGTCCCCAGAGCCTCTCCTGCCGGTGGACAAACAAAGTGATAGGTCAGCACAGTAGAGTCCAGAGAAAAAGAACCCTCGATCAGCTCACTGCTCATCCGTTTGGTCCAGAGACCCTGAGACCGAGTCCCTCTGGTGGTTATCGGAGATTTTGGTTAGGGCTGGTCCTGCTCAGTGTGCTGTGTTTCTGGATACAGCTCTGGCCCTGCTTTCACTAAAGGCAGGCTGGCCTTACAGACGACCATGTTTAACCATCTATGGCACAGTTTCCCAAAAGTACAGATTAAAAGAAGATCAAAGGGGCTCTTCCAAGTGTAATTTCTACCTTTTTTTGGATGCTGTGATGTTTTAGGGAGGTGTTGGGAGACGTTTTATCTGCGGCAGAGGTTCTTAACTGCCCGTCAGTTTTCAGTGTTTCCACAGCTGAGGTACCATTTACCTGTTGGTAATTAAGCTCTGAGTTTTCAGCAATGGAAAAAAAACAAACCATTAAATTTTTTTTAAACGAGTTTTTTTTTTTTGCTGACAGTGGCTTAAAAGAGTAACAAGTTGACCTTTTAGGCAACATTTTCAAAAACATTAGACATCCAAATTATATTCTTAACGTGTTACACAAGTGAACACATGAAGCACACAAGCACATTTCCAGAACTTTCTATTAGCCAAGTTTGCAAGATGAACAACATTTTTTGCTCTTTAATGGGCCACATTTTTCAAGTTTTAACTTGTTGCCTATTTAAATAACATAAAATAAAGTGTGACATTGAACGTCGCACTTTATTTTAATGCACGCTGTTTATTTACTGAGTTAAACATTTTGGGGGGGGGTACAAAAGTTAAGGCACATTTCATGTTTCATGCTCTCTGATTTAAGGTATTGGGGATTCTGTGAGGTTTCATTGTTAAAGTCTGTCCAGCAATATTACTGAGTTAACACAGTAAACTGAGACGATGAGTGGACGACTAAAGACATTTCCACTAAATTTGGCCGTTAGAATAAATAAATAATCCTGTTTTAACACAGCAAAGCTTTCCTGCAACTTTAGTTGCTTGTAACCTACATGAAACTAAATTGCGCTTGACTTGCGTAACGTAAAAGGTCCTGCAACTCACTTCAAACTGAACTGCAACAGTTGCAAGCGCTTGATAGGAAAGAATAAATAAAATATTCCTGATTAGTGATCAATAAACTAAACATTGGCTGAAGATGTAAGGTTTGGATATGATGGGGACTAAAATGGTATGGAATTGTGTAACTGGGGTGGGGAGATTACCTCATCACGCCAGTAACCGTCTTGCCATTTGATGCTCAATAAAGCGAAGGCCTTTTCCTTCCTTCCACAAGAACTCAGCTGAAGTCTTTTTCATTCCTTTTTTTCCTTTTTCATTTTTGTTGATGTTCTTTGATTCTTTTAGTTCTTTTTGAAGACATTAGATTACAGGCAGTTATCAGGGCAAATAGTACAGATAATATTAGAGTTACTTATAAATGTCCAGACCCTGGGCAAAGAGAGAGAGGCAGCTCTTGGTTGCGACACACTACAACTTTGTGAAACAAGTTTCTTGAAACAGCAATCAAACGGCGATAGCACATCACGTGATCACGTCAAATGACCTACTTTAACACCACTGATTTCATCACGTTAGTAGAGAAGAAAATAAAACAGAAGATGGTTTCTTGGCTGGTTGAAAAGGAGACCCCCTCCCCAACTGACTCACACTTGGTAGTTTTTCGTTTTGTCAGTTTCCTGAGTTGCGAGTTCCTCAAAGCTCACATTTAAAACAGCTGTTAAAACAGCTGCATGTGACACCTTTTATTCTTCTTTACCTGCTGTTATTGTCATCTACATAGCTAGATTTACGTCCTCCTCTTTTGACGCCCCCCAACTTTACACAGAGCTCAGATTCATTTGTGATCCAAAAGATGAAGATTAACAGTTACTTAAACATTCGTTTTCAAAGGCTTAACATACACAAAACAGAAAAAGACTCATACATAGTGAAGAACCCTAGATAGATCGATGAATCACAGATTTAGCAGAGAGACAGAGGAACCCATTCAGTCGGACGCAGAGTGGATGAGTATGGCTGGAGAGGCGCTGCCCAGTGCTGGCAGAGAGAGTCCAGATTCCAGAGGAGAGACGCTCCACAGACGGAGGACATGTGAGCGAAAGAGGGACGAGAGGATATCCTGCTCAGTCTGCTCCTGCCCGCACTGAGAGAAATGACCGGACCGTGAGAACACTGCACTGGTGGCAGCATGATGACCGCTCTGTAGAAGCTGATGGAAGACAGACTGGAGAGAGACACCAGAGTAAGAAGTGGAGAAATGGAAACAGGCAGTGGAAGAGTGGGAGAAGAACCGACGCATCATACTGACCAGAGAAGAAAACCTTATAGCAGCCTGAGAAACACAAACCATTAAAAACAGCAAACCTTAAAGTCATGAAACATTCACTGCTGGAGGAGACTTTAATCATGACTCTACAGAGCTGATACAGACAACTGACTCCACTTTTATGCTACAGCCAATCAAATACATCCCTCGAACAGCCATCCCACCAGAGAGAAACAAGCAGAACAACACTTTTAAACCTCTAAAACAAATAAAAGACTTGCAGCACAACCTGTTGGAGCTTCTTTTATTAGTCAGGGTTTTGCTTTTTTTTATTGAGCAATCACTAATAGGTCACTAATAGGCGGGCTGCGGTCCGAGTCCGGACCCAGGCGCTGTCCTATGCGGACCTGGACCTATAACCAATAAACTATGGAGAATTATTTAATTTTGTTGGGGTGGTCCTATTTTAATCGGCGTAACTTTTCTAGCCTTATGGTAGCTTTAGCGGCCCGGGAGACTCACAGACCAATCGCATGCGTTGTAAATATCACACGTGACGCTACTCAGCCAATCAGATCTGTGCATTACGATGAGCACTGAGACTCGAGTGAGTATCGCACACACAGGGGAGGGACGAGGCGAGACACAGCAGTCAGAGAAGAAAGTGAGTCAGAGGAAAGTGAGTCATGTCGTGCTCTAAAAAGAGAAAACCGACAATAAATGTTACTGAAATGTACTTTATTTGATTTGACATTCAGTTGTTGACTGTATAAGATGCTGATATACCTACTAGGCTACTTCAGTAAACAGTATATGGCACTGAATCATGATGCAGGTCAGACTTTATGATGTTCCGGACCTTCGCTTGAGGAAATTTTCTCTAACTGGACCTTATTGAGTTTTCATTAAAGACCTCTGGTCTAGAGGCTGCAAGAAATTCAGTGGAGAGTGTAAACTGGTGCTTACAAAGCACAGTTACAGAACACAGAGTACTGAGTGGATGAGGAAAAGCAGGTGGAAACTATGAAACTACTCTTCCACTCTGAGCTTCACTCTGGGACACTCCTGTTCCTGCTGATAGGGGTGGGCATTATGACAATATTTAGCATTGTCATGACAAATTATGTCACATATGTCACAACATCCTTTTCTAAGTTGTGCTGGGAATCGTTTTTATTTTCTAGTTTTCTGTTCTTTTTCCTCGTTTTACTTTATTATTCATAGGTAAGCATGTTAATGCTAAAGAGCTGTTTTGAGAAGTCAACTGTGTTCCGTTCTAATGGTGTCAACAATAACAGCAAATGATGTTTACGACACCCCCTAAGGAGGATTTGGCCTGCCTGGGACAGAACACTCAGTTTACCACACTAAGGTATTTACAGTAGCATCTGAGTCCCTGAGAAGGCCGACTCCAACAGGATCTCTCAGAACACTGACTTCAGTTTTGCGATGGTACCAAGGGTCCTGGGGGGAAGGGTTGGTGGGGAGTCAATGGCAAAGTTTAAAAGCTGTGTGCCTGGGCTTCTGTTCAGACTGGGCGAGGATTAGCAGAGATGGCAGAGAACATAACGCTCTTTTCTGTCAACCCCAGTCTCCTGAATATCTTCCATGTGAATGAGACCAAAAGAGATCAACAAAAGAGAAACACCAGGAGAGGAACATGCGGCAAGAGTCGAAAAATAAATTATAAAAAGGACCAAGAACAGAGAAAAAGTGAAGTAGATGAAGAGGAGGACAGCACGGGAACATCAGCAGACAGAGGCGTCCGAGTGGGAGCTGTAGGCCAGTGGAGACGTCAACTAGGATATGGAAAGAGAAGAACACAGCCAGAGAACTCAGAAACCTGTGAAAGAGCACCGGAAACTGACCCTCATCAGCAGAGGAGGGCACAGAGAAAGGAGGAGAGGAAAGAAACATATCATTTTAAAAGAGAATGTTTGCAGAAGACTCTACAAGCCCCTCCTGGGGAAACGAGTGCTCCACTGCTTGTCCACTGGTCCATCCTAGACCAGTGGACAAACAGTGGACAAGAATCTTCCATAGCAAGAGCAAAGACTTCCATCAATGGCGACGAGGATGGGATCAGGATCCATCTCCTTTTTTGACTGCAGCAAAAAGTCCTGAGAAAAAAGAGCTTAAATGCCAAACAGAAGAGGTTCAGTTAGTGTTTTGTGTTTTGGTCAGTGACTGTAGTCACATGAGTCATAGGCAGTGAAGTAAGTCACAGAGATCCAATTGACTTTGGGTTGCGTAACACCTAGGTTGTGAGGAGTCGGCACGACGGCATTTGTGGTACTGGCATTATGGGGGGGGGTAGTTCATGGCTTAATTCTGTGGGACAAGGTTCCCCAGTTAAACGTGCAGGAGTTTTTCCCTGTTTACCCAAATGTGAGGGGTTTCCCAGTCTAATTTAACATCTACAGCTGAATCTCAGCCTCCCATGTAGGCTGATAGAGATTTGAGGAGGACTTATCACAGATGTTAGACAAAGTGTGTTCAAAGTAAAAGGAGAAATTGAGTGAGAAGTTTGGGATTCCAGCAGAACCAGGATGGGGTCAGGAACAATGCTTTATGGTTCTAAGCAACGATGTAAAGAAAAGAGTCCTTGAGGTGTGTGTTCAGGTGTTTGGACAGTCGCACTGTTCTCTAAGAACAGAGCATCAACAGCACATGGAACTACCCCAACACTCTATCAGTGTCCTTCAAGCAAAAGTTGAGTCACTTCAAAGAGAACGAAATGAATTGCTGAACTACGTTAATACAAAGGAAAAGCAAGTGAACGCCTCCCATGAGAAGGAGGGTCTCCTTCCAGTGACAGAGTCTCTGTGCAGGCAGTTCTTATCAGGCTGGTCTTGATCTGTTACAGAAACAGCTACAGGGGTAGTCAAAGGAGAAAGGTCGAAGCATGACCCTCTGAGCCTGGCGGAAGAGTCCAAACCTGGCATCCAGAACGATCCAGAAAGTCAGTTCACTCAGCTGCTCATTGCTGAAACAGTTTCACTGCATGGGGGCTGTTCTAATTGTGCAGCCACTGAGGATGTGATGAGCAGTGAAGTTGGTGTTGCTCAAAGAGCTGTTGGTGAGACTTCATAAGATAAAGTGTCACAGCTGCTCAGTACTGCTGTGTTACAGTGTGTCTCGTGGAACAGGGAGTCAGCAAAGCCAGGGAACACATCATAATGCATGACATAATTGCACTGAAATGGGTCTTTGCACATGTAAACACAAGAAGTTTAGGGAAAACTCAGTCCATGTCAGTGGGTGGGGTCTTCTTCCCCAAAATGACAGGTAAACTGTTAAAGCTAATCCAGAAAGTAACCCAGTTTTCTGCCATTCCCACAGAAATGGTGCGATTAAAATAATGATCGCTGCTGTGGGAGCGTATTTATAGCCAATTACACATGAGCAGGACAGTAGACGGCATGTAAAAACTACTGTGAATCATTTTAAACCAGCTTTTTAATATCTTTAGCCATGGGTAAAACGCTGCTGTACTGGGGCCTCTTATGGTCTTATGGCTGCAGGACCCTGGTCATGCTATTGGCTAAGCTCATATAGGTGTAATCACTGCCAGAGAAGTGGCAATTGGCTCTGCTTTCACAGTTTCTAAAGGTTTTATAATTTGCCTTCAAAAGAGTTGGAATTTCCAATCCTCATCAGTAACGATGGCAGTAATGTCTGATTCTCAAGATGTTCAATAATGTTAGTTAAATGGTACAAGTTGGTCAAACAGATCAGCTGCTTCCCTCAGCTGTTCATGTCTGTGGTGGAGCCATTATGAACAAATATCCTGAACGGATGAGATGATGTTCAGACAGAACTACAGTCTGTTACAGATGTTGGCTTTTGTTTCAACAGAGATTCAGTCTAGCACGAGCAAACTGCTAACCGTCTTTACGGTGAAGGTTTGGGATGAGCTCATCACAAAACTGTTGGGTTTATGTTAATGAGTGAGGTTTTGATTTGTTTTAATGATCAAGTTTATTATTACCCAACTTCAGCACCCAACTTCAGCACCCAACTTCAGTACCCAACTTCATTACCCAACTTCAGCACCCAACTTCATCACCCAACTTCAGCACCCAACTTCATCACCCAACTTCATCACCCAACTTCAGCACCCAACTTCAGCACCCAACTTCATTACCCAACTTCAGCACCCAACTTCAGCACCCAACTTCATTACCCAACTTCATCACCCAACTCTATCGCCTGACTTTATCACTGGACTCCAGTGCCCAACTTTATTGCTTGACTCTGTTGCCCGAATCCTTTGCCCGACTCTGTTCCCCAACTTTATCACCCAACTCTGTTGCCCGACTCCATCACCCAACTCCGTTCCCCGACTTTATCGCCCGACTCCACTGCCTGACTCTGTTGCCTGACTCCATCGCCCAACTCCGTTCCCCAACCTTATCGCCCAACCCCACTGCCTGACTCTGTTGCCCGACTTTATCACCCAACTCCACTGCCCAACTTTATTGCTCGACTCTGTTGCCCACCTTCATTGCCTGACTTCATCACCTGTTCATGGTTTCAACACTGCAGTCCTTTACACTGTGTGAAAAGTTCATGATGAATGGATGAAATGCTCTGAAATCACTTGGAGTTTTTGTCTTCTCCTGTAAAGCTACCATTTTGGAGATACATGTTTTTCTTTGATCAGCAAAAATATGCAATTAATAAATAATCGAAGCCCATTTCCATCACTGGAAAAATATATAGCCATTTAGTGAGACAAAATAATGAACGTTTTCCATATTTATGACTAAACATCTCAAATGACTTAACATCTCATGACTTAGTATCTCATAATATTGACTCACTATCTCATAATTATGAGAAAACTTTCTCATTATTATGAGACAGTAAATCATAACTATGAGATACAAAGTCATAATTATGAGATACTGAGTCATAATTATGAGACTAATCTAATTATTATGAGATAATAAGTCATTATTATGAGAAACTAAGTCATGAGATTTTAAGTCGGAATTATTAGATACTGAGTCATATGAATCTAATTATTACAAGAAAGTGAGTTAGAATTATAGCTCACTGAGTCATAATTATGAGACTGAATCTAATTATTACCAGAATGTAAGTCATCATTATGAGATACTGAATCATAATTATGAGACTGAATCTAATTATTATGATAAAGTAAGTCATAATTATGTGATACTGATTATTATGAGAAATCATGAAGTCATGAGAAGTCATGAGATTTTAAGTCGTAATTATTAGACATTGAGTCATAATTATGAGACTGAATCTAATTATTACCAGAAAGTCATTATTATGAGATACTGAGTCATAATAATGAGACTGAATCTAATTATTACCAGAATCTAAGTCATCATTATGAGATACTGAATCATAATAATGATGCTTAATCTAATTATTATGAGAAAGTAAGTCATAATTATGTGATACTGATTATTATGAGAAATCATGAAGTCATGAGAAGTCATGAGATTTTAAGTCGTAATTATTAGACATTGAGTCATAATTATGAGACTGAATCTAATTATTACCAGAAAGTCATTATTATGAGATACTGAGTCATAATAATGAGACTGAATCTAATTATTACCAGAATGTAAGTCATCATTATGAGATACTGAATCATAATAATGAGACTGAATCTAATTATTATGACAAAGTAAGTCATAATTATGTGATACGGAGTCATAATAATGATGCTTAATCTAATTATTATGAGAATATAAGTCATAATTATGAGACTTAATCTAATTATGACAAGAAAGTCATTATTATGAGATACTGAGCCATAATTATTATGAGAAAGTAAATCATAATTGTGATACCGAGTCATAATAATGATGCTTAATCTAATTATTATGAGAATGTAAGTCATATTTATGAGACTGAATCTAATTATGACAAGAAAGTAAGTCAGAATTATTAGACACTGAGTCATACTTATGAGACTAAATCTAATTATTATGAGATACTAACTCGTTATGATGAGATGATAAGCCATAACTATGGAAAACTTTCTCATTTTTATGGCTCACTAAATGGCTCCAGTGGCTTCCATAATAAACAGTCCATGTCCTCGAATGAGAGGTTTGCCATGTTTCTGTGAAGCTTGTCTACTTGTGAGCGGAGCGTGAACTAAGTCGATTCACTTGAATCGAATTTTTGAATCAGACGTTCGATTCATTTGAACTGGGCGGTAGACTACCCCTATAATAGCCCCTATACTATATTCCTGCGGAACAGGAGGCAGCAGTTTCAGGACCGCAATTCCAGGACCATATGCTTTTCCTTCCTGTCTACCTGACTACTTACAGTTTTAAAGGCTTTTTCCACCCGAATACTACAACTTTATCTAACTTACAGTTTTAGAGGCTTATTCCACCCAAATACTACTATTTTATCTAACTTACAGTTTTAGAGGCTTATTCCACCCAAATACTACTATTTTATCTAACTTACAGTTTTAGAGGCTTATTCCACCCAAATACTACTATTTTATCTTTTATCTATATAATCCCCCTCAATCACACACACAAAAAAAAGCAAATGGGTTAAACAGGGACATTTAAAACTGGGATGGTTTCTCTTTTCCACGTGTTAAATGCGGTCCTTATATCCACTTCGCTAGGGAGCAGTGTCACGAAAACGTGGTGGTCCTGGAATTGCGGTCCTGGAACTGCTGCCTCCTGTTCTGCAGTCAGACCCTACTCGGTGAGGGGGATTATATCTTACTTGTTGAATCTTGTTGGTTGTTATTGTTGATATATTAAATAAATATTATGGCACCAAAACCTTTCTTGTGTCTCAAATATCTGGTTGAGATTTAGTGACTGTAAAAGCAATATGTGCAATTGATTGTATCTTTATTTTTACACAATTACACAAAATGCAACTCTTAGTAAACAAGTTTAATTCTGAGAAAGTAGTATTCGGGTGGAAAAAGCCTCTAAAACTGTAAGTAGTCAGGTAGACCGGAAGGAAAACATATGGTCCTGGAATTGCGGTCCTGGAACTGCTGCCTCCTGTTCTGCAGGAATATAGTATAGTACTCGGTAGACTTCTAATTCAATTGAATCGACTCGTTCCATGCTCCGTTGAAACTGAACCGAGTCCGTTCGAGCGACGTCACTCCGAAAGCTCCGTACATGGACACTCTACGTCACGGTCACAAACAAGCCGAGAGCCTTTAGCTGTAGCTTTTTCCGCACAGCGCCGTGAGGATGACCGGCTCTCTGTAGCCGCCGATGGAAACGACAACATTTCCCGGATTTACGTCTCCATAAGAGGATCCAGCGATGAGTCTGAGAAGCGTATAAGCGGCGGAGGGGGCGAATCTCCCTACACCATAATAGATATAGCTGCTAAGCTAAGCTAAACGAAGCTAGGCTAACGGCGGAGTCTCCTCGGCGCTGTGACCGGGGAAGGAGCTCGGGCGCCGGGCAGAGCGCTGTGTTTACCACCGGTAGGCTTCGACACTAACCGCCAGCTCACGGCAGGCCTTTCCCCCCTAGAGAAATGTGTTTGTGTTCTGGACAGTCAACCAGGCCATCGTCCGCGCTGAGTTAGTCAACTATTCATCTGTCATGAGTCATTTTTAAAGGTTTCGTCTAGCTAACCTAACGATGTGGCCCTGCCGAATTTTCCCGTTCCACCTTAAATGGTGCAGCAATTACGTTCTGGTGCCTGAGTGTCTGATTATCTGTATATATCCATATCTAAACTGGTTTATATGTTATTAATTTCTCCTATTAATGACTTACTGTCTCGTAATTATGAGGAAGTAAGTCATAATTATGAAGTGCCAATATAAATCTAAGTGAATAGTTAAAGACCGGTCTATATTATAAACATTTAGTATTGGTACTGTTTACTCTTATATATATACACACACCGATCAGGCACAACATTATGACCACCTCCTTGTTTCTACGCTCATTGTCCATTTTATCAGCTCCACTTACTATATAGGTGCACTTTGTAGTTCTACAGTTACAGACTGTAGTCCATCTGTTTCTCTGATACTTTGTTAGCCCCCTTTTACCCTGTTCTTCAGTGGTCAGGACCCCCATGGACCCTCACAGAGCAGGTACTATTTGGGTGGTGGATCATTCTCAGCACTGCAGTAACACTGACGTGGTGGTGGTGTTTTAGTGTGTGTTGTGCTGGTTCGAGTGGATCAGACACAGCAGTGCTGCTGGAGTTTTTAAACACTGTGTCCACTCACTGTCCACTCTATTAGACACTCCTACCTTGTCGGTCTACCTTGTAGATGTAAAGTCAGAGACGATGGCTCATCTGCTGCTGCACAGTTTGTGTTGGTCATCCCTCTAGACCTTCATCAGTGGTCACAGGACGCTGCCCACAGGACGCTGTGCTGGAATTTTTGGTGGTGGACTATTCTCAGTCCAGCAGTGACACTGAGGTGTTTAAAAACTCCAGCAGCACTGCTGTGTCTGATCCACTCAGACCAGCGCAACACACACTAACACACCACCACCACGTCAGTGTTACTGCAGTGCTGAGAATGATCCCACCACCCAAACAGTACCTGCTCTGTGAGGGTCCATGGGGGTCCTGACCACTGAAGAACAGGGTAAAAGGGGGCTAACGAAGTATCAGAGAAACAGATGGACTACAGTCTGTAACTGTAGAACTACAAAGGTGCACCTATATAGTAAGTGGAGCTGATAAAATGGACAATGAGCGTAGAAACAAGGAGGAGGTCATAATGTTATGCCTGATCGGTGTATAGAGTACAGAATAGTGACGTATTCAGTTAAGTATACAGCTGTTAAGTGTTAAGACGCTAAGTCATAACAGAAGTGTACAGTGTGTAATAAATAAGCACAGGCCTTTTCCAGTGTGTGCAGTATATACTGTAGTCTTCTACTGGTGCAGTGTGATGCTTGCTGGGAAGAAGGTGGACCTGACTGGCTGACCCGGATGCTCCTGTTTCTCCCTCCTGGACAGATGGAGGTTATACAGTGCGTGGTTGGGGTGGGAAGGAGTCCCTGATGATGGTAGTCGCTCTGTGTAGACAGACAGATGGTGGGGAGACAGGCATCAGTGATGCGCATGAAGTCATTCAGAGTGGTTTGGTGTGAAATGGTTCAGATTTCCTTTACAGTGGTGGTGATAGGAACCAGGGGTCGCCATGACTACAACACAAATATAGACATTTTATTTACTATCCAGAACCACCAGTGAACCTACACGAGTCTTCTGAGTTTATATGGAATGTTGATGATGGAAAATAGTGGAAAATCTGAAATAATAAGTTTTCTTTGAGGACTATTTTGCCTCACAGCGCCCTGCATGTATCCCTCCACCATGAATGGATTAAAATAAATAATTTAAAACAAAAATTTTAAGCAAAACTTAATTATAGTCATCAGGCAGTGAATTCTTAACCATTTCATGTAGGAACTTTCTGTGAGGGAGCTTTTAGAGGTGGACGTCTGGTTCCTATCACCACCACTGTGGAAAATTCTGACTCTGTAAGTTTCTCTAGAACGGAGCGTTTCACACCAAACCACTCTGAACGACTCTGTTTACATCTTAACCTACTGATTATGTAGAATAAAAAAAAAAATGGTGGAGCTCCTCTTTCAGGAGTCGCGGCACGGCCTGAGCTGTTGACACAACGAAATCATCAGAAAGCGGAATAACGAACAGATTTATTCACCCATGAGGCGAAATGTGAGGTATACATTGATGCTACATCCATAGAACGACAGATTTAATGTCTTACTATTAGAAAAAGGTCCTAGTTTTCTGTAATAAATCTGTTTTGAGTCTAAAATGAAGGCCCTGTATTGGAATCCCGAAGGAAAAAAAGTTAAGATCAACATTTCTAGTTATGTCTCAGGGCTGATGCTTTTATTTTGGAAATATTGTTTGGCTCAGTCTGGGTGAGATGAGTCAGACAGGGGTATTTAAGCCATCTGTGAGACAGTATTTTGATCAGAGTAAGACAGTCCATGTTTCTCAGGAGCCACATTTCAGAAACACTGATTTCAGACAGGGAGGTTAAGAGGGGATCTTGTTTAGTCTATTTCTTTACTCTGGGGCCCCGGCCCCTCAGCCTCGGGGCCCCCAGAGAGAGCTGCTTACTGGAGAACATGGGTTTCGTCCCTGTTCACCCAGAGAGAGCTACTTAAGTTCTTTTGATGTGGAACATGAGTTTGGTTGCTGTGTTCATCCAGAGAGAGCTGCTTAGGTTCCTTTTACTGGAGAACATGGGTTTGGTTCTTGTTCCTTCATAGAAAGCTGCTTAGGTTATTTATTTTGATGTAGGAGATGCATTTGGGTCATATGTTTATCCAGAGAGAGCTGCTTTGGTTCCTTTTTCTGAAGAACGTGGGTTTGGTTCTTTTTCATCCAGAGGGAGCTGCTTACTAGATAACATGGGCTTGGTTCCTGTGATCTTCCAGAGAGAGCTGCTTAGGTTCCCTTTACTGGAGAACATGGGTTTGTTTCTTGTTCCTTCATAGAGAGCTGCTTAGGTTCCTTTTACTGGAAAATATTGATTTGGTTCTTGTTCATCCAGTGAGAGTTGTTTAGGTTCCTTTTACTGGAAAATATTGATTTGGTTCTTGTTCATCCAGTGAGAGTTGTTTAGGTTCCTTTTACTGGAGAACATGGGTTTGATTCTTGTTCATCCAGAGAGAGCTACTTCTGTTCTTTTGATGCAGAACACAAGTTTGGTTCTTGTGTACATCCAAAAAGAGCTGTGTAGGTTCCTTTTACTGAAGAACATGGTTTGGTTCTTTTTTTAATCTAGAGAGAGCTGCGTACTGGAGAACATGGGTTTGGTTCCTGTTTTCATCCAGAGAGAGCTGCTTAGGTTCCTTTTCTGTAGGACGTAGATTTGGATCGTATGCTTATTCAGAGCGAGCTGTGTGGGTTCTTGTGGTGCAGAACACTGGTCTGATTCCTGTGTTCATCCAGAGAGAGCTGCTTAGGTTCCTGTCATTGGAGGATATTGATGACTCTGGTTCTTGTGTGTTCTCACCACATGCTCTCCTCCTTTCTCGGTTACAGCTCGAGGACAGAGGCATCTCTCCAAGTGACGCCGTACCCCGGGAGCGGCCGGTGCCCCAGCCGAAGAGACGGGGAACAGGATTGGGAAGCAGGGGGGAGCGGCCACCGCAGAGCCCGTGGAGAAGATGCAGGCCGGCAGCCCGGAGAAGGGCTCCTCCTCGGCGCAGGAGCTCAAGGAGCAGGGCAACCGCCTGTTCCTCTGCCGCAAGTACCAGGAGGCCGCTGCCTGCTACAGCAAAGCCATAGTAAGTGCGCAGGTAGAAGGGGGTGGGATTGGTCACCCCTGTGCTGGGCCATCACAGCAGGTCCCAGTCTACCCAGTCTAACCATCACTGTACCTGGAAATGTTACTGTTAAAATACCTCACACAAAGTTTTGTGCTGACCAGCTATCAGTGAGCTAGACTAGTACATGGTGTATACCTAATGGGGGGGCGTGTCCAATCCTGGTCCTGGAGATCTCCCACCCTGGATCATCTTCATTACCTGGATCAGGTGTGTAAGATTAGGGTTGGAGCTAAACTCTGCAAAAACATGGTTATTCAAGGGTTCTTTAGCAAAGACAGAGTTCTGTGTAGAACCATGAGCACTCAAAGAACCATTTGCATGCTTAAGTGGTTCTTTGCCTGTTGAAATTGTTCTTCAGATTAATGGAGAATGTGTTGTGTATGGTTCTACATAGAACCTTTTTGAAAATGCTTCTGTATAGCACCAAAAATAGCAGAACCCTTAGCAGAATGGTTCTTCAGATTAACGGAGAATGTGTTGTGTGTGGTTCTATACAGCACCAAAAGGGGTTCTGCTATTTTTACAAGCTTGACATTATAACAAAAGCAGAACCCTTAACAAAATGGTTCTTCAGATTAATGGAGAAGGTGTTGTGTATGGTTCTAGATATTACCTTTGTGAAATGCTTCTATATAGCACCAAAAAGTGTTCTGTTATTGTTACAATGTCTGGCTTGTAACAATAGCAGAACCCTTTTTGGTACTATACTGAACCATATACAGCACATTCTCCATCAATCTGAACGAATTTACCATGCAGAGGTGTTATTTAGGCATGGAACGGTTGTTTAAATGTTTATTATTCTACATAGAACCATTTTCTTTGCTAAAGAACCCTTGAATAACCTTCATTTTAAGAGTGTAGATCTCCAGCGTTGGGTGCACCTGCATTAAAGTGTCAATTTTTAAATATTTCCAGTGCTAATTATGTGTTAATTGCCACTCAGTGATTACTAATGTACCTACAAAGACATTGTTCAAATAACGCACACAGTGTTCTGGACAGAGCAGTGATGAGTGAACCAGTTAACCTCTTAAAATCACAGGCTTATTATATATTATGGCTTATAATTCAGTAACTACATCGGAAAACAATGCAAATTGACCAGGTTATTACTTATTAATGCAAATTAACCAGACTATTAGTTATCAAGTAATAAGCGAGAGTAATAGTTTGAATCTGCTGGTGGTTCCTGCCTTTTTAAGGGTTGATGAAAGCTAATAAGTCTTAGAGCTTGAAATGTTTTTCAGATATGTGTCGAGCTCAGGTCTCTCGGGTTCTTACAGCTCATCTCCCGTTTTTAACAGATTTTGTCTGCATTTCCCCCACTTTAGTTTTTCTCCTTACTTTATTCTTTACTACTTATACCTTCAATCATTTTTTTAATCTGGTGCGCTGGAGTCACCCACCCAGGACTGGGGTCCACGAAGGCCACACTCGTGAGAAAACTGGACATAAAGAGTGAATTAATTCAGGAAAGTTACAGTTTAGTGCAGTTAGTTAATTTGTTTGGCCAAAAATATGTTTTAAGGTGGAACGGGAAAATTTGAACAAGAAGCTGGAGAATATCTGACTTCAGCTTCATATCACTGAAGAATTAGGGGTGGGTGATAATAAATAATCGCCCCCCTCTTTGAAGATCATATGATGCCCTAAATGTAACTAAAGCCCAGCAGTGAGGAGCTGAACTTTACCCTCCTCTGCTGTCACTGCAGACTGGCAGGGTCGCCTACAGAGCAGCGCTGGTAGCTGTTAATGAAGTGATGCTCTTTTTATTTGAGGGTCCCATTTCAGAGGAAGATTTCAACCACTACCCTCTAACTCAGTTCCAAGGGGTTAGGGGGACACTCGAAAACGAGGGGTAGGGGTAAAAAGAAGAAATGGGACTGGGCCATAGATTAATACACAGAACTTTGTAGTATTAGTGTTTAGGTCACACTTAGGATAGAACACTAGTTTTCCTGTCACTGATAACGTATCAGTCGCCTTGTTAGTTGGGGCCATAATCATAATACAGTGTCCACTGTAATTATCACTGTACCTGGAGACGTTATTGTTTAAATACCACATATTTTTACTGTTTGAATACCCCATACAGTGCTTTGGACAGATTATTGATCAGTTTTTTTTTGGGTGGGTCGATTGTAGTTCAGCTTGCAGTTCAGTTTAGTCAGCCTGTCTTTCTGTTCTCTTAGAAGCACAAAGAAGATGTATGCAAGCCTTTGTGTGTCTGAGTATGTGTGTGCAAGCTGTACGCTGTATTGTGGCCACGTATACAGTCTGGGTTTGTTCTTTTGACTGCGCTGCTCTTTTCCTCACACATTTTGGCTGCTGTTATTGAGCTAATCACAGTTATTAAAGTTCAGCTGTGTGCTGTGGTCTGGCTGAAATATGTGTGCATAAGTGGGTTGATTCTTCACTGCAGCCAAAAGTGTAATCCACTTCACTGTGATCGCTTCTGTTTAATGCACATGTTTAACGCTGTGGGTCGTAGAGCTCCCATTAACCCAGGGGTCGGCCACATGCAGCTCTTTTACTGCCCTGTTGTGGCTCCACAGCTGAATTAGATTTGTAGGTAAAAATAAAATAATCCTCCTTTACAGTAAAATAAAGCTCTGCTGATCGTTCAACACAGTTTAACAATAAATGGTCTTAAACTCTGGAGTTAATGTAGAACTGCTGATTCACCCTTTAACCCTGAAGATCAGCGCAGACTGCTGGTCACCATAGCAACACAGACAACAGTCTCGCCTAGCTAGTAGCTAACGAAACGGCAAAGAGAGAGATTTAAGATGAACATTGATAATTTGGAGATTAATGGACTGATTTACATTTATAATCACTCCAGCTGGTTTCCTGATACGTTTAATCTGCAACGAGAAACTGGCAAACACTTAAAAGTTGCGAAGCTGAAGTCGGTTTCTTGTTTGAATTGTCCCGTTCCACCTTAAATGGTGCAGCAGTTATATTCTGGTGCACCATTTAAGGTACTCAGGCACCATTTAAGAAACAAACAAGAAGCTGGTGAATGTAAAAAGTCAAACTTTGAGAGACATTTTACAAGAAATTATTCTTCTTTTGTGGAAAAGTTTCCTGCTGGAGATGCGAGAAAAGCGGTTATAGCTGAGCTAAACTTAAAGCAGAGCAAAGTAAGTCTGTGTTTTTAGTCTATACTAGTACATCAGCACAGACTGAGACACATTAACAGCCGAGAGGTAAAATGAAGGATGTTGTGGCTCCCAAGGTGGTTAGATTTTTGTTGTTAGTTTTGTTTGTTCTTAACATTTGGGTTGCCATCCCCTGCATTAACGGTTAAATGGATAGTGCGACAGCTTGGCGAAAAAAGACAAACTTGGCATAATTTCCCCCTTTAACCCTAAATGTAGTCAGTCCACCAAGACTCGTTTGGTGCCTATAGTTTGCTTCTTCAGTTTTAGCGTTGGAGCTATGAGGCTGATTAAGTTAACAAGTAATAAAAAAGTTTATACCTCACCAATTCGGTGTTCTGGTCTTAACTTCATGCCTACATATCATATTTGCTTCAAACTGTATGAAGTAATCTCTAATAGACTATTTTAGGATAGATTTTAAAGGACCACGACTTGTTTTTAAAGCATGAATTAGCACCATCACACACAGCGTCCGTCTCTGTCTGCTGCAAAACGCTCTTTAAGGTCAAGTAATGGTGGCTTCCTTAAAATACCAACAGTTAGTATGAAAAGAAGAGCTGAGGCAGCTTTTTTGTTTTTATGCACCCAAAAAATGTAATGATTTCCTAAGAAAGATTAGACAGGCAGCACTAGCGCGTAATTTCAAGTGGCAGCTGAAAACATATATATATTTTTTTTAACTTGCTTTTCATTATTCAGTTGTTTTTACTTACTTACAGTACTAATATCACTGCATTTATTTTTAAATTAGCGATTATTATTTTTTTGTTACTATTCTGATTTTTATTTATTTAAAATTTATATCATTATTATTATTATTATGACTATTATTATTGTTATTATTATTATTGTTATTATTATTATTGTTATTATATGTTGTTTATTTTACATTACTACTATACTTGCTTTTTTATATTGTCTTTATAAATATTATTTCTGACTTTGTATTCATGTTGTCTTATTTAACTGTGCGCATATATCCCTTTTGTCTTTTACCCTCTGTGAAGCTCTTCCAGCTGCATTTATGTATGAAACGTGCTATACAAATAAAGCTTATTATTATTATTATTATTATTAGACTTTATTGTGTGGTTTCTTACACTGTTTAGTATAATGTTATCTATAAATATGGACTAAAGTATGGACAAAATTCAGGCTTTAGAGTGGCTGCTCCTGTTTTTTTGCTATACGATGTGCTTTAGTCCATGTTTGTAGATAAGTGTGTCATACAGTGTCAGAAACCGGCTGTTATTACTTGTTGGCTACGTCAGCTTTTTAGCTCCAGCGCGAAACTAAAGAAACAGACTTCAGACACAAAACATGTCTTGCCTGATCGACTACATTCGAGATAAGGGGATCATTGTATGAAGCAGGTTTTTTGCAGCATGCTTGTGTTCAGGGCAGAAATATCAGTAAGTGAGTTTCCTTAATGTTGCCTCTTTCTCCGTGTTTTTCCTATTAGAACCGGAATCCCTCAGTAGCAGTCTACTACACTAATCGGGCATTGTGCTATGTGAAGCTACAGCAGTATGATAAGGCACTGGCTGACTGCAAACACGCACTAGAGCTCGATAGCCAATCAGTCAAGGCGCACTTCTTCCTGGGGCAGTGCCACCTGGAGCTGGAGAACTATGAGGAGGCCATCGGCAACCTGCAAAGAGGTACTCATACACACAAACCATTGACAGCCTGAGGACAGGTTCACTGGTCCACATAGAGATGAACAAGAAGTCATTTTAATATTGAAATCACAAGAGCTGGAATTTTTATTATAGTCTACATTAGAGATGCTTCAATACTGATATACTAGTATTGGGTATCAGCAATCAACAACAATAAATTTCACCCCTTCGCCCCTACCACTCAGCCCTACCCCTCTGTTCTGTGTGTTCTTGTCTAGGGGTAGGGTGTCCCAATTCTTGTTGAGATAGGGGATTAGGGTGAAGTGTTGGGGCTACATGACCCTCCAAACGGAGGTTTTTCAGAGACTCCAAACAGAGAGTTATGAGAGAAAAAGAAAAACCGGTGAGATGGAGAACAAGAGACCAAAGAAACCCACAAATGTGAGAATTTTCTCCGTTAAAAATTACGATAATCACTGTATTATCTTAGTTTAATGTCATTTCAGTGTATTTTGGTCATTTTCTTTGTAACAAGCATAAAAAATTGCTAATAGCATGCTAATGTCTCAGTAGCTAGCTAGCTAACTTTCCCGTTCCACCTTAAATAGTCCAGCAGTTCTGATGCCTGAAGCGCCAGGATGTAACCGCTGCTCCATTTAAGGTGGAACGGTAAAATTCAAACAAGAAGCTGGAGAATATCTGACTTCAGCTTCATATCACTGAAGAATTAGTGGTGGGTGATAATAAATAATTGCCCCCTCTTTGAAGGCATATGAGTCCCTAAATGTAACTAAAGCCCAGCAGTGAGGAGCTGAACTTTACCCTCCTCTGCTGTCACTGCAGACTGGCAGGGTCACCTCCAGAGCAGCGCTGGTAGCTGTTAATGAAGTGATGCTCTTTTTATTTGAGGGTCCCATTTCAGAGGGAAGATTTCAACCACTACCCTGTAACTCAGTTCCAAGGGGTTAGGGTGACACTCGAAAACAAGGGGTAGGGGTAAAAAGAAGAAATGGGACTGGGCCATAGGCTAACAAAACAGGGACTGAAAAGTTGACGTTTCCCCCTAAAGTCCCTCTGTACGACTGTACTCAGTTTTATTTATTTATTTATTTTTTTGGATTTCCCCCCAATTTTCCTCCAATTTCACCCACTAGTTAGGACTTCTCCAATCACACTGTTGTGCTCTCTTGGACTCCTGGCCATGGATGACTGTAGCATCACCAGGGATCGAACTCCTGATGACAGGGCCAACGCTTAGACAGTTGTGGACTCTTTTGTTTGTCTCAGTCTCATTACGAGGTATAAATGCTAACACTGATTTTTTTTTTTTTAATCTATCTTTGTAAAAAAGGCTGTAAAGAGACCATTGATGGAAGATTTTTAATAAATACACCCTTAATCGATAAATAAATAGATTAGACATGTATTCAATAATCAAATAGTTAAGCATTGACTAATGGGGAATATTAATTTCTCACTAAGACGTAACAGAGGAAATGCAGTAGGCCATAGTCTGCCATAGTTGGGTGCTCGCCAACAGCAAATGGACTTGCTGACTCCACATGCAGGTGTCTGAGTAAACTTGTGAACTTGCATGATATCACAGAGGAATGGCCTTGAAGGAGGGGATGAACTGGTAAGAACTGGCTGAAACCAGCTTTTTAAGAAGGAGTGTTGTATACATGAGATACATTATGTATATTTAATGAAGGGGTTTTGTATCCAGTGGGACCAAATGGAATGCAAAAAAAAAGATAAGAAGGGTGTGGCGAGGTGATATCAACCCAGATAAAGTGTATAAAAGTCATTGTCTGAACATTGTATTTGCGCAGCTGGGTCTCTCGAGACTCTGTGCCATCTGATACTGGAATAACGAAGAAGCCTTTTCCCCTCTTCCACAAACTCAGCGTCTGAAGACTCTTTCCTTTTTGACATCTTTTGAGAACTTAGACTTAGTTATCAGTTTAAGTGTTTAGCCAGTATTAAAGGACTTCTTTTTAAATAATATTATGTTTGAGGCCTGGGGTTGAAGGGGACAGCCCTTGGTCCCGACACCATATTGTCCTAATAATATCACGAAGCTGGTGAAAGTACCTGTACATCACCCATTCAAGCAAGAAAATTTAGATATTCTGGCAAAAAAGTGTAGGGGGCGATATGGCTTCTACTATTTCATTTAAAAAGCCTCTATAATGTTCATATGATACATACAGTCATTCTGACAGACTGTAATACACTACAGGAAGTGTAGGGGGCGATATGGCTTCTACTGTTTCATTTAAAAAGCCTCTATAATGTTCATATGATCCACAGTCACTCTGACAGACTGTAATACACTACAGGAAGTGTAGGGGGCGATATGGCTTCTACTGTTTCATTTAAAAAGCCTCTATAATGTTCATATGATCCACACAGTCATTCTGACAGACAGTAATACACTACAGGAAGTGTAGGGGGTGATATGGCTTCTACTGTTTCATTTAAAAAGCTCTATAATGTTCATATGATCCACACAGTCGCTCTGACAGACTGTAATACACTACAGGAAGTGTAGGGGGCGATATGGCTTCTACTGTTTCATTTAAAAAGCCTCTATAATGTTCATATGATCCACAGTCACTCTGACAGACTGTAATACACTACAGGAAGTGTAGGGGGCGATATGGCTTCTACTGTTTCATTTAAAAAGCCTCTATAATGTTCATATGATCCACACAGTCACTCTGACAGACTGTAATACACTACAGGAAGTGTAGGGGGCGATATGGCTTCTACTGTTTCATTTAAAAAGCCTCTATAATGTTCATATGATCCACACAGTCACTCTGACAGACTGTAATACACTACAGGAAGCGTAGGGGGCGATATGGCTTCTACTGTTTCATTTAAAAAGCCTCTATAATGTTCATGTCAGTAGGTTCAGCCTAATTGTTGACAGTAGTGTAATTGCACACCACTGCCTTCCACAAGCCAACAGTTTTGACCCCTCTTCTTTCTGCAGCGTACAACCTGGCGAAAGAGCAGCGTCTGAATTTTGGCGATGACATTCCGAGCGCTCTGCGCATCGCTAAGAAAAAGCGCTGGAACAGCATGGAGGAGAAACGGATCAGCCAGGAAAACGAGCTGCACGCCTATCTCACCAAACTCATCCTGGCTGAGAGGGAGAGGTAGCTCTGCCGTCCGTCGCTGATGTTTGATTTAGCCATGTTGCTGACCGTGTGAACACTTTGTATGAGCGCCTCTGAGTTTTTCTTCCCTCTGCATGTGTGTTCGCAGGGAAATGGAGGCCTACAGAGAGAAGCAGGTGGACGACAATCAGATCGACAGTGAAATCAGCAAGATCAAATCCAAACACGTGAGTTCATTAAAGGCACAAAGATGTGATCTTCAAGACATGTTCACAATACACATCCTGATATATTTCGTTTTCAAGGGTTTGATGAGTTTGAACTTGAGTTGTTGTAGTTGAGTTGTAGAGGTGGGCAGTTGGACAATATTTATTGTTATTGCGATAAATTACGTTAGAATATGTCACAATATGCTTTTCTGTGCATACTGTGGATATCCTCAACACTTAAACACTTCCCAGCTGCACGTCATTACAACGAGAGTATAATTAGACCTGTTTAATTTGCTTTTACACAAGGCGGTGACGTGAAATGCTGAATAAAAAGGTTTTTACTCAGTTTTTGATAGTGTTTTTTAAATATAGTGCTAATTGTGCTTTGTGTTCGCTTCAAATTCAGACCTCTGAAAACGAAATATATCATGATGTGTATTGCGAACATGTCTTATTGTAATTATATTTCTGTCATTTTGCCCTTCCCTGCAGTGATATGATTGATCAGTTTCTAATTTCTCTCCCACATACGCTTCCTTTTTTCCCCTCTCTGGCTATATCTTACTCTCTCACTTTCTCTTTCTTTCTCTGACTGAAGGATAAATATCTGATGGACATGGATGAGCTCTTTGCTCAAGTGGACGAGAAGAGAAAGGTGAGTGAGTGAGCAGGCTGAATAAATGAGAGGGAGATGAGGGGAAGCAGAGAGGACATCTGAAACACCTGAACCTGTCTGTGTGTGGAGTGTTTTATTGAAATAATGTGATACAGGACTTTTATATCTGCTCATGTAATAATGTTGTGCAAGTCTAAAATTGTCACACCCTTGAGTTTATAGTTACAGGCTGTGTGTGTGTGTGTGTGTGTGTGTGTGTGTGTAGAAGAGGGAGATTCCAGACTATCTTTGTGGGAAAATCAGCTTTGAACTGATGAGGGAGCCTTGCATCACACCCAGTGGCATCACCTACGACCGCAAAGACATAGAGGAACATCTACAGGTACATACAGGCGCATATAAAGAATAATAAAGTATAGCATCCTCTGGCCGTATTACAGAAACATCTTAAGTCTGAAATCTGATCTGTTTAATCACTGTAACAGCTACAGTACAGACTGAATTTAGGACAGTAGCTATTACAGAATAACAGCTCCTAACTTCATAATCTGATCATTAACTCCAGATAAGAAAACAGGATCACACAAACATCCTAACTAGACTAAACCTCCTAAATACTGTCCTAACTTTAGGATAAACCCCAGCAGTGTGCTAACTTCTGCTTCTGCTGTTAGCTGCTCTAATGAAAAAGGAATGTTAATGTTCTTAAGCAGCTCTGACAGGCAGTAAAACAGGTTCCCTGGAACTGGCAAAATGCCAGTACGTTTATTTAAATTGCGAAACGGTGGTTTAATTTGCGAGAATTTGTTTTTTTCCCTGCGGTTCAAAAATCCTAGACACTGCAGACACAACCTCCACCGTCCCCTCTCATTACCTGCGTGTGTTAATGTTGATAAAAACTCTTCAAATTAAAATATTACAGCGCTGGTGGTGAATAATAAGGAAGTTATAACGTGGCTGTTTATCAGCACTCGGCTAAAGCGTTTGGGAAATGGAGACTGAAACTGGGGAGCAGCGACACTCTAATAAACAGCAGGGGACGGGATGTCAACCTCGATCAAGTAGTTTAGGATTTCCTAACTGGAGTTAAGATGCTGTCAGATAAGATAAATTTAGATCAGATTTGTTTCTGTAATACAAAATTGTGAAAAATCTCTTCTTGACCTGTATGTTAACTTAGGACTAAAGATGGGAAGATTCTGTGTTACGGTCCCTGGTTTCTATTTCTTGGATTTTTAAAACCATGACTTTATTCATATATATATATATATATATCACTTTAGTTGGAACAAAACCTTGTATCTTAATTTTTGTCGTTTTTCAGTTTTGGTATGGAGGGGTGGGAGTCAGTAGGGTGAGGATATGAAGGGGTGGGGGTCAGTAAGGGTGGGGGTCAGTAAGGGTGGGGGTATGGAGGAGTGGGAGTCAGTAGGGTGAGGATATGAAGGGGTGGGGGTCAGTAAGGGTGGGGGTATGGAGGAGTGGGAGTCAGTAGGGTGAGGATATGAAGGGTGGGGGTCAGTAGGGGTGGGGGTATGGAGGAGTGGGAGTCAGTAGGGTGAGGATATGAAGGGGTGGGGATCAGTAGGGTGTGGGTATGGAGGAGTTGGGGTCAGTATGAGAGTGGGGTATGGTGGTTGGGGCTCAGTAAGGGTGGGGTATGGAGGCGTGGGGGTCAGTATGGGTGGGGATATGAAGGGGTTGGGCTCAGTAGGGTGGGGGCATAGAGGAGTGAAGGTCAGTACGGGTGGGGGATATGAAGGGGTTGGGCTCAGTAGGGTGGGGGTATGGAGGCGTGGGGGTCAGTATGGGTGGGGATATGAAGGGGTTGGGCTCAGTAGGGTGGGGGCATAGAGGAGTGAAGGTCAGTACGGGTGGGGGGTATGGAGGGGTTGGGAGTCAGTAGGGTGGGGGTATGGAGGAGTGGGGGTCAGTATGGGTGGGGAAATGGAGTCGTGAGGGTGTGGAGGGGTGGGGGTCAGTATAGGTATGGGTATAGGGGGTCACCCATGGTCTCTCAGGCGATGACGTTACATATTTAGCAGCGAGTGGGGCAGAAATTCTTAAAATTCAGTTGTGTAAATTTTTCTAAATTTGATGTTAGTTGGTTGAATTTGTTTGTGATAATTTCACGTGTTTTGGTATGAATTTTTCACAGTCTCTCTCTCTCTCTCTCTCTCTCTCTCTCTCTCTCTCTCTCTCTCTCTCTCTCTCCCTCTCTCCCTGCAGCGTGTGGGACATTTTGACCCGGTGACCCGTAGTCCTCTGACCCAGGATCAGCTGATCCCTAATCTGGCCATGAAGGAGGTGATCGATGCCTTCATCCAGGAGAACGGCTGGGTGGAGGACTACTGAGCACACACACACACACACACAGACAGACAGACAGACAGACAGACAGACAGACAGACGACAGACTGACGGATGGACGGACAGGACGGGAGGAGTGTGAGAGTAGAACAGAGTGGCCTCCTGTATGTATGTGTGCACTTTAAGCAGGAGGAACCTCACCATGAAACAGTCCTTTAAACTGCTGGAGTCTCTCAGGTCTCCTGCCTTTTCTCTCTCTCTCTCTCTCTCTCTCTCTCTCTCTCTCTCTCTTTCTTAATCTCTGTCTCTCTAGCCGTGAACTCGTCGTGTTTGTGCCACAGACCTGCATCCATGCTTTCAAAACAAGGGTTGTGGGGCTTCTCTCTCTCTTTTTCTCTCTCTCTCTCTCTCTCTCTCTCTCTCTCTCTCTCTCTCTCTCTTCTATTCTGATGTAGTGTTTTCTCAGTGTGAACTGGATTAAGGTAAATAGTACATACTTTATTTGGCCACCAGTAAACCATTAAACGATGCTCCCTCTCTCTCTCACATGCACACATACATGTCTCTCTTTCTCCCTCAGAGCTCACTGCAGAACAGAAATCTTTTTCTCTTACTAGAAATCTTGCCAGATTTGTCCGTGGATTCTCTGCAGTCAGAGTCCGAATGGTTGGATGATGCTATAAAAAACACCAAATTAAACAAAAAAAGATGACCTGCCAGATGTTTTAAGAGGAAAAATCCTGGGAAACCTCTTTTGTTGTGTCCATTTTCAGCGTGGAGGTGGTGAATGTGTGTTTGGCGTTTGTGTCTTACTGCTAGAGCTTTATTACCCAAGTTTAGTCTCGCGGAGCCAGACGGGATCACGTAAGAAGAACACACGTCTGGGGACAGCTTAAATTTTTGGTGCTGGATTGCAGTGAAATCTGAAAGGGTACAAGGATACGCCCCCTCTAAACCCCGCCCCCAGAGCTTTTTAAACATCTATAACACAATCAATAATGCGAGCAAAGCAAGGTAGCTAAGGTAGCTTTTACCTTAATGTTTATTTTTCAGTAGGGACGCACCGATATGGTACGGAGCCCCGCTGGTGACATCCTGTATAAATAAACATAATGTGTGGCCATGACGTAGTAAGGCATAGGAACAAGATAATTAAGGTGTGGCCATGACTCAGTAAAGCATGGGAACGAGATCCTAATGCGTGGCCACAACTTAGTAAGGCATGATGTCGAGATCCTAAGTCGTGGCCACGCATCTCATTCCCTTGCGTTAATAAGGCCACAGCTTATTTTTATTTATATGGGACGTCACCAGCAGGGCTCCGTAATATGGGAATTGTGGGCCGATGCTAATATGTGACTTTGTTCATGTATGTACTGTTGTATGCAAAAGTTTGTGCACCCCTTTTGAAATGATATTTTGTTGAATTTCTAAGTGAACACGTCCTCTACAGAGAACACACTTACGCACATTTTAACTCACACTTACTGTTTATTTAATGAATTCAACATTTTGGGTGGGGTGGGTGTCTCTTATTTAGGTCTGTTCCTGTACATGACATGTTTTGCATTTATATATCGCTGCTGTCGGAACAAAACCTCGTACATCCATGTTTTAACGTTTTTCAGTTTTTAACATAATTTGAAAATTACTCTTGTTCTTTACATTGCATGTAAATTTCGTGATGAATGGACCAAAACAAATGGCCCAAAATTGCTTGGAAAAAGTCTGGTTCCATTGACTCACATTAAAAGTAGAGTATGTTTTTTCCTTCTCCTTTAAAGTTACCATTTTGGAGATACGATGTTTTGTTCCGACAGCAGCGATACGACTGTTGCTGTTGATACTGATACATAAACATTTATAAGATGTAGAAATTGGGACTAAACTTACCTGGATTAGCAGGTGTTATCAAATATCACTCAGATCTGAACTTCTGTCAGATGCTTATACTTTGTTTTAAGCGTCGCAAATTTTTATCATGTAATGTGTTCTGCATACCCATCTACATGCTTATCGTAGAAACTGGCAGGTCTTTTCAGCCGTGCTAACTTACATTACATCCATGGGCGAACGACAGTCTGCTAACGACAGTCTTCTAACGACAGTCTTCTAACGACAGTTGACAAACCCACCACCAGTTCCTTCATTTGGTGTTGACTTGGTTTTGAAATTTCAACCTCAATTGGTTCCCAGTCTAAGAAGTCTACGTTCTCACCCGCTTTCAGCCCAATGGTCCTCATGCTTGTCCCCAGACGTTCTCATCACAAGATCATGTCCGGCCCGTCGAGACTGAGTGACATAATGTTCATTATACAGACATTGCATAAGTAGAGTTAATGAGATTGTTAGGAAGGGTTACGAATGTTGGCTGAAGTTGCCGTGGTGTGTCTGAGAGTTTTCGCTTGGAAACTGTTGCTGTGGGTGATTTTCTTTAAGCTGTACATTTTTATATATACATACTCGCACAACAGTTCTAGCCTCCAGAGATCCAGTACCTCGCTGTGTATCCAATCAAACTGTGGTAGATTTCGACCAATCAGGGGAAGGGGGAGGAGCCTAGGAATCAGCAACAACATGCAATCATTACTAATGCTATGTTACAGACCATACCTCTGCTTTGCTGTGTGTGTGTGTGTGTGAGAGAGAGAGAGAGAGAGAGAGAGAGAGAGAGAGGTGTGGTGTGTAAGTCAGTCCGGTTTTAGTCTGTAAAGTTTGGTTACCCTTTTCTGTTTGACTGTATTAGATGCTTCACTTTTAATTTGTCCCGAACACACAAACTCACATTATTTTTTTTTATATTATTTTATTTTAGTCTCGGTGTCTGGCTAGGTTAGCCGTTAGCTAGAAAGGTCTTTAAAGGTCTTTAAAGCTCTTTAGCTGTCGATGAAGCTGTTACTGGCTACAGCAAGTATTCAGTCGAGAAGAGGAACATTTGGACGCATGTTAAATAAATCTTATTTTTTCTAAAAACTCTGTTCAGTGGTGTGATTTCTATGTGCTGTTTCACTCTGGTATTCCGCGTAGCTCATAGGAACCTGGTTTCACAAAAAAATCGAAACTAATTTTTTAAATAAAAGATAATTTTGCTAAGTGCCAGGGCTCCCTAATGAAGCAGGATCTCTTGTTTTTTTCTGCTAACTTTAAGCTTAGTTGGATCCAGCCCTGCGATTCCTTTATTTGGGAAATCAGATGGTGATAGGATTAGGCCTAATCTCGGTTTGGACAGTTGGCCATTGAACTTTTCTGTGCCACTGTACTGGTAAAGGCACACTTCTGTCATTCACTTCTGGGTTTTAAAAATCAATTTTATGCATCAAATCGTCCAGCAATTCGGCAGTTCATTATCCCGTTAGAAAGCTGGAAACCATTTTATGACCTTTTCATTTGCAGCATGAGCAGCGAACGAGCAAACGCTAGCAGATCTGCCTGATAAGGACTGGGCTGTGGCTCAGCGGTGTCTGTAAAGCGAAGTAGCCTAGAGAACGTAGAGATATAAGCTAACCTAGATGAAAACTGATCAGTTTAAAGATCTATGTGTCAGACAGTAAACTCCATTCTAGCCACTGTTATTCGGTAACAGTAATTCATACAGTTAGTCTTACTGTGGGGAAAGTGTTGCCTTTCAAATGAGACCAAGATCATGACTGTAGCCCAAGGTATGTGGGAACAGCGCCCCCTTTTAGTTTGGGTACGCCATTACAGGCAAAAACTTGAGAACTTCATATCACAAATATCTTTATGAACCTTTTGATTTACTATAGAAATGGCTGGCAAGCAGAAAGAATAGGAAGGCTCGAGAAATCAGATGCTCTGAATACTGAAAACTGCACAGGACAGGCCGCCTGGGTGGGAGCGGCCAGTTCTTGCTTGCTCAACTGAGAGAGGTCTTGCAGGGAACCGGCAGGAACGTGTACAATATACATCATACCTGTGATGTCATACGTGTAACCGAGTGTCTGAGGCTGAGACTACAGGGTCTCTGATGGGGACAGCTGGTCTTAAAGGGTAGCTTCAGGTGGTGTTCTCTAACGTTCCTTTAGGACAGGGGTGTCAAACTCAGCCTCTAAAAGGGCCAAATTAAAAAATCTCAACAAATCTGTGGGCCAGCTGTGTTTTTATTTCATTTTTACTTTTATTTTATTTTCATTTTTACTTTTGCCACGATTACAACTGCCCATTGTTTGTTCACAATATGCCAAAAAATAGACGCTGAATACTTGAACGATTCAAAAATAAATTTAAATAAAAACAAGTTGTTTTGTATAAAACAATAGACTACATTAGCTGTGGATACTGTTAAACCTCTTTAAATGTCCCCAGTGCACAGGATTTTAAAACTGTCCATTTGCTTGAACTGGACACCTGGCATCTTTGTTTTTTTTTTTGTTTTTTTTTGGTGCAGTCCCATAGATCATTGTTGGGGAGGTGGTGGGAGCACATATTACTTTGCAGTGCATGCTGGGAACTGTAGTGCAGCTCATGGTGAAACTTGCTAATACACACACATTTTCTAAGCTGCTTATCCTTCTGGGTCGTGGGGGGAGCTGGAGCCTATCCCAGCAGTCATTGGGTGGAAGGCAAGAAACACCCTGGACAGGTCACCAGTCCATCACGGGGCAGAAATGGGCTAATATTAATAGGAAATTAAAATAATTTTGCAGGCCAAATAGTGTGTTTGACACATAGGCTTTGGGACATATAGAAGACTGTAGGGCAGAGTTCTAGATATTCAGACACTGAATTCCCCTTCTGGTCCAGTAATTTGTGATCAGGAGGGAAATTCCACAGATTTATCAAAACATCTACATAATTCAGTGTGTGAGATGTAAACAGAGAGATTCAGATTGGTTTGGTGTGAAATGGTTCAGATGTCTTTACAGTGGTGGTGATAGGAACCAGGGGTCGCCATGACTACAACACAAATATAGACATTTTATTTACTATCCAGAACCACCAGTGAACCTACACGAGTCTTCTGAGCTTATATGGAATGTTGATGATGAAAATAGTGGAAAATCTGAAATAATAAGTTTTCTTTGAGGACTATTTTTCCTCACAGCACCCTGCATGTATCCCTCCACCATGAATGGAGTTTTAAGTTCTCTAAACTATCATAAAACAGTGTCTCAGTCATCAGGCAGTGAATTCATAACCATTTCATGTAGTAACTTTCTGTGAGGGAGCTTTTAGAGGTGGACGTCTGGTTCCTATCACCACCACTGTGAACAGTGCTGAGTCTGGAACAGAGCATTTCACACCAAGCCACTCTGAACGACTCTGTTCATTATTAAAAAAAAACCTTTAAGTGAACTGTTGATGTAACTGATTGGCCACCTTCTATCATACCTCCCAGAACCTGGACCAACACAAGATCTGGAGTTAAAAAAAACTGTAGACAAGAAAAACAGGACAAGAAGTTTCCTACACAGTTTAAAAAAATAAGGATGGTTCTTCAGGGGTTCTTTAGTCAAGGCAATGGTTCTATATAGAACCAATTCATGCTTAAATGGTTCTTTGCATGGTGAAATGGTTCTTCAGATTGATGGCAAGTATGTTGAATGTGGTTCTATATAGAACTTTTGAAAATGGTTCTATATAGCACCAAAAAGGGTTCTTTTACGAGCTTGACATCATAACAGTAGTAGAACCTTTTTGGTGCTATATAGAACCATATACAACACATTCTCCATCAATCTGAAGAACCATTTCACCATGCAAAGAACCATTTAAGCAAGCAGATGGTTCTCTGAGTGTTCATAGTTCTATATAGAACCACTGTCATTGCACAAAAAAAGAATCTCTATAAATCCTTTTTGAAAAAGGCTCTGTAGCTCTGTATAGCACCAAGAAAGGTTCTGCAATTGTTTTTATTGTTACCATGCAGATAACCATTTAAGCATGAAATGGTTCAATGTAGAACCAATACCTTCACCGAGGAACCCTTGAAGAACCATCTTTTTTGATGTGTAGCATTTTGTGAGTGGTAGCTTGTTTTTTGTGACTATGTTTTAACCCCCCCCTCCGTGCTCTTATCATGATTCATGGTACTCTAGTCCTGGAATGGACTGCTTTCAGCATGTTTAGGGTAAAGAAAATGAATCACACAGATATAAGTGAACGTTATTGCTAAAATGATATAAGACTGATGGGAAAGCAGCCTTTATTACTCTTATTATATCAACAACTGGCCATTGAGAGGAGTTTCTAGAAGTCTTTCACATGCAGGCACACAAGAGGGCGCTGCAGTGTCTGTTTTGTGTCTGAATGTAGGACTTGGTTGCTGCCTGACAGACATACGAACAGCCAACAGGCTGGAATGTGTTATTTTTTTATAGCCTGCAGAGGGCAGCAGTGTGCACCTTCTAGGACATTGGTAGTACAAACAGCCAAGTACCTTGAAATTGTGTTTGTTTTTTGTATGAAAATCTGTTAAATGTGAACTGCAGTGTGGATGCAGGTTTTCATTCCAACACATGATCAGTTGTTCGAAGACAGACTTGTTGGGGTACCAAGCAAACTGAGCTGGGATTTAGGGTGGAGCTAGTAGTGGTGCTAACCATTAATCGCCAAATCGTCATGCAGTGTCAGAGGACCCCATTAAAAAAACTACCCAGCTATAATCTCTGTGACTCTCACATAAAACCAAATGCAGTTAAAGGTAAATCAGAGCTTGAGGCTCCATTGTTTCTGCTGTTGTTTGTGTTGATTGTTAATGCTAGATAAAGAAATTGTGACCACACAAGCTAGAAGCCCACCTACTTTATAGACACAGGTACTCGATGCTCAGTGTAAAAACACCTTAATCGATTAATCGATTCTGCTCCTGCCTTGGTGGAATCAAAACCTGCAGCTACACCTACAATGGCATTTTATTTAGGTTTAGGCCTAACCTCTTTACCTCTTTACCTCTAGGCCCTTAACCTTTTCCAAATCACTGTGCCGGTATCAGCACACTTCTGTCGTTAACGTCCAGGTTTTAAAAATCATTTTCATGCATCAAATCGTCCAGCAATACAGTGATGCAATATATCATTAGAAAGCTTGAAATCTCAAGATTCGAAACCTGCGAACTTTTTATGATCCGCTATTCACAGCAGTTAAGATTGTCTCTTTTGCACCATAAGCAGCGATCTGCCAGATGAGGGTTGGGCTGTGGCTCAGCTGTGTCTGTAAAGTGAAGTAGCCAAGAGGAAAAGGCTGGACCTCGAGAAATATTGATCGGTTAAGAGATCTATGAGTCAGAAAGAAATCCCTCCATTCATGGGTGTGGAAGCTAAGAGGTTAATATCACAAATATCTTTATGAACCTTTTGATGAATGACAGGCAGGCTGAGAGAACAGGGAGGTGTGTGTGAGAGATCACTTATTTTTTATTTTTACTTTTTTTTTTTTGTACTTTCCGTTTAGGTTTCCCAGGGTAATGCATGTCCACGTTCTAGTGATTATAATAACTAGCCTCCCAACAAAAGACAATCTGGCTGTTTTAAACAGACATTGTGCAGTTAAGTAAGGACTTACATCTTCTCTCTCTCTCTCTCTCTCTCTCTCTCCCTCTCTCTCTCTCTCTCTCTCTCTCTCTCTCGTTCACCTGTGGCCTGTCTGTATGTATATCAGTAATGCGTTCTTTTATAGTCCCTTAAGTTCACAGCATTAACAGGTAAGTGTGAGATACAAACTCCAGACTACTAGATAATTATTTTGGCTAAAATGTGGTTAAGTACCGGGACAGTCTAACTAAATTACACTGTTATGGCCAACAGGTTCTAGATAGTAAGGTGAAGGACATAGCAGGTGGAACAACAACTGATCACAGGCCTGCCAATCAAATGAGGAAAGACTGCTTATTAAACTGCCATTTTTAAGATAATGAAATCTGATTTATTTTCTGTGAGGGCTGCCGCTGGTTTATGATCAGTCAGATCATTATGTTCTCTGCTAAGCTCCACGTCATTTTCTCAGCCCTCCAATCGCTGCTTGGCTACTGTTGCTCTCCACTGTTGCCTCAAGCCTTCAGTTCACTATCTGTGCACCACTAGCCACGTTTACATGCAGCCTGATAATCCGTTAATAATCCGACTAATAGCTCAATCGGAATAGAATACGTCCATGTAAACACCTCAATCGGAATAGTCTAATCCGATTGAGGCCATTCGGAATACAATTTCTATCCGATTAAACGAGGTGGGTAAACTTTTAAATAATCCGTTAAATAGAAGGATAATAGCCATGTAAACGCCTGAATCCGATTACATTCCGATCGGAACGTGTAAGTATGTTCTGCGCATGTGCGTCGCGTCACGGCGAAAGTTTACACCGCTCAACATGGCGGAGCAGAAACTGGTCTGGACCTCACGTGATGTTCGCTGTCATGGTAACGTTTACTCTAAGCGCTACTCCACGCACGCGCGTCATTTTGCATCGGATTACTTGTAGTGAGCATGTAAACGAAGGTTTTCCATCAGATTGTTGAATAGAGTGCATATAAACACCTCAGTCTACATCTGTAATCGGATTGTATTCAATCGGATTGGCAAAAATCGTTGCATGTAAACACAGCCACTGTTTGACTCTGGGGCTCCAGCTGTGGAGAACATGTAAAAGTGAGATCCTGTCCCTGATTGAGTGCAGTATGTCACCCTCTACCCACTCAAAGCCAAAAACAAATTAAAAATGTTGTGTTATCTGCAAATTTGGTACTTGATATGCTCTTTTACTACAAAGGTTATAATGCACCAAAACGTCTACTACAGTTCATTGGGTCATCAGACATAAATGGTCCTGGGACATTTTTCATGCCTGCTCTGGCAGTATGCTTTAGCCTTTAATAGCTAGGTGTAGGTTTTTAAGTTTGCTGTGTTACTTTTCCTCATCTTCCTCAAAAATATCAGCATCATTGAGCGTTTGAGATGTAAACAAAGTGATTCAGAGTGGTTTGGTGTGAAACGGTTCAGATTTTTTCCCCACACGTGTCTTGAGTTTATATGGAATGTTCATGATGGGAAAATATTGGAAAATCTGAAAGAATACATTTTCTTTTGGGGACTCTTTTGCCTCACAGCACCCTGCATGTATCCCTCCACCATGAATGTAATTATTTAAATATATTTAAGACCAAAATCTTCCTAAAACTATCATAAAACAGTGTCTCAGTCATCAGGCAGTGAATTCATAACCATTTCATATAGTAACTTTCTGTGAGGGAGCTTTTAGAGGGGGACGTCTGGTTCCTATCACCACCACTGTGAACAGTTCTGACTCGGTAAGTTTCTCTAGAACAGAGCGTTTCACACCAAACCACTCTGAATGACTCTGTTTACATCTTAACCATTTGATTATAGAGAAATTTGAAAAAAATCTATGGAATTTCTCCTTAAGGGACTGTAAAAGAAAGTGATACCTCTAAATCTGTGGCTCTTTACCGCAGAACACACCAGAAAGTTGCTTTTCTCTCTCTCTCTCTCTCTCTCTCTCTCTCTCTCTCTCTCTGAGTGTGTATGAGTGTGTGTGTACAGAGGAGTTTTGAATGTGTAAGCAGAGAGAATCTTGGTGAAGATATTGCTGTCTGAGTAAAGCTGTAAAGCTGGTTTAGTATGATTTCTTGTATTAAATGTAGATATTGTAAACACGTTCTGCCTTTTTGTATTCATTTCTACTTGTGTCATCTTTTCATTCTGAACAGATCACTTTTGATAAATTGTCCCGTAGATCCTCAAAGGCAAGATAAGGCAAGTCACACTGACTCAAAAACTACTGCTATTACATTCTATGACAAGAAAAAACTTTCATAGCAGAGGAGCTGAACCTCTTTCAGAAACCTTAGAGCGTGTCTCACTGAGTACAGTTGTATTCAAAAGTTTGAACACCCCTGGTGTTGGCATTTTCCTGAAAATATTCAGTGCACAGTTTCTATTTATTTGCTGAGTTTAACATACTGGAAAATGTATAAATTGTGCCTGGACTTAACAGTTTGTTCAACATTTCAGCCTGAACTGTTTTTTGAATGATTAACAGTGCACGACGGCCAATCAGAACAGAGATCATTCACGTATATCAATCTTAATGGCACAGAGGCTGGAAAAATCGTCAGTACTAAAGGAATGTCTCCTGATTTTCGGAAAGAGTCTCCATCTAGTCAGACCATCATGAAAGCGCAACCTGTACAGGCTGTTACTGCCTTTGAGGTACAAATCAACCTTTGAACAAATGTACAGGACTTTAAATAAATGTACAGAACAGATCAACAAAAAGGGTAATATTTTACCTGTATTAGAACTTATTATATAAATAGAGTACTTCTACTTTTCCTCAAGTACAGAGGTGCTGTAATTCTTTCACCCTTTGGACATTCTTTTTAGCCCAGGATTAGCTTTAATCTTGGTTTGGGAAACTGGCCTCAAAAATAATAATAATAATAATAAAAGCTTAAAGAATGTGAATGTATTTTATCAAAAAGAATGTTTGTTTTTCAGCATGTCAGAGTGATAACTTGCTCCTTTGTAAAGCTCGCCCACCCTGAAGCCCCTGAGTTTAGAGGCCTTTACTCTGTGTATGCGTCTGTCTGTGGATTCAACTGTAGTTTCCAAACAGAACCGTGAGACCATCCTCTTCGCTAATTGCACCCAAGACCACAATGAGCTTAACGTGTGGCAGGAGAAGGGCAACATCTCCTTCTACCTGAGAAGCAGCTCAGAGGGTGCTTTCTATTCCATCCCACTTCTCTCCATCTTCCACACAAACCTGTGTGTCACCTGGGAATCCAGCACGGGTCTGACTGCATTCTGGGTGGACGGCCACCGCAGCACTCTGCAGGTGTACAGGAAAAACCACAAGGTCCAGTCTGGTGGTGCTGTTATTCTGGGTCAGGATCTGAACTCTTTCCTCAATAGCTTTGAGGAAAAGCAGAGTTTTGTAGGTGATATTGCAGACGTGAACATGTGGGATGAGGTCGTCAGATTATGGAATTTAATGAGAAGGTATGGTTGGGAAGAAACAAATGCGATTAACTGGAATGTTCTACAGTATGAAGTAAACAAGGGAGTGTTTTTAGTGCCAGAGAAGAACTTATGACATGCAAAATGCCATCTTCTGTAAACAGGCCCTGTAAACAAGTAGGTCTTTCTATAAGTTCCAGAACTAATGTCTGCTTCCGAATCAAGGGCATTTTCCTGTAAAACAAAAGTGAATTTCTGTAAAGCCAGTGGCTTAAGTTTTAAATGGTAAACTGTCCTCAAAATAAGAAGGTAGTGCAAAGGTATTACAATCAGTATTACAATATCCTAATTTTAGATCCATAAATGGATTTTTAATATTCTGAGAGAAGACAAGGCCTAATTTCCATTTGGTGCAGTTTGAGTACACCATGATAGTATACAAGAGGATCTTACAATCTGTACAAGTGAACTGTTTCACTCTTCATCCACTTTATAAATAACATTTGTGGCAATTGGACAAACATTGTAATGCAGTTTACAACATTCCATTGTAAAATGTATCAAGAGTGAAGGGATTGTTTGAGTGGAAATGATAAATGGTCTAATATTAAGTTTATGTACTTTTATTTATATAATAAGAACTTCTGAGTTCCAGGTTTGTGTGCTATGGTAATTGGTAATTTTGGGTAGAAGCTCTAGAGTGTTTATTTTTTTCTCTCACTGCTTGAACCTATTCTCTTTCTTGAGTTCTGTCTTTCTTTCTAAAAAAAAAAAGCTGAACCTAAGTAAAGGAAGATCCTGAGCATTTTTCTTTTGATCATTGTTTCCTTACACTTTCTGAAAATCTCTGCTTTGCTTGAAAACACTGTTCCAGTGTCTCCTTAGTTTGGCATTTGCTTCTCTTTGTTTGAAACCCCTCAACGCTGTCTTCATCATCACTGTGGCGGTGGCAAAGTAATTGAACACTTGCCCGAAGTATCTCCAAGTTGTGGGTTTGATATTTTGTTGTCGCACCTGCAGCCAATCAACCGACACTCGACGCTCAGACCGCCGACCCAGCGCTATCTTCTTGCTATTGTCCTGCTAAGTTCCTAAATCAACCAAAAGCGGTAAGTTCCTGCAATATCATGGCTACTGCTGGTTTCTTTACCTGCTCAGAGTGTGGCATGTTTAGTTTAATCCCCTTTTCCACCTCTAGCGATAGTGATAGTGGCTGTGTTTGTGTTAAGTGCCAGCTAGTTAGCTCTCTGGTGGATAAGGTGGACCAGCTAGAGGTGCGCATCCAGGATTTATTAAGGGACAGACAGCGAGATTCACTGCTAGCAGCCCCGGGTGCCTTAGCGAGAGTCAGCACCCCCTCGACTCTGGCGTTAGAGCCATCACAGTGGGGTGAATGGGTGACGTCTCGGCGACATAGCCAGAAAGCTAAGGCTAATGCTAACGCTGAGGCCAAAGCTAGCCCACCAGAACACCACGCTCCTCCGATTCACATGTCAAACAGGTTTGCTCTGCTCAGCGAAGCACCCGCTGAGGAGCCTGTTAAAAGTGCTCTGGTTATAGGAGACTCGATCGTTCGACACGTGAAATTAGCTACTCCTTTAGGGGCGCCAGCAGTAACAGTTAGCTGTTTACCGGGAGCCAGAGTGCCGGACATTAGTGGCAACCTTAGACTGTTAGCTAATAAGAGATATTCGAGGATAGTCATTCATGTAGGGGCCAATGATATTCGTCTGCGGCAGTCTGAGGTAACTAAGGGTAATATTAGAGAGGTGATTAAACTGGCCCAGACGATGTCCGATGCCGTAATCTGCTCTGGTTCCATCCCAGTGCGGCACAGTGCTGAAGCCTACAGCAGACTTTCAGCATTAAACTGCTGGATGTCCAAGTGGTGTTCGGAAAATGAAGTGGGCTTTATAGATAATTGGTTACATTTCGAGGGCAAGCCTGGTCTTATAGGTAGGGATGGTGTCCACCCCACGCGGGAGGGTGCTGCCTTACTTTCTTGCAGCATAGCACATAGTCTTTTAGTTAGTCGGCAGAGTAGCGTAAACAGCTGCTGACAATCCAAAGCCAGGACTAGGCCGCAGACAGACAGGCTAAACCGACTGTCTGTGAACCGCCTTGAGGCGTCACCTAGGTTCTACTGTATTGAGACTGTGTCTTTGCCCCGAATTAAATCTAAATCTAAACGTAGAAAAACTTAATCAGCCTGTTTCAACAACCTAATCAATATTAAATTGTATTTAGATGATAGCAGCAACACCTCAATTCTAAAATTTGGGTTACTCAATATAAGATCACTAAACTCAAAAGCAGTCATCGTAAATGAAATTATAAGTGATCATACATTTGACATTTTCTGTCTCACCGAAACATGGGTTAGACAGGATGAATATTCAGCACTAAATGAAGCCACCCCTATAGGCTATAATTATGTACACAGCCCAAGATTATCAGGCAAAGGAGGTGGATTATGTGTAATCTACCAAAATACCCTAAATATCATTAAAAAACAATGTGACACCTTCACTTCTTTTGAGGTTCTTTCCATCAACATTACAAATCCGACCACAAAAAAGAACGCATTTTCATTATTTAACATTTACAGACCACCAGGGCCATACTCAGAATTTCTAGAAGAATTTAGTGATTTCGCTGCAAACCTAGCTGTGTGCAATGATAAAGTAATAATTGTAGGAGATTTTAATATCCATTTTGAGAAGGCAGATGACCCACTAAAAAGGCATTTACTTCAATCCTAGACACTCTGACTTAACATAGACAGGCTTAATATCCTACCGCAAACCTCAGTAATCTCTGACCATTACCTAATTTCTTATGAGCTACGTCTTAGCCATAATACATAAACGTCCCCTCGCTATTCTACAAAGCGCTCAATAAAACCATTTACCGCCCTGCAATTCGTAGAAAACCTCCCAGAACTAACAACCCTAGTCTCCACTCCATCAGACCCAATGGAGCTAGATGTATTAACCGACTATTTAGAAAATACCTTTCGATCTACTTTAGAAAATGTGGCGCCACTTAAATTCAAAAGGATAAGACAGAAAAAGCTCGCCCCGTGACAAACTAGAGCGGAAATGGCGATCAACCAAGCTGGAAGTGTTCCACTTGGCCTGGAAGGACAGCCTTATAGAGTATAGAAATGCTCTCACTAAAGCTCGCTCAGCATATCTGGCCTCGCTGATCGAGAATAATAAATATAATCCTAGAGTACTGTTTAGTGTGATTTCCAGAATTACAAAAAATCAGGCAGGCACTGAACCACAAATTCCGGCGACCCTCACCAGTGAAGTTTTTATGGACTTTTTTAATAATAAAATCGAAAATATTAGACAACAAATTCAACCCACAGTATTAAATCCAACTTGGCTGTCATCTGATGTGGCTGATATAAAACATAACGTAGTTGCAGAAGAAAGGCTTGAAACTTTCTACCCACTCCCACAGCTAGAACTAGAGAAGATTATCTACTCTGCAAATTGTACAACCTGCACACTTGATGCAATCCCCTCAAAATTACTCAAAGAAGTGCTACCAGTTATCATTAATCCTCTTTTAACTATAGTAAACTCGTCCCTTAGCCTGGGCCATGTACCCAGAGCCTTTAAACTAGCAGTTATTAAGCCTCTGATCAAGAAACCAAACCTTGATGCTAGCATATTGTCTAATTACAGGCCTATATCTAACCTGCCATTTATTTTTAAGATCTTAGAAAAAGCCGTAGCCCAACAACTTAGTTCATATCTACATAAGAACCACATATATGAAAAATTCCAATCTGGATTCAGGCCACATCACAGCACTGAGACAGCTCTAGTTAAGATAACAAATGATCTTCTTCTTGCCTCTGATCAAGGCTACATATCCCTGTTAGTGCTACTTGACCTCAGCGCAGCTTTCGATACGATAGACCACAATATTCTCCTAGAAAGGTTAGAAAACATGGTTGGAATCACAGGGACCGCCCTATCGTGGTTCAAATCTTACTTAACAGAACGTTATCAGTTCGTAAAGGTAAATGACTTATCTTCCAATTATTCACAAGTAAGATCTGGAATTCTGCAAGGCTCTATTTTAGGACCATTATTATTTACATTATACATGTTACCGTTAGGCACAGTTATAAGTAACCATGGCATTAACTTTCACTGTTACGCAGACGATATGCAGTTGTACATATCAGCCAAGCCTGATGACAAATACAGGCTAAAGAAAATAGAGGTCTGTGTAAAAGACGTGAAAGGTTGGATGTTGCGTAACTTCCTCCTTCTAAACAGTAACAAAACATAGGCTCTCCTTCTGGGTCCAAAAGTGGCAAAAAATTAATTATCAGATTTAATTTTAAATCTCGCTGACTTTTCAGTTATACCAGGTTCAGCAGCAAAAAACCTTGGTGTAATACTCGATCCAGATTTATCATTCGATCAACACATAGGCAGCATCACTAGGACAGCTTTTTTACATCTTCGCAACATCGCCAAAATAAGAAATGCCTTATCGCTGCACGACGCAGAAACATTAGTACATGCACTACTGTCAGGATGCACCAGCAGGAATTTAAGTAAACTTCAACTAGTTCAAAATGCTGCAGCCAGGGTTCTCACTAAAACTAGAAAATTTGATCATATCAGTCCAGTTCTATCATCACTTCATTGGCTGCCTGTTAAATTCCGTATTGATTACAAAATTCTTTTATTGACGTATAAAGCCCTACATGGGCTCGCTACTGAGTACCTGCAAGACCTTATTTCCCATTACGAGCCACCACGATTACTCAGATCACAGAGTGCTGGCGTTTTAATAATTCCCAGAATTCAGAAGGCTTCAGCTGCGGGAAGAGCCTTTTCTTATAAAGCCCCCAAACTCTGGAATGATCTTCCAGAAAATGTTCGGGACTCAGACTCAGTCGCAATTTTCAAATCTAGGCTGAAAACTCACTTGTTTAGTTTAGCTTTTGGTAGTTAATGTTCCCCCTTAGATAAAGGCAGCAGATCCAGGGGTCCATGGACGCAGGGAATTATAGTAAACTGAGACGCTGGTGCTGTCGTCCCGCCGCTCGCACACGATCACTCAGGTTTGTGGACGGTGGAGCGGACCCTCAGAAAGAGCAAAAGTGGCATACATAATTTCTCTTGTGATGAGGTGAACCCTCCCTGTGTCTTTGACCACCCAGTTTGCAGAGGAGAGGACGGTTCCTAGCTCTAATGAAATACGCCAGAGAAAATGGTCATTGACTGATTGCGCTGTGGAGTTCTGTTTGCTAGCCTCTCAATGCAGCTTGGATCCAGCAGCACAATGGCTGCCTTCCATCAAGGTCTGAGCGAGGAGCTCAAGGACGAGCTGGCTTCTCGCAACCAATCTTCAACCTTAGATGATTGAGTTAACTCTCAAACTGGACAATAGGCTGTGTTAATGATGCAGGACTCAGGAAGCTGGGCGCTCCCGGTCCACCCTGAGGTCTCTCATGCACCCATTATGTCCCCAGTTCATTGAGAATTCTCCAGCAAGGGGGTTCAGCCTATGCAGTTGGGGCACACCTGCCTCTCATACCAGGAACGAGAGGCCCGCATGAGAGATGGGTTGGTGTTTCTACTGCGGCAACCCAGGACACCTTCACCCTCCCATCCTGAGCTCTTGGGAATCGACCAGGTCTGTCATGGGAAAGGAGACTCGTAATGGAGTTACGTAACCTGGGGCTCTGGGGTATTCTTCAATGTCTCTGTTTCGTGGGGGCAATGCAAGGAGGGACACCTCACGGTCTTTTTTGATTCAGGGGTAGTGGGGAATTTTATTGACACCATTCTAGCTAAGGATCTGGGGTTGCTCCTTGTTTCATTGGACCACCCTTGCCTTGTCTACCATTGATAGACGTTCCCTTGGGTCTGGGGTGGTCTTTTTTCAGACCATTCCACTCTTGCTGCACATTGGGCACATGGAGCAAATCTCCTGATTATTGCTCCTGACCTACAATTAGTGTTAGGCTCTTCCTGGCTCCAGTGTCACAATCCCCATCTAGACCGGCTTACCCATTCAGTCCTTTCATCGAGCTCCCACTGTCAGACCTCCTGCTTGTGGGTTCCCAACCTTTGTGTAGGAGATCCACCATCTTCCAAGCAGGATAGGCCTGACCTCTTTCTAGTTCTCCCAGAGTACTGGGACCTCCAAGAGGTCTTCAGTAAGAAGAAGGCCCAGCTCCTGCCCCTCCATTGGCCTTATGACATTGCTATAAACCTCCTACCAGGCACTAGTCCCCCACCGGGCTGACTGACTAGCCCTTAGGTTCATCTGACCCTGTAATTCCTGAGCAGGAGCAGGGGTCTCCAGCCCTGTATCAATTACTGGGGCCCAAAGAGGATCACGGTCAAGGCTCGCTGCCCCCTACCTCTCATGACTTCCATCTTTGAAGTGCTGCAGCAGACTTCCATTTTTACCAAACAGGACCTGTGCAGCACCTACACCCTTGTCTGGATTAGAGAAGGTGATGAGTGGAAGACAGACTTCATCACTCTGTCGGGTCATTATGAATACCTTGTCACAGCCTTTGGACTTATATACGCTCCTGCCGTCTTCCAGAGGTACATCAACAAGGTCCTGAGGGAGGCATGTGATCGCTACATGTTTGTCTACCTGGATGACATTCTAATTTACAGCAAGACTATGGATTAACATGTCCCCAGCATTCTCCAACTGTTTTTGGAGAACCATCTGTTTGTTAAGCTGGAGTAGTTCCTGTTCCATGCTTGGTCGGTCACCTACTAGACTTTGTGGTAACTCTGAATCGACAGAGCATGGATCCTGCTATGGTTGATTGGCCATGCCCTACATCACTCCATTTGGTCTAACGCTTCCTGGACATTGACAATTTCTTTTGACGGTTCATAAGAAATTTTAGCACTGTGGCTGCTCCCCTGACCACCCTCCCCAAGACGAGTGCAAGGTGCACAGAAGCCCAGGAGGTATTTGACCTCAGCCCTAGTTCTCCAGCTCCCAGACCCTGAGCTCCCCTTCGTGGTTGAAGTAGAAGCTTCAGAGGAAGGTGTGGGGGCAGTTTTGTCTCAGTGGTCTGGTCCCAGCCAAAGCTATACACCCCTGCACCTTCTTCTCATACTGTTGTGTGGGTGTTGCTGGTGGTTAAACTGGCTTTAGAGGAGTGGAGACACTGGATGGAGGGAGCCAAGCACCACATCCTGGTCTGGATTAGCCTTAAAAATTTGGAATATATACAAGAAGTCAAGTGGCTCAACCCCCACCAGACCAGGTGGGCACTATTCTTTGCGCAGTTGGCTAAATTAGATGCATTATTGATAGATAAGGGGGCCATAAGGATTGAGGATTGGTGACCACTGGTTTAAAAGGTTAAGGGAAACAATCAGTCAGCTAAAGCCATTGATTACCCCATTTCCTCTAAAAATGAAATAAAATAGCTGCACTTGAAATATATTTAATATAAGAAATGTTGACATGTTTAATATTGATTTTCTCTATTGTATATATACAGTCTCTTCTGAGAGTTTTAGAAAGGTTTTTTGCTCTATATTGAAGACATTTGGTTGAATATATATGCATATATAGTCTGAATACGCAATGTCACTTCTTGACTACATTTGTCTTTTCATTGACCCTGTCACCACGTGTTATAACATATGAACTGCTTAGAAGCAACCTAACAACCACCCAAGATACCATGGCAACTGCCATTCAAAAACTTAGCAACCACCTGGGATAACACAGTGATCACCTAGCAACATCCTAGCAACCACCTGAAAGACCATAGCAATGACTTTGGATACCGTAGCAACCACTTACCAACACCCTAGCAGCCACCTAGCAATATTATAGCATTCGTAACATTTTCAATCTTTAAACATTCAGACAGTGAAAACAATCTCTTTAATTAACCCAAAGAGCTAAAAAAAGCAACCCACTACCTCCTTTCAGTCAGAACTATGCAAACTTAATTAGGCTATCAAAAACAATCAACACCTATCATGACATCTTTATTTTTTCAAGCATTATTAACAACAACAACAACAACAATAATAATAATAATAATAATAACAATAATAACAACAATAATAATAATAATAATTTTTATTATTTATTTTTAGAGTACTTTTCAGACCGGTAGCAGCTCAAAGTGCTTTACAGACAGATGGTAAAGATTAACAGTAATATTAGAAAAAAAAAACATGTATTAAACGCTATGGCACAGTGGGTAGCATTGTCGCCTCACAGCAAGAAGGACCTGGGTTCAATTCGCAGGGTCCTTTCTTTGTGGAGTTTGCATGTTCTCCCTGTGTCTGTGTCCAAAGACATGCAGTCAGGCTAATTGGAGACACTTAATTGCCTCTAGGTGTGACTGTGTATGTCTGTGTGTCTGCCCTGTGATGGACTGGTGACCTGTCCAGGGTGTATGGACGGAGTTGACTGGGACTCTGGACCTGCTCCAAGTCTCAGACGAAAATTTGAGCAAGGAGGTTCTTTAAGCTTTCTGGTAACACTTTACTGTAGGGTACTGTTCATAAGGCTACATGACACCTACATGTTGTCATGACAACAAACAGAACCCTACATAAATGTTTATAAATGCTTATATGTTATTCACTATAAAGGTTGGCCACTTTTGATCAAAGTTAGCTAAAGTAGCCTTTATGGCAGATGATTTCTGTTGGAATAAGCATTTATAAACGTTTGTATAGGGATCTGTCACTTATCATGAGAAGCTTATGTAGTAGCCTTATGAACAGCACCCTACAGTGAAGTGTTACCATCTTTTTTAATTTGTTAATAGTGCTTGTTATGAAGGTTTATTACACCATTGTTTGTAGCATAGTTTTGTACTTGTGTTTAGCTACCTCTCTATGTATTTTATATATATATGTCTTAAATATGGCACTGGTACACACTTTTTCCATGGCATGTCTTTACTATTAAACTATACTTTGGAGGTGAATGAATAAATAATTTTGGCATCTTGACCATCCAGGCCTGACATACTGAACGCTATGTATGATACATATTAATGTGCTGTTTATTTTATTTACGTAGATAATTTATATTACTTACATAATTAATTTAATATTTAAGTGTACATTGCATAGTTAATATTTTTATTTGTTCAGCAACACTATTAACAACAAAGTGAATACAGTATGAATTAATGCAGTCATTACTTGTTTGCTTCATATTAGTTAAACATTGTTAATGATGTACACTCTTAAAAAAGATGGTGAGTGAAATTGAGGGACTGGTGCTGGAGTGACAGAAAAAACTTCTGATTATTGAATTATTAAAAGTTAGATATTGCAAGCAGGATAGTGGGCGAGGGGCAGTGTTTAGAAGGTGTTTACAATTTGCATAATCAGGCATATTTATAAATCCTTGCATTCTAATTGAGTGTTGAGGTTTAGTGATGCTCCTGTGCCATTTTTAGTATGGCATTTTCATGGGCATAACAATAATACATAAACATATTTAACGATTTATTATTTAACACTCTTTTTTGGGGGTTTAATTCATGAGTGGCAGACATGTGCTCCTTACACACAGCATTTCTGTAATCACTCCGTTCCAGCTCCACTCCGGGTTTTCTATTGACCTCTCCTCGCTCACACGTCAGAGAAACCCCACTTATGATTCATTCGTATGATATTTATTTTATGTCTTGAATGTATGGACAAAACACTACACACTTGATTTTATTAATTATATACTTTATGGCTGGTATTGAACAAAAAACACTCTGGGCTATGCAGGCTTTTTTCAGAAAGTTTCAGTTTAAAGCGACAACCCAATCTAAAAACCTGCTGAGGATAAACAAACACACATGCTTTTAACACCATCTTCATCATTCTCGCATGAGAATGACTCTGTGTAATGTCTGTAGATCTTTGTTGTGATTGGTGAGAATTTCCAGTATGTACATCTGCTGAACAGCTCCTCAGTGCAGACACTGTGTATTTGCATAATCATGCATATTCATAGATCTTTGCATGAGTGTTGACGTTTACCGATGCTCCTGTACCATTTTAGTATGCCATTTTCTTTTCCATAACACTAATACATAACAATATTTAATGTTTGATTATTAAAATAGATGATTTTTTCATGTTGTAATTCATGACTTTAGGGGTACATTAAGCTCAGACCTTCTGAAAAGACCACTTATATGTTCTGATGTAAACACAGCATAACATAATAATGACAGTAAACCAACAGAGTCATGCAGCGTAGTATGTGGACGTATCCTAACAAGAACCAGTGTCAGTGCCAGAATTGTAATATTGTAATACATGTTATCATAAATTGTTACATTGTTTATCAACTTCCAGATAAGTGTGTTAATGTCAGAAGTATGAAACAAGGTGACTTGAGACCTTCACTGTAACATGTAGCATGTATTTAATGAATTCCTCACAGGACGATTCTCTACAAATCAGCAGTGAAGGGACTCAAAACATTAGCTCCTCTACATTCAGCATTACACTGTAAAGGCAAAATTCAACTTAAATGTGACCGAACACAAAGTTATTAAAATACACCCAACTAGTGGACAGTGAATATTAAAATAAATAAATAAATAATGCTACACTATTTAAGTTTTATGGATTTGGAGACCTCTCTGGTGAAAATGTGTAATTACATGCAACTTAGTCTAAACTTGGTGAAGGAGCGTCTCTGAGGATGTGAGTGAATTATCTACTATTGTCATCATATCTTCATCAGTATAATGTTGATTTTAAGATAAATTGAGACATAAAACATCAAGCTGGACCTCTTTTTGAGTTTGTGTGTGTGGCATTAACATGTAAAGACGTATGACATGGTGTGAAAAACTCCTGACCTGATGCCTCTGACCATTAGCATGTTATTCAATTTTAACAAAAATATCATACATAATGCAGCTTTAATTTGAAGCTTAATTCTTTGTTTCATTTTTTCCATCTAATCTTTTTACAGGTTTCTGGTGCCAGATATCCACACAGACATGCTTAACATAAGAGCTTGGTATACCCTAGAAAACATGCACCCTTTATGGAGGCTATTCTATGGAGGCTCCTGGATGCTGCTCAGTCTAAAGCCTTGCTGACTACCTCTGTTGTTGTTCACAATGCCTCATTTTCACAATACTGACCGTGCTTGACAAGCATCACAGATTATATCAATACTTCGTCTTTATGGCAATTTTGTCCTGGATAAGTGTGACTTTTGAACCATTTGCAGTAATTCTCTCATTACTTTGCTAAGTTTCTCTAATATTCACAATTCCTTCACTCAAAAATCTCACAGAAATGTTTCCTACAGGTTCTAACAAACAAACAACTGTAGCTTTTGTTTTGTACTGAAGACTTAGGACAGTGATATAGCCTGGGGGGGCAGAAAATATGACTGACTTGTTCTGGTTCTTTCAGTCAGTGGTTGACTGTGGGTAAACGTGTGTCTTGCCTGTCATGGGATCGGAATGATTTCCTAATAACAACATAACCCTGTTGTGAAAGTGTACACCCACACCATTGAGAGAGAAGAATATCTAATCATCCACATGCAACACCAAGGACTAAGAGTGGCACAATATAGTTCTGACCTAAAATTTGTATGTGCAAAATAGCAGCCATAGTTTAAAGCATTTGTACAGCAGGGCTCTCCAGACAGCCCAACGTCCAGACAACATTCAAAACACAGCCTAAATACCCCTTTTCTGGGGGATGAGGTAAGGCCTTTTACCTTGTTTAGCCGTATCTAACTCTAGAAGTAATTCGGCTGCAAATGCACTCTATATTAGTTTGTCCACCTGCTTTCCATGTTAAAGCCACTCTTTTCTATATAGGGATATATATGCTCCATATATCTTATATAATAGTATCTAATATACTATATAATCTAATATACTATATAAGAAACCCAGTAATGGGGTTTCACAGTGCATGTAAACCCTCACTCTGATTTCTCTCGTTTCTCTCAGTTTGCACCCGGAAACAGTAAGCAACCTTTAACACAGCATCTGCGAGACGCAGCACAGCACTTTTGGAGCGACGCTGAAACCGACTACGTGCTCGATGAAATGAAGGGTTTAACTATTCTTCATCTTCTAGATGATGTATGTTCATATTTTAGGCTAAAATGACGACGATTTAAAAAAAAAGCTGCTCGTGGAGTTTGAGTTTTATGTTACATTACGTCTCGTCTTCTTCTGTGAGTTTATTGGCTGGTTGTAAAGCAGAAATCCGATTACTGCCTGACTCATGTAGACATGGACATTTCTGTAATGCCCACATTGCCCTCATCCTTGTGCTCATCATTTCAAAACAATGACATTGTACAATACACATGGATCCTCTGGAAGAACTGTTTCTCTGGAACACAATTTTCCTCAGGAGATCAGATAAACCTTAGATTTTTGCAAGAGCTGAAATATGAAGCAGAGTGTTCCATATGTAAACACAGCATCCTATAAATGCAGAAGCTGCAGCACCAGCTTTAGACTTGCTGTAAAAAACAGCTGGAAAATAGATCTAACTGGTCACAGGAGCCAAGAAAGATTCTGTAGACGTCTGGAGAGTCTGAGAGACTGTAGAGCTTCACTACCAGGTGAGCATCCACACTTCTTATTCATCACTTACAGCCACTTTAGTTTTACTGACGTTAAATGTGATTGTCAGCTGTGTGTAAGTTGTGAAGGTGGCTAACAGGTTGTGCTGAAATGTTCACAGTAAAATGAAGTCTGTGCTCGTTCTGCTGGGTGTCCTCCTGCCTCTGATCAGCTCTGGTCAAAGTAAGTTTAGCTACATGATTCTGTTTTAAGAAACACCCAATACTATAATAACACTGTATTATTATACTTAATAATAACACTTCTAATAACAGTTATAATAATAATAATAACAATTATAATAATACAGCATTAATAATACTTATTATAACACTGTAACAGTAACTATAACTTCAAGTCTTTTCTTTTTACACTAAATTATATTGAAAGTAACAAATATTTTTATCATCTCCTGTAAAGTTACTATTTTGGAGATACTTGTTATTCTTTGGACAGCGATGTGTATTTATAAGGTGTAATTTGTTCAACAGCATAGATAGAATGCACATAAGTAACAAAGATAATAGCATAAATACTATATATATATAAATACTATACAGTAACGAAGTAAATGTAATTCATTACTGTACTTAGTTTTTTAGTGTATCTGCACTTTACTAAAGTTTTTCCATTTTGGGCGACTTTTTACTTTCACTCCACTACATTTCAAAGTCAGATATCTCACTTTTTACTCCACTACATTATGAGAAATCTGTCGTTCCTTTTGGTTTATCTGTGTATAAAAACATAACGTCAAAACGAAAGAAGCGTGAAGCAAAAACACCAATCAGGGCACAGTGGTCACTTTGTTTTGAGCTTGTTTTGACCTGTTGGTCATTCCAACCCAGTGCAGCACACGGTTCAACATCAGTGCAGCAGCGTAAAATTTGGGAGAGTCTATTCAACATAAATGATTTAGTGACTTTGTGTAAACAGACCACAATATAGAAATATGTACACATATGCAGTTGTGACTGACGTGTCTTTATTCTGAATTTATACAAACACTATTTCATTTTATAGTAAATTAGTTTTTGCTAGTTTATGTTTATGAACAGAGACCTACAGATGCAATACAGTGAAGGAAAACTCAAAAGTATGGAGAAGTATTTGTCAAGTAATCAGGGTTTATAACAGGGGTGAGGAACTCCAGTCCTGGAGGGTTTGGTGATGTTCCTGCTCAAGCACATCTGATTTAACTCACCCCCTGGTTTATAGCATAAAGTTCCCTGGCTTCAGCTGTTTCTGTGCTACTAGCTTGCTTCATGAATGTTTTATTCTACATCAAAAACCACATAGTACTACACTAATTAAGATGGTAAAACTAGTTCACCATCATTAAGGCCACCGCACACTGGACGCATAGTGCAGCATCACAGAGCAGAACACTGCTACAGAACACATACAGTCAGAACGCCACTGAACATCAAGTGCAAGTCCATTTTTACACTGTACTCGTTTACTTATTTCAATGAAATAAAACTTTCAGCACCATTAATCACCCAGTTTACTACCTCGTCACTCATTGTTTTCAATTGAATTACGCTTTAAAATGTATCATATTGAAATGAATATTTGCCCTTCAGGTGGTCTGACTGACAAGGGCCTGTTTTTCCCAAAACCTTCAAACAATTCCTACGTGAGTCTCACCCCCCAGAAGCCCCTGAATTTAGAGGCCTTTACTCTGTGTATGCGTCTGTCTGTGGATCCAGCTGTAGTAGACAAAAAGGACCGTGAGACCATCCTCTTCGCTTATCGCACCCAATACTACGATGAGCTTAACGTGTGGCAGGAGAAGGGCAAAATCTCCCTCTACATGAGCAGCTCAGAGGGTGCTTTCTATGCCGTCCCACTTCTCTCCATCTTCCGCACAAACCTGACTCTCACCTGGGAATCCAGCACGGGTCTGACTGCATTCTGGGTGGACGGCCGCCGCAGCACTCTGCAGGTGTACAGGAAAAACCACAAGGTCCAGTCTGGTGGTGTTGTTATTCTGGGTCAGGATCCTGACTCTTTCATTGGTAGCTTTGATATAAACCAGAGTTTTGTAGGTGAAATTTCAGATGTGAACATGTGGGATTCTGTGCTGACAGGTGATCAGATTAGGAACTTCAATGAGAAGGTGTGGGTGGGACCAGAACCGAATGTTCTTAACTGGAACACTACGAAGTATAAAGTACATGGGAATGTCATCGAGGTGCCAAAGAAGTACAAATGACATGTAAGACACCAATCTCTGTAACCAGGTCCTGAAAACAAGTAGTGGGCCATGTTTTCTGCAACAATGCTGTAATCATGTACCAGTATGTATGCAAATCACAAAATTGTTAAAAAAATGAAAATAAAAACACTGCATGGATAAACAAACCTGTATTCTGAATGTCATCAAAACAGCAGTACAACATGGGTGGTTAAACATTTACATTACTAACAACAATTATTATTAAAGTGTAAAAATGTCTAAATACTTCATACACTTCCCAGTACGTGTGTTTGTGCTCAGTGACTTTACACATGGCACTGTCTTAGGACATGTACCTTTGCTACAAGTCAGTTTGTGAAGTTTCTGTCCTGCTAGAGCTGCTCCAGACAACTGTAAGTGCTATTAATGTGAAATGGAAGAGCAACAACAGCTCAGCTGTGAAAGCTGTAGATCATGCAAACTCACAGAGTGGGACCACCAAGTGCTGAAGTGTGTAGCAGTGTGCGTAGCATAGTGCCAATATTAAAGTTTGGTGGAGGAGAGGTAATGGTCTGGGACTGTTTTACAGGGTTTAGGCTCGCTACTGTGGGGAGAAGTGTCCTGGACTGTATCCTAGGGAAACTTTGCTACCATGGTGAGAAGTGTTTCGGACCGCAGCCTAGTCAGACTCTTCTACCATGGGGAGAAGTGTCCTGGACTGTAGCCTAGTCAAACCTCACTACCATGGGGAGGAGTGTCCTGGACTGTAGCCTAGGCAAACTTTGCTAACAGGGTGAGAAGTGTTTCGGACCACAGCCTAGCCAGACTCCTCTACCATGGTGAGAAGTGTCCTGGACTGTAGCCTAGGGAAACTTTGCTACCATGGGGAGAAGTGTCCTGGACTGCAGCCTAGCCAGACTCCTCTACCATGGTGAGAAGTGTCCTGGACTGTAGCCTAGGGAAACTTTGCTACCATGGGGAGAAGTGTCCTGGACTGTAGCCTAGGGAAACTTAGCTACCATGGGGAGAAATGTCCTGGATTGTAGCCTAGGCAAACTTTGCTAACAGGGTAAGAAGTGTTTCGGACCACAGCCTAGCCAGACTCCTCTACCATGGTGAGAAGTGTCCTGGACTGTAGCCTAGGGAAACTTTGCTACCATGGGGAGAAGTGTCCTGGACTGCAGCCTAGCCAGACTCCTCTACCATGGTGAGAAGTGTCCTGGACTGTAGCCTAGGGAAACTTCACTACCATGGGGAGAAGTTTACTGGACTGCAGCCTAGTCAGACTCCTCTACCATGGTGAGAAATGTCCTGGACTGCAGCCTAGTCAAACTTCACTACCATGGTGAGAAGTGTCCTGGACTGTAGCCTAGTCAAACCTCACTACCATGGTGAGAAGTGTCCTGGACTGTAGCCTAGTCAAACCTCACTACCATGGGGAGAAGTGTCCTGGACTGTAGCCTAGTCAAACCTCACTACCATGGGGAGAAGTGTCCTGGACTGCAGCCTAGTCAAACTTTGCTACCATGGTGAGAAGTGTTTCGGACCACAGCCTAGTCAGACTCCTCTACCATGGTGAGAAATGTCCTGGACTGCAGCCTAGTCAAACTTCACTACCATGGTGAGAAGTGTCCTGGACTGTAGCCTAGTCAGACTCCTCTACCATGGTGAGAAATGTCCTGGACTGCAGCCTAGGCAAACTTCACTACCATGGTGAGAAGTGTCCTGGACTGTAGCCTAGTCAAACTTCACTACCATGGGAAGAAGTGTCCTGGACTGTAGCCTAGGGAAACTTTGCTACCATGGTGAGAAATGTCCTGGACTGTAGCCTAGTCAAACTTCACTACCATGGTGAGAAGTGTCCTGGACTGTAGCCTAGGGAAACTTTGCTACCATGGGGAGAAGTGTCCTGGACTGCAGCCTAGTCAGACTCCTCTACCATCATGAGAAATGTCCTTGCTGGTGCCCCAGTCAAACTCTGCTACCACAGTGAAAAGTATCCCAGTTCATGGCCTAGTCAATTTCTGCTGCCTGCTGTACGAAGTCACCGGCTATTAGAAACACTGCTACTGTGACGAAACATGTCCTGACTTGTTTACTAGTTTAGTATTTTTATCAGTATTTTTGTTATTTCCACAAATATTTGAAGTTTTGCTGGCTATGTGTATGTATATATATATATATATATATATATATATATGTATGAACTGATTTTTAGAAAAAGTCCCCAGCTAGTCAGACCATCAGACCATCATGAAAAGACTGGCCATTGTTTGTTGAATGACTGGTTCATGATTCCTCCAATTGTCCCCATCCATCTTGAAGCCAGTCATCTTCTTTCTCTTTTACCTTCAGCTCTTCCAAACATGATGGTCTTTTCCAATAGATCATTTTGTTTCTAAAAATATTCCAAAAAAGGTAACTTCAGTCTGGTTACCTGGGCTTCGAGTGAAAGGTGAGGCTTCGTTTGTTTTCTTTGTTGTCTGAGGTTCTCTTTAAGGTCTTCACCAGCACTAAAGTTCAAAGGCACCAATAATTTTCCTGTCTCACTTGTTTATTGTCTTTCAAATCCATAAAGAACCACAGAGAAGACCACAGCCTGGACAGTTCTGATCTCGGTCTGTAGAAACAAATCGTATTTAAAGATATTTTCAAGATCCTTCATTCTTCTTCTCCTGATTGCTGCTCTGTCTCATTTCTTGGGTGCTGGATACTCTGATGTCAATGACTGATCTGTGTAGGCAAAAGCCGTCCACCATTTCCTCATCGTCTCCATCGCTTTTAAAACTAGCAGTCTTTCCTGTCGTCATAGCTTTAGTCTTCTTCATATTGAACCGAAATCCCATCTGTTCACTTTGTTCTTTAACTTTCCTTAAACTTTCCTTAACTTTCAGGTTTCCAGATTTTCCGCTATGAGTGTTGTATCATCGGCATATTAAGGGTTATTGATGTTTCTTCTGCTAATCCTGAATCCTTGATCATCTTCCTCCAGTCCTGATTCTCTCACCATTATGTTCTGCATACAGGTTGAACAGGTATGTTGATGGTACGCAGTTGATGGTAACTCCTTTTCTGATGTGGAACCAACTTGTTTGTCCATTTTCTGTCCTGACTGTGGCTTATTGATCAGTGTAGATTCCTCATTAGAACGATGGGATGTTCTGGTATTCCCATTGTTTTGAGGACATTCCACAATTTCATGTGGTCAGTGAAACATGTGTTGACTTCCTTCTTGAACTGCCTGTCTTTTTCATTGATCCAGTGAGCATCAATGATATAGCTTGTTCCTCTGCCTTTCCCGAACCGTACTTGCATGGCCAGGTTGTTTCCTTTTGATGTGAGGCCCTAATCTACGTTGAATGAGCATAATTTTACTGACATGTGATATGTTATGACCTCCTATGTCTAGGGGAACACTTAAGGCCGTACGTAAAAAAAAAAAACAAGCCAACGCCATCCAACTGCCAGACCAAGACGGCACCAACTACAATTAATTGACCAATTATCAGCATTTATTTCTTTTAACTTGAAAAAGTTAAAGGCACCATCTTATAAACTGGTTAAATGCAGATGAATTTACACAAAAGATAAACTTCAGGGGGGGAGATAAAGCCAAAACAAACTAGAAACAAAAGATAACTAAACTAATCTAACTCAAAACAAAATTACAATTATAAGACTACCTTCCCGTCCCAAACCAGGAGTAAACAATATACAAAAAACACATAGGGCACTCACCCCCTTACTTAGAAAAAGAGAGCTTTAGAGGTATTTATGCAAACTCATACAACAATAACACGAGTTCACAAAAAGGTTCAGGTACTTGGTCTGGTCAGGTGGAGGCTGATGGCACAGGTGCGACCACTGGAACAGCCCTCTCCTTCTCCTGCAGTGCCGCAACGGCCCTTAAGTAACTGGTGCACCCCCTGCTGTATCCAATCAGACCCTCCAGACACCAATCTTAGGGGAAAAGTGATTACGAAAAAGGTATAGCCGCAAGCGGCAATCTGCGGGGTCCAAGCACCAGAACGACATTGGGGAGTGAAGTAGTGGCCCCTGGTCGTAGAATGCAGCAGATCTTTAGATTTTTAAGAAAGATCTCCTTTTTCAGTATGATTATGACCACTATAATACCATAATACACTATCAGTTTGTCATTTTGTGTATTTGTGTCAAATTTGGTTATATTCAGACAGTTTTTGGTGTATTATTAGCCTTTTACGGCAGAATAAGCCAGTTCACATCAATTTATTCAAATCTTCAGCCATACTATGCTTAAAAGTCATGATATTTTCAATAAGATTATTTTAAGAAAGATGAAATTTGAATTGAACTCAAGAACTAGTAAGAAATGTCTATTCTCCATCTTTTTTCAACTGTGAAAATACTGAAAGACCCGGTGGGATGCATAACATTTCATTCAGAAATGCTCTTTACCAAAGGACAAATACAAATATAGCCTCAAGCGGCAATCTGCGGGGTCCAAGCACCAGGAAGACTTTGAGGAGTAAAGTAGTGGCCCCTGGTCGTAGAATGCAACAGATCTTTAAGAAAGATCTCCTTTTTGTATGATTGAGACCATTAGGTGATACCTCTGCTACAAACTACGCAATTCATATTAACATCCATGACAGGGATTCAAACCCACGACCCTAGAGTTCAAAGGTGGAGGCTCTCATAGTGAGCCACAACACGTCTGTGGCAAAACTGCAGTTTTTGTAACAATTTATCGAAAGGAAGCAACAAGGAACCACGCACCATTTTAGGACAACATAGCAGCATAAACAAATTTCATGTCTCTGGACATAGAAGGCAGCAAATCGTTGGATTTTTAAGAAAGACCCTTCATTAAGATAATTAAGTGTGTGTTTACAACAACTGCTACAGCACCATCCAACATCTGTGACAGGTAATCAAACCCACCACCTGATCTTCAAAGGCAGACTTTTTTATGGTGAGCTACAAGAGGCGACCAGCAGACCTGTTTTTTTGAGAGAATTTATTGGTACGGAGCAATAAGGAACCAAGCACCATTTTGGGAATTAGTTCCCACCTTGAATTTACTGTGACTACTGAGTAGTATAATTTCAAATGAAATCATAATACACTGTCAGTTTGTCATTTTGTATATTTGTGTCAAATTTGGTTATATTCAGACAATTATTGGTGTATTTTTAGCCTTTTATGGCAGAAGAAGCCAACTCACACCAATTTATTCAAATTCTTCATTCAAGAATTAGTAAGAAATGTCTATTCTCTATCATTTTTCAACTGTGATATTACTGAAAGTTTTTTAAGACTTGTGTTTGCAAAATGGTTAGGCTTAGTGGAAAACATAACATTCAGAAATGCTCTTCGCTTAAAGACATACAGTAAAGCTTTCCATGTATATGTCAACAATGAAGTGCAGTTATTGATTTGGCTCTCTCTGGTGGCCAGAGAAAAACTGTTGCTCTGAACAAAATTTGCTGAAATCAAATAATAGGATTTCCTGTACTGTACAACCTACACATATTTACAAAGTAAGAATTCTCATTAAGATGCATAATTTGAAATAATTGTCATGTTTGTATTGTTTTTATTCTTAGACAGGAAAAATTACATTTTAGATTTTTGGCAGTAAATTGAACATTGTAAGAGCTAACATAAGCAGAATCAAGCCAAATGTCATATGTTTCCTCAACTTATTATTATCAATATACAAATTGATTTTGGTCACAATCAGAGCATAAGTGACAGATTTGTGGTCCCTTGTTTCCGAATAGGCTGGACCGAACTGATTATTCCATAACTTGCAATAACATTGTGCTTAATAGGCAAGATTTTTTAAATAATTATTGATCTTGAGACTTCAGTGGTTGTTTTGAAACCAAGTTTGAGACAATGTAAGAAAAACAGAAAAACAAGTTTTTAAAAGACTTGTATTTGCAAAATTGTCAGGCACGGTGAAAAGCATAAAATACAGAAATGGTCTTGACCTAAAGACATACAGTAAAGCTTTCCACTAATTGTATATTTTTTTTATTAATTAGTTCAACATTGACATTTGCAGTTGCTGATTTGGCTCCCTCTGGTGGCCAGAGAAATATAAAACACCTCTTGCGCTAATTACAATTTGTTGAAATCAAATTAAATGATTTCCTGTACAGTTAAGCAACCTACACGTATTTGCAAAATGTTAATTCTCATTAAGATGCATCATTTGAAACAACAGTCATGTCTGTATTTTATTCTTAGACAGGAAAAATTACATTTTAGATTGTTGGCAGTACATTGAGCATTGTAAGAGCCAACTTAAGCCAATTCAAGCCAGATGTCATAGGTTTCCTCAGCTGATTATTTTCAATGTATATATCAATTTTGGTCACAATCAGAGCATAAGTGACAGATTTGTGGACCCTTGTCTCTGAATAGGCTGGTGTCTTCTCCACAAACTGTTTTAGGGAAGAAAAAGAATAAGAATAATAAGAAGAAAAATCCTACCAAAAGCAAAAGCGTTCCATGCACCTAAAGGTGCTTGGACCCCTAAAAAGAGCAAAAAAACAAAACACCATCCACCCCCAGGATCGTAACAGACATTGGGCAAACTGTGTGATAGTTGCACACTCTTGCCTCCTTTCTTTGGTATTGGGGTAATTGTAATGTTAGTCAGGGTGATCTCTGTTCACTCGTTAAGAAATGAGTGAAACACATTAACAGAATTGCATGAAGAAAACTGCGAACCGGTAAGCTTGAGGAACAGTGTGAATATAAAAATGGCAACAACAGAGTTTTTCCTTTCTGCGATATCAAATGCATACTAAAGGTATTAGATGTTACTGAATGTGTTTAGGAGAGTGTGTTCAGTTTTCACTCATCACTACTTTTTATAAAATAATTCTGCCCATATTGGGATTAGTTTATCACTGTAGGGATTCAATGTATGTGTTTGTGTAATGCATGCATTATTAGTCAGTGTGTCTCTGACAGTTGAAAATGCCCATTTCAACTATCAGGGCAATAATTAATAAGTTTCAAACAATGGGAGATCTATAATAATCTGCTGGCAAGAGGACAAACGCTATATGGACAAAAGTACTGGGACAGACCCTTTAATCATTGAATTCAGGTGTTTCATTCAGTCTCATTGCCTCAGGGGTATAAAATCAAGCACTCAGCCATGCAGCCTGCCTTTACACACATTAGTGAAAGAATGGGTCGTTCTAAAGAGCTCACTGAGTTCGAGTGTGGTGTTGTAATAGGATGCTACCATTGCAGCAAGTCAGTTTGCGAAATTTCTTCCTTCTTAGGTATTCCACACTCAGCTGTGAGTGGTATTTTCGAAAAGTGGAAAAAGGAACCACAGCAAGTCAGCCACGAAGTGTCAGACCACGCAAAGTTACAGAGTGAGTCGCCGACTGCTGGGGCACATTAAAGTATCTGACACTCTGCTGATCAATAACTGCAGAGTTCAAACCTCCTCTGGCATCAACAGCAGCACTAAAACTGCGCCGGGAGCTTCATGAAATGGGTTTCTAAGGCAGAGCAGCTGCACACATGCCTAAGATCAAAATGCACAATGCCAAGCGTGGAGTGGGGTAAAGCGCCGCCACTGGACTCTGGAGCAGTAGAAACGTATTCTGTCGAGCAACGAATAACACTTCTCTATCTGTCAGTCTGATGGACGAGTCTGGGTTTGGCAAATGCCAGGAGAACGTTACCTGCCTGACTGCACTGTGCCAGCTGTAGAGTTTGGTGGAGGAGTGATGATGATATGGGGTTGTTTTTCAGGGGTTGATCTAGAACCCTTAGTTCCAGTGAAGGGGAATCTTAGTGCTTCAGCAGAACAAGACATTTTGGGCAACTGTACACTTCCAAGTTTGTGAGAACAGTTTGGGGAAGCCCTTTTCTGTTCCAGCATGACTGAGCCCCAGCGCACAAAGCAGGTCCATAAAGTCATTGCTGGGTGGGTTCGGTGTGGAAGAATTTGACTGGCCCTCACAGAGCCCTGACCTCAACCCCATCCAACACCTTTGGGATGAACTAGAACGGAGAGTGTGAGCCAGACCCTCTCGTCCAACATCAGTGTCTGACCCCACAAATGGATGAATGGGCAGAAATTTGCATAGACACTCTCCAACATCTTGTAGAAAGCTTCCCAGAAGAGTGGAAGCTGTTAGAGCTGCAAAAGGGGAAAAACTCCATATTAATGCATATTGGTTTAGAATGGGATTCATAAAAGCTCCTGTAGGTGTGATGTGTAGGTGTCCCAATACTTTTGCCTATATAGTGTCTATACTGAGCCCACACAGAGTGAGAAGGAAGGTAAATTATGATATGTAGATACTTAATCTTACTCAAATATTATCTAGCAAAACCCAGAATGTGTTAAAGTTGTGTCCTGCTTTACAGTAAAACCTGTAAAAAGTACTAGTGTTCCAGTAAAGCATGGGTTTTAAATACGGCATCAACAGTGTGAACTAACAGCATCATCAAGAAACCAGCTTTTGCCATACAAAACACATCAAAGCATTTTTTTCCTCCCCCCCCCATTTTCTTCCTGACCAACAGGTGGCAGAAGCTTGTGTAGATGTGTATATATATGGGTGTTCTCAGGTGTTTTCTATTGACATGCCATTGTTCTGTGTCCTGATGAAGGCCTGAGAAGGCCGCAACGCATCAGCACATTTTTATACTTATTGCCATGTTTCAATAAAGGCTGTTTATACGTTTTCCAAGGACAGTGTGCCCCGGATTTCTTTGCTCTGGGATTTATTTTGCACGTGCCTTGTGGATGCTGATGGATAATTTTGGGTTTTTTTTTGCCTCTCCCAGCATAGAACCATTTCTTTTTTGAGTTTTCTGCAGCCATGCCCCAGGAGCACCTGTCTGTTTGTTTCATTTTTGTGATCTCTGTAGCGCCTCTTCATTTCTGCCGTTTCACTTCAAAGCATGATTTGACAGATTTCTTGCACATTCTGCTGATTAGACTAGAGAGCTGTTGTGGAAGAGAAAATGGGGAACTCATTTGTAAATGCGCCATTAGTAATGTTTAATCTTTAATGACCAATTGTAATGTACTTAATGGCCACTCATTTGTGTTTTGTGTTAATTGCCAATGTGTGTTTTTGCTTTGTTTTCTTGTTCTCTTGAATGAATTTCATATTGAAATTGACTTCATTTATTCTGAACAAATGCAAAAGTGCATTTCTATCCTTAGTGCTAAAGTCAGCTTCACACAGTTATTGTGTGATTTAACTCTCGATTGCAGAGGGTTAACAATGGGTCTTCAAAGCAGGACTGGATTTTACAGCTTCTCAATGTTTTATTTTTTTTTTTTGTTTATTGAAGTGTCATTTTTGCAGGAATTGGAGAGAACACTAAATTTATTATATACTTTTTATATTAAAATTAATTTTATTAGTTACAATTGTTTTTCTTTGCTTAGGAAGTCTGATTTATTTAATATACAATATGTATGCATGTAGCAGTCAGCATACTGTCTGCCTTACCAGTATCATTTGTTTTGAAAATAAACACCAATTCTAATTACTATAAAGTCATTTTGTTTTATTGTTTTAGCACTGTGTTAACTTTTATTTGTGGTTGATAAATGAAATTAAATTAGGAAATTAAAACAGTACTTTGCAACACTGCATAATGGTTTAATTGGAAATAACATAAATTAGTCTTTGTTTTGTTTCATTTGTTTTTTTAGCATTTAAATGTCAAATTGTGTTTTTCGTACGATCCTGTTTTTCGTATTACACTCTACATCATTTCCCCATTGTCACACAATGTAACATACCCCAAAAGGATCTCTCCACGATCTGTGTATCATTTGCTTATTCTATTTTCATCACAGAAACAGATATAAAAAAATATAATCAAATGGTTATTTGATTTTCTTTTCAAAATTCCAGCATAAGAAACTGAGAAATAAGTCAATTTTTTGTTTTCCTTGTCAGAAATAACAGATACAATGTAAAAGCAAGCTACGTCCCTTTTCTTTCTTCGCAGGATGGCATTGGAAGATGTTAATGCCATCTTCCACAGCAATATCTGCTCCTGTGTTTCTTTGTTCCCCAGCCAGCATTGTTTGATATTTGACATTGTCGTTTCATGTTCCTGGTTTAGGTTTGTTATATTTGTGTTCTTCCTTCCCTGTTCGTGATTTCTTTGTGTTCGTCAAGACTTTGTTTCTTAGTTTATCTAGTCAGTTCGTTTTCTTAGTAGATCCCTTTGTTACCTTGTTTTCATAGATTCTCTAGGATCCCCGTACTGTTTACCTACCTTCCTGTCGTTTGGAGTATCCACCTAAGAACTCAAATAAAATGCGTTCAAACTTCTACCCAGCCTCCTGGTCCACCTTGTCAGCCCACCGTTACAATAGCGTATGATTATGGGGAAGAAAGAGGTTTTGAGCTGAAAATAGCTTGAGTCGACAGTGACGCACATTCGGAGTTAGAGGTGGCAAAAGCCATAGATGAGGTAAGCATCTGCATGATATTTAATCATACAGTTTACAATACACATCGCTGTTGTCAGAAGAAAACCTTGTATCTCTAAAATGGTAACTTTACAGGGGAAGGAAAAAACCTACTTTACTTTTAATGTAAGTCAGTGAAACTAGATTTTTTTCCAAGTAATTTTGGGCTGTTTCTTTTGGTCCATTCATCATGAAATTTACACACAATGTAAAGGACAAGAGGCATTTTCAAATTACTTGAAAACCTGAAAAATGACAAAAATGGAGATTAATTCACCATTCGTTCATCATTAACCGCTTAATCCAGATAGGGTGACGGTAGCAGTTGGGAGAGCAGAGAATCCCAGACGACCCTGTCCCCAGCAACTTCCTCCAGCTCATTCCAGGAGACACCAAGCCACTCCCAGTCCAATTTGGAGATAGAATCCCTCCAGCGGGTCCCAGGGTCTCTTCCCAGTAGGCCGTGCCTGGTACACCCCTGGGCAGGCGTCCAGGGGGCATCCGGATCAGATGCCAGAACTACCTCAAATGGCTCCTCTCAATGCGGAGGAGTAGTGGCTCTAAGCTCTAAGCCTTGGTTGGAAGCCTTCTCCAAGTCCACAAAACACATGTAGACTGGGCTAGCAAACTCCCATGCCCCCTCAACAATCTGTGAGAGGGTGAAAAGCTGGTCCATTGTTCCACGGCCGGGACTGCATTGTTCCTCCTCAATCTGAGGTTCAACTATAGGCCGAAATCTCCTTTCCAGCACCTAGGCATAGACTTTCCCAGGGAGGCTGAACAGTGTGATACCCTGATAGTTGGCACACACCCTCTGGTCCCCTTTCTTAAAAATAGGGACCACCACCCCGGTCTGCCAGTCCAAGGGTACTGTTCCCGAGATCCATGCAATATTGCAGAGGCGTGTCAGCCACGACAGCCCCACGATATCTAGAGCCTTAAGCATCTCTGGACGAATCTCATCCACCCCCGGTGCCTTGCCACTGAAGAGCTTGCCAACTACCTCAGTGACCCCCACCAGGAAAATGGAGCTTGACACACCAGAAGCCTCTGGGCTTGACTCCCATGAGGGGGGCATGCCTACCGTTCCTCAAAGTGCTCCTTCCACCACCCGACAGTATCCTCATTTGAAGTCAGAGTTTCTCCACCCCTGCCAAATACAGCTTGGGCGAAGCCACCCCAACCACCCCTGAATGGCCGAACAGTTGTTCAGAACCTCCTTGAGGCTGACTGAAAGTCTTTTTCCATGGTCTTGCCAAACTCCTCCCACGCCCTGGATTTTGCTTCCGCCACCGTTGCTGCTGCTACCTTTTTTGCTTGTCGGTGTCCACCAAGGGGTTCTTGGGTTACCGCCCTGACAGGTACCAACAAGCTTTTGGCCACAGCTATGCCCTGAAGTTTCCACAATGGAGATTTTGAACAGGGTCCATTCAAACTCCATGTCCCCTACCTCCTCTGGGACATGAAAAAAGCTCTCCCGGAGGTGGGAATTAAAATCATTCCGAACCGGGGCCTCTGACAGTCGGTCCCAGCACATCCTCACTATTCGTTTGGGCCTACCGGGTCTGACCATCGGTCTTCCCTGCCATCTGATCCAACTCACCACCAGATGATGATCGGTTGACAGCTCAGCACCTTTCTTCACCTGAGTGTCCAGAACATATGGTCCCAAGTCAGATGAAACGACACCAAAGTTGATTACTGACTTCTGACCCAAGGAACTCTGGTACCATTTACACTTATGAACATCCTTGTGTTTGAACTTGGTGTTCGTTATGGACAATACATGCCTAGCACAGAAGTCCAATAACAAATCAACATTCGGGTTTAGATCGGGCAGGCCGTTCTTCCCAATCACACCTCTTCAGGTCTCTGAGCCATTGCCAACATGAGCACTGAACTCTCCAAGCAAGACTATGGAGTCTGTAGGCGGGGCCCTTTCCAGTACCCCGCCCACTCGCTCCAAGAAGGCAGAATACTCCGACCTGTTGTTTGGTGCATAAGTGCGCACAACAATCAGAGTTTTCCTCTCAGTGATTTTAATTCTCATTGAGGCGACCCTCTCGTCCACCAGGACAAACTCCAACTGCACGGCACTCGCGAGTAAATGTGGTGTTGTGGAATGCGACCTGAATCAAAATTATTATTTGCACAAAACCCGATCTTCCTCTGTACTACAGAAAAAAATATATAAACATATAAAAATATATAAGTTTGTTGTTGTAAATTACTATTACTGTTATATTATTATTGTTAATTTTTAAGGGTTGTACCATCAACATTAATATTAAATGTCAATACACTGAAGTATTTACAACAGGATCCGAGTCCTCGAGAAAGCAACCCTGGTTATTTTACGACAGGATCCAGAACAGGATGAGAGCGCTGTCTTTGGACTTTTACAACCGAAACAACGGCAGTGGGGGTGTTCTAGCCATGGTATAAGAATCTGTTTTTAAGCCGCTATTTTCAGACAGGTTTTGGGAGATGTTCAGCGTACGTCGACAATAAATCCGCATTTTCTGCATTTCCTGTGTATCACTCAGCAGCAAACCACGGTTGCTCAAGCCTCCCTGGCCCGCGTCCCTCAACCAGCTATAAGTCAGGAGCGAGTGGCGTCTGAGCAGCAGTTGGAGAAAGTCAATCTCTTGAGGAAGCAGAAGCGCAAATGCCGTGGGCGTAAGGGCGGTGAGGTTGCAACCAGTCCAGCAGCACCGGAACTGTCGGTTGCTGCTGAGCTTCCTGCTGTTTCTGCACCCCAGGAACAGCCTGTGTCTGCTTCCGCCACTGCTTTCCCTGAACAGCCTGCCTCCGAGGACATCGCAACAGGCCTGCCTGCCTGCCTCCGAGGATGTCGCAGCAGGCCCGTCTGCCTCAGAGGACGCCGCAGCAGGCCCCGTCTACTTACCCCTGCGTGCCATGTGCCGGCTCCCCGTCATGTTCCTGCGACCCGGGCGCTTCCTGTTCCTACGCCCCGACCACCCTTGCAGTCCACTGCCCAACCTAAGAACCTTAAGTCTGTGTTTTCTCCTGTGTCTAGACAATGTTTTACCCCAGGTTTTGTTTCTGTTCCCGTTTCTGTAAGAATATTTGTGCCTGTTAACGTTACTGTTTTTGTACCCATTTCTAGATTTGCATCTGTCCCTGTTCTGATCACTATCCCTGTCCCAGTTACTGTCATGGTCTCTGTCCCTGTTTCTATTATTCAGTCCCTTGTCCAGTCCCATGCCCAGTCTAGTCTGTGGTCCCAATCTGGTGTCCTGTCCCCTGTCTAGTCTCCTGTTTGGTCATGTTTCATGTTTTTCTCGTCCCTCCTCCTACCTGTCTCCCACATCAGATGGCTTTTGTTATTCGCGCCTCGGGAGCTGCACGTTCGGAGGGGGGTTCTGTCACGGTTTCCCCTTTGTTCCTGTGTCTGTTTCTTGCTCTGTTGTGTAGCCATGTGCTTTCTAACATTGCTTGTGCTTGTGTTTTTGTTTTGGTTCTTTGCCCCACCCCTTTTCCCACCTTCCCTATTAGGATCCTCACCTGTCTGTAGTCTCTGTCTCCTCCCTCTCCCAGGTGTTCCCCATTCGTTCTAGCCTTTATCAAGCCCTTTGTTTCAGTCAGTGTTTGCCTGTTCTACTCGTCACTTTGTCACATGTATTGTTTGCATGCCTACCTTGTTTTGTTTGCTTTGTTTAGACCGTGTAGTTTGTTACCTTGTACTTTGTATTTTTGCTAGTTTGTTTTGTTTATTAAAGTCTACTCACACCTCTATCCAGCCGCCTTGCTCACTACACACATGACACTGTTCTCCTGCTCTCTTCCTTGGCGAAAGAAAAGATTAACAACAAAACAGACTATACTATGCTAAAATTGATTTTCTCAGTAGGTTAAGATCGTTTGGGTTCAATAATCAGATTTTATTTTTGTTTTATACTACAGTAATCCAGAGTGTGATGCAACACAGTGCGAAAGCATGGTTTAGTTGTTTCTGTGAAATTAAAGGTGAGACTGTTTAGACTGATACTAATCTGTTCCAAGGCGAAACAGCTACATTTCACCTGAAATATTGGACTAACAGTTTAACATTGAGTGAACACAGACCAAGTGTTTTTTTCAGTTCTAAAAACATTATTGCTCTGCAAAAAGAGATTTCAAAACTGAGTAGTAACAGGTAAAAGGACGTGCTTGTTAACATCGCTCTCAACGTTTTGCACAACTCTGGCATGACTGCTGCGATTGCTCCATACATGTCTGCAGCATTGTGAGAACACTGGCGCATCAATGAATTCTGTGAGATAAAACTGCTAAGAAGGAAGGTTCTTCAGTCAGTTGTAGCCGAGTCACAGTTAGCATGAATTGCGTCTAATAGCAGATTTGACAGTTTCGTTTTCATATTGTGGGTTATATTGTTTATATAACCTTTTATGTTGTGTTTTAGAAGGGCTTGACATGTCAGAAGAAGAACTGTTTTTGGTGCTATATAGAACCCTTTTCAAAAAGGTTGTATATAGAACCATCGACAGCACATTCTCCATCAATCTGAAGAACACTTTTACAATGTAAAGAACACTTTAATCTTTGAGTGGTCATGGTTCTATATAGAACCATTTTCTTTACCGAAGAACCCTTGAAGAACCATCTGTTTAAATTCTATAAGGGGGTTACCTAAGATTTTCACTTGCACCTGTGTAAATGTGATGTGACAAACGTGATTTAAGAGCGTAGCATGTAGCAAATCAACAATATACATTCCACATGTATATATCTAGATTTATTTATTTTAATATCACAGTGCAGTATCTTAACAAATGAGGAAACATATACACACACATTCACCCTACCTTTGAAATGTTTTCATGGTACTTGATCTTAGTGGATTGGAAGCAGCAAGACGGGTAGCAGAAGAAATAGTTGAAGTAGGTCCTGTTTTCATGAAAGAAAAACGTTGGCCTGTGGAACTTGTTAACGAGCTAGCCTCACCATGGACTTCAAGTTTCAAGTTTATTTGTCATTTGCACAACATGTCAGGACATTGATGCATTGAAATGCTTGTGGTGAGGCTCAGATAATCACTGTACAGAAAGTAAATAAATAAAATATGTAAAAAACAAACTGAAATATTAAATATACACAAAATACAGAGAAAATATACACAAAATATAGAAACAATATACATTTTAAAGTGACTTAAGTGACTCAGTGTTATTGTTCTTTAAAGTGACTTAGTGTTAAAGTGTGATTGTCCATAGCAGAGATATATAATAATAATGCTGACAAAGTGACTAAGTGAAATGGTAGTTGGTGAAGGACCCACAGCTTCATAACTTGTTTAGAAGCCTGACAGCCTGTGGGTAGAAACTGTTCATTAACTGGGTTGTTCTAGCCTGAATGCTGTGAAATCTGGTGAACAGGCTGTGTGCTGGGTGGCGCTGTCTGACTGGATCTTTTTGATCTTCCTGAGGCAGCAGGACCGGTAGATGTCCTGTAAGGCTGGTAGGCTGTTGCTTATGATGGCTTCTGCCGTCCTCACCACTCCTTTAAGGGCCTTGTGGTCGCAGGCAGTGCAGCTGCTGTACCAGACAGTGATTCAGCCCGTGAGGAAGCTTTCTATGGTGCATCTGTAGAAGTTGGTGAGGATCTGAGAAGGCAGACCAAACTTCCTGAGCCTACGCAGGAAGAAGAAACGCTGACGGGCAGATCTCACGATAGTGTTGGTGTAGAGGGACCAGGTGTGGTCATCAGTGAGGTGTATGCCGAGGAACTTCACACTGCTGACTCTCTCCACTTCAGCTCCATTGATGAACAGGGGAGAGTGATCACCCCTCTGCAGCTTCCTGTAGTCCACGATCATCTCCTTTGTTTTGCTGATGTTGAGACAGAGATTGCTGTCATGGCACCACTCTGACAGATCACTGACCTCATCTGTGTAGGCTGTTTCATCTCCATCAGTGATGAGGCCTAGGATGGTTGTGTCATCAGCAAACTTGAAGATGATGTTAGATGTGTGTTTGGCTACACAGTCATGTGTGTACAGGGAGTACAAGAGGGGGCTGAGCAGACATCCCTGGGGAGGCCCTGTGCTCAGAGTCAGTGTGGAAGAAAAGCTGTTTCCAACTTTCACCACCTGGGGTCGCTCGTCAGGAAGTCCAGTATCCAGTTGCAGAGATGAGAGTCAAACCCAAGTCTGTGAGCTTAGAAATGAGTCTGGCAGGGATGATTGTGTTGAATGCTGAGCTGTAATCTATGAACAGCATTCTCACATATGTGTTCTTTCTGTCCAGGTGTGTGAGAGCAGTGTGTATTGTTAGTGCAATGGCGTCATCTGTGGATCTGTTGGAGCGGTATCCAAATTGGTGAGGATCTACGGCGGCTGGAAGTGTTGAGCAGATGTGAGCTTTGACCAGCCGCTCAAAGCACTTCATAACTGTAGATGTCAGTGTCATTCAGGCAGGTGACAGACGATTTCTTGGGGGCTGGAACAATTGTAGTTTCTTTAAAGCACGTGGGAATCACTGACAGTCTTAAGGAGAGGTTAAAGATGTCAGCGAAAACCTCAGCCAGCTGGTTGGCACATGCTTTAAGTACACGGCTGTGGATGCCATCGGGACCAGGTGCCTTGCCTTGGTTAACTGCCCTGAAGGATCTCACCAACTCAGACAGGGGAATGGCTAGAGCGCAGCTCTTCTCATCTACTGAGAGTTTCTCAGCAGGTGAGGTGTTAGTTGCCTCAAAACGAGCATAATGAGCATTAAGTTCATCTGCAAGTGAGGAGGAAATGCCCTTGTCATATATCACACCTTCTTTGTAGTCAGTGATGGTGCGCAGGCCGTTCCACATAGGTCTGAGATCAGAGCCAAGATAGTTGGATTCCACTCTGTCCCTGTAGCTCCTTTTGGCCAGTCTGATGGTCCTCTGAAGGTCATATCTGGCCTTCTTGTAGCTAGCTGGGTCACCAGAGTTGTAGGCAGCAGCCTGAGCTCTTAGTTTGGCTCGAACCTCAGCATTGATCCAGGGTTTCTGGTTGGGAAATGATCTGACATTGATTTTTGGTGCAATGTCTTCAGTGCATTTATTGATGTAGCTTGTGATGGAGTCAGTGTATTCATTGATGTCTGTGCCAGCCGCGTCATGGAACATCTTCCAGTCTGTGGATTCAAAGCAGTCCTGAAGTGTGAAGATGGCCTCCTCACTCCATTGACAGACTGATCAAAACTGGTTTTGCCTGTTTAAGTCTTTGTTTGTATGTGGGCAGGAGAAGAATAGAGGTGTGATCAGCTTTGCCGAAGGCAGGGCGGGGGAGGGATTTGTAACTGTCCTTGAGTGCAGTGTAGCAGTGGTCAAGAGTCTGTTCTACTCAGGTGGGAAATTTAATGTGCTGGTAGTATTTGGGCAGAACCTTCTTCAAGTTTGCCCTGTTAAAATCCCCAACCACAATAAAAACAGCCTCAGGGTGAACGTTCTCAAGTCCATTAATGGTCTCGTACAAAACTTCCAAAGCACGAGACTTATCTGCCTGAGGTGGGATGTCGACTGTGGTGAGAATGACTGAGCTAAAGTTCCTGGGCAAAAAAAGGGTCAAACTTTGACTATTATGAGCTCAATGTCTGGAGGGCAGTGCCTTACTAGAACCGCTACATCTGTTCCCCATCGAGAGTTCACCAGAGTCCAGAGTTCTGTCCTGGCGGTAGATGGTGAAGCTGGCTGGTGTGATGCTGTTGTTCGGTATTGCAGCGGAGAGCCACGTCTCTGTGAGCGCTAAAATGCAGCAGCTCTCGATGTTGAGCTGAAACATTATCTGTGCGTTCAGCTCGTCTATTTTGTTCTCCAGCGATTGAACATTTGTGAGCAGAATACTTGGAATACTGTGCTTAAAGTACCAGAAGCTCCAGGAAACATTGCCACATTTGAATCATCAGTGATGTACAGACTATGAGCGGACGCCTGTCAAAGAAATGTTTGCGCTAATTGCAGTGAAAGGTAGGCAACAATGTCACGTGTAATGAAATAACACAGGACAGTAACACTGAAATGTTAACTTGTGGAACTGCTTGATTTCACCTGGAATACTTGACTAAGTTTGTCCACAGTCATGTCCTCCTCTCTAAGCCATAACCGTTTGCTGACAACTTTTGTTGTCTTGAGATCACAAGATAGTTAACTCATTATCTCAAGATAACAATTCAGAAAATGAACCTACCTCACGGTGTCTCTGGACTATTGTAGAAAAGAGACCTAATTCAGTTTTACATTTGTATCTATTATTTCTGACAAGGAAATCAAAAATGACTTAATTCTCTGTTTCTTGAATTTGAATGTTGAAATGAAAATCAAATAACTGTTCGTTTTCATTTTGTAAGTTTTGTTTCTGAAATAAAAATAGAATTGCCAAAAGACACACAGACCTCTACTTTCTACACAATGTTTTAGATTTTAATAATCAGATGACTAATTTTATTAAAGAAAAAAATCAAACATATATTAAACGTTGCTTTCATAATGCGTGTAACAGAGGGTAAGTAATGCAAATGCTTTCTTTTTTTTTATTATTATTATTTTTTTCATTTATTTTGTTTATTTTCCTTGGCGAGTATTCCTTTGCCACATCACCACCACCGCTCCTTTTTCAGGGGACATTAAATTTTTCTTTTTCATTTCACTATTAATGTCACAACTCATTGTTTATTAATAATCATACAAATATTAGGTGATGTGGTACCACAAACACCCAACCCCCCCCCCAAACACCACCCCCCGCCCACCCATTCCACACTTTGAGTGAAAGAAAAAATAGAAATAACTGAGAGACAAAGCAGAAGAAGAAAAGAGAAAGAAAGAAAGAAATGATAATAATAATAATAATAATAATAATAATACTCAACAATGGACAAACTGGACAAGACAGGACACACAAACACAAACATTTAACAGAACAATAAACAAGGTAGTAATGCTGCTGGGTTGGGGGACAATTCCAGAAAGCATGATAGTAATTGTCTGATAAAGCTGGGAAATGTTGGTGTTTATCCTGTGACTGAATCCCATACGGTGTAGTTTAGAGGCTGTAATATATGTTCTTTGAATGGTTTTATATTGAATTAGCTGGAGTTTTGAACTGCTGTTCATAGAGAAGATGTCACTGCATATATTTTGCCATTTGAGTTTACTTGTTTCTCTTAAAGCTGAGGTCCATTTTTCAATTGGGAGTGAGATATTATTTCCTTTGAGACTATAAGTTTATATATTTATGATAACATTTTCTGAGGTTTAAGGGAGTGTAGATAATTCTTTAGAACATCTTTGAGTTGTATATACTGAAAGTGACAATTATCTGGCATATTGTATTTTTCTTTGATGTCATCAAAGGTCATGAGAAAGCCATCAGAGAACAACTGTGCCAGGCTGATTATTCCTCTGTTTCCAGACTGAGGATATAAAAGGTTTGTTATTTATTAAAAACATGGGGTTGTTCCACAAAGCAGTTTGACCGGAGGGAAAGTAGCTGTAGTTAAGGATTATGTTTGAATTCCACCAAGCATTCACGGTAGTACTTATTGAATTGATTTTTTTAAAATAGTTTTGTCTATAAATGGAATACTGTTAATGTCCAGTTCTTAAATTAAACTTTCCTTGATGTCTAGCCACGGTTCACTTGAGTTACCTGTCCAATATCTGATGCAAAGCAATTGGTGTGATAGAAAGTAGTAGTAGACATTTGGGGCTTCAAGTCCTCCAAGATGTTTAGGTTTCTGGAGTTTAACTAATTTGATTTGAGGCTTTTGGTGCTTCCAATAGAACTTAGTGACTGCATTGTCAAGAGAGGAGAACCAGCCTGACAGTGGGGTAACAGGAGTCATAGAGAACAGATCATTGATTTTAGGAAGGATATTTATTTTAACTGCTGATTTTTTGGCCAATTGGAGTTAATGGTAGTTTATTCTATCTTTCTAGATTATCCTGTATTTGTTGCATTAAAGGTAGATTGTCACACATCCATCCGGATCAGATCTACCTGAAAACTCCAACTCCCAGAACTCCCTTGGGGATCACATATCTGCTCACTGTCGTTCCACAATCATCGTTCTGCTTCTCCAGAGTACTGATATGTTTCTCCTGTCTTCCTTGTTCATGTGACCCCTGATAGTTAGTACCTAAAGCCTGGGCTTTAGTTAGGTTTCTGTGAGGTATTGCTTTCTTGTGAGCTGCTGAGCGTTTTTTCTTCTATTACCTTCTTGTTTATCTGACTGTGTTTCTGGATTTTCGACCCTGCCTTTTGTCTCTGCCCTTTTGGATTTTGTCTGCCTTCTGGTAATGTTTGTCTTCTTGTGTTTTTGGACTGTATTGGATCAGATTGGTGCCTGTGTTTTGACTATGAGTTTGGAAAGTGTTTCAATCAGTAAAGCCTCTTTTTCTAATTCCATCTGTGAGCATCTGTTCAGTTATGGAGTGTTCAAATGGTATATCATGGACCCCATCATCATCCCAGTACTTAGAGACAGAAACTCAGATTTGGACCAATTAATGGAATAGGCAGACATCCTGCTATACTTATTTTTCAGATCTTGGACTGATGGGAGGGACAGTGAAGGGTTAGTGATGTATAGTAAAATATTCTCTGCATATAGACTGATTTTATGGTGGTATGACTTTGACTGTATACCTGAGATTTTATCACACTGTCTGACTGAAGCAGCCAAGGGTGCAAATGCTTTCCTAACAGATGCCCACAACTTAGATAGAATCTTGACCGTTAACGGTTTTGTCATTGTGTGTGTGTGGTTCTCTCTCTCTATCGCTCTCTCTATTACTATTTTGAATGTATTCAATGGCTGTCTTGTCTTTTATATATATATATAACCTTGTATCTCCATTTTTGGTGTTTTTCAGTTTTTGCCATAATTATAATAATAAGAACATGGAGGTGCATGTTGGAAGCTGAGCTCTCAATTACTGACCCCTCTCTGGCTCTCAGCCTTGAGCCCATATTTCAACACAGAATTACACCCGTAATTGTGTAAAATAAAAGAACGGTTTCTCTGGAACAAAACATTTACTGTAGGTTGTGCAAGAGTTGAAATATCAAACAGGGCGTTCCATATGTAAATACAGCATCCTATAAATGCAGAAGCTGCAGCACCAGCTTTAGACTTGCTGTGAGAGCAGCTGGAAAACAGATCTAACCGGTCACAGGAGCCAAGAAAGATTCTGTAGACGTCTGGAGAGTCTGAGTGACTGTAGAGCTTCACTACCAGGTGAGCATCCACACTTCTTATTCATCACTTACAGCCACTTTAGTTTTACTGACGTTAAACGTGATTGTCAGCTGTGTGTAAGTTGTGAAGGTGGCTAACAGGTTGCGCTGAAATGTTCACAGTAAAATGAAGTCTGTGCTCGTTCTGCTGGGTGTCCTCCTGCCTCTGATCAGCTCTGGTCAAAGTAAGTTTATCTACACGATTCTGTTTCATGAAAACACAATAACTACACTGTATTAATTTACTTAATAACACCAATTACAGTAATTGTAATAACACAGCATTAATAATACTTATTATAACAGTAACTGTAACTTAGCCTTTTTTTTTACATTAAATTACATTGAAAGTAAAGAATGTTTTTATCCTCTCCTGTAAAGTTACTATTTTAGAGATACCTGTTATTCTTTGGACAGTGATGTGTATTTCTAAAGTGTAATTTGTTCAACAGCATAGATAGAATGCACAAATAACACAGAGTAATAGCATAAATACTAATATATATATATTTCTTATGCTATACAGTTTCTGATTGTATTTTATTATCTTTACGTTACTTATGTGCATTCTATTTTTGTCTTATGTATGCTGTTGGAACACATTTGAGGTTCAATTCTGAAATGTCTATAAATTTAGTTCTGTTTAACTTTATTATATCCAGTCTATGCAGATGTGCATGGTGTATCTAAGCTTATGCCTGTATTGTGTAAGATTACTTCAGTGCTGGATCATTTAGCGGAGCATGATAGCTGTAGGATGTTTGTTTTTAATTTTCAATGTTAAGGTGAGATTCACTTAATACATGCAATAATGTGCACTTCATACTTAATTACATACTGTAATGAGCCTGTAGTAGGAGAAGTATTTGTCAACTAATCAGGGTTTATAACAGGGGTGAGGAACTCCAGTCCTGGAGGGTTTGGTGATGTTACTGCTCAAGCACATCTGATTTAACTCACCCCCTGGTTTATAGCATAAAGTTCCCTGGCTTTAGCTGTTTTTTTGCTGATGGCTCGCTTCATAAATGTTTTATTCTACGTCCAAAAACCACATAGTACTACACTAATTAAGATGCCAAAACTAGTTCACCATCATAAAGACACACTGGACACATCGTGCAGCATCACAGAGCAGAACACAGCTACAGAACACATACAGTCAGAACACCACTGAACATCAAGTGCAAGTCCATTTTTACACTGTACTCGTTTACTTTCAATGAAATGAAACTTTCAGCACCATTAATCACCCAGTTTCCTACCTCGTCACTCATTGTTTTCAATTGAATTGCACTTTAAAATGTATCATAATGAAAAGAATATTATTTGCCTTTCAGGTGGTTTGACTGACAAGGGCCTGTTTTTCCCCAAACCGTCTGACAATTCCTACATAAAGCTCATCCCCCAGAAGCCCCTGAATTTAGAGGCTTTTACTCTGTGTATGCGTCTGTCTGTGGATCCAACTGTAGTAAACCAAGACAACCGTGAGACCATCCTCCTCGCTTATCGCACCCAAGACTACGATGAGCTTAACGTGTGGCAGGAGAAGGGGAAAATCTCCCTCTACCTGAGAAGCAGCTCAGAGGGTGTTTTCTATGCTATCCCACTTCTCTCCATCTTCCGCACAAACCTGTGTGTCACCTGGGAATCCAGCACGGGTCTGACTGCATTCTGGGTGGACGGCCGCCGCAGCACTCTGCAGGTGTACAGGAAAAACCACAAGGTCCAGTCTGGTGGTGCTGTTATTCTGGGTCAGGATCCTGACTCTTTCTTAGGTAGCTTTGATATAAACCAGAGTTTTGTAGGTGAAATTTCAGATGTGAACATGTGGGATTCTGTGCTGACAGGCGATCAGATTAGGCACTTCAATGAGAAGGTGTGGGTGGGTCCAGAACCGAATGTTCTTAACTGGAACATTATGCAGTATGAAGTAAATGGGAATGTCCTTGTAGTGCCAGAGAAGTACAAATGACATGTAAGACACCAATCACTGTTATCAGGTCCTGTAAACAAGTAGGGGGCCATGTTTTCTACAACAATGCTGTAATCAGGAATATACAAGTATGTAAGCAAATCACAAAATTGTTAAAAAAATAAAAATAAAAACACTGCATGGACAAACAAACCTGTATTCTGAATGTCATTAAAACAGCAGTACAACATGGGTGGTTAAACATTTACATTACTAACAACAATTATTATTAAAGTGTAAAAATGTCTAAATATTTATGCTCACTGTGTATAATTATCATACTGGCCTATTTACAATTATGACTGGACTTAATAACACCTGTTATACAGCACTGTGACCTTTACCCAGAGCTGTGAAGATAAAATATATATAATATGAAATAAAATAAAATATATAAAATACACACATGGAACACACCTGTACTATACTGTACCTTCATACCTCAAACTACACGATATATCTGCAGGTTCATGAACTCCAACATATCATATCTAAAACATATCGTTATATTATGGTCTTCAATGTGACATCCTTTATTAGTGTTTGATTGTGCCACAAATAAAATTAATGTCTACAACCTGATATTAACGATGGTATTACCATTACATGGTGAGAAGTGTCCTGGACTGTAGCCTAGGGAAACTTTGTTACCATGGGGAGAAGTGTCCTGGACCGCAGCCTAGTCAGACTCCTCTATCATAGTGAGAAATGTCCTTGCTGGTGGCCCAGTCAAACTCTGCTACCACAGTAAAAAGTGTCCCAGTTCATGGCCTAGTCAGTTTCTGCTGCCTGCTGTACAAAGTCACCGGCTATTAGAAACACTGCTACTGTGATGAAACATATCCTGACTTGTTTACTAGTTTAGTATTTTTGTTAGTATTTTTGTTATTTCCACAAATATTTAAAGTTTTGCTGGCTCTTTGAAGTCTCTGTATAGTGGGAAAGCTTGTTAGGATTCCTTTATGTTTTTAAATGGTGCTTTTAATTTTTTAGAAAATATACCTCTTAATTTATGAACAATTCAATTATGATTTTAAACATTCATAGAGCCAGATTTTCTCCACTTTTCCTGACTGTTCTTTTTTCTGCCTCCATAGTAATTTTCCTGCCATCAATAGAAATTATATCCTAAAAAATAGGGTTTAAGGACTTTAACTGTTTTTTGTGTGGGAGAATCCTTGTGTTTATTCAAAGCATTAATGATTATAGTTTAGGTGCAGTTTAGCTCCACCCATTGAGACTACAGCTGCCAATTCCGCGTACTGCCACCCATTCAGCCTACAGGAGTACAGCTCTGCCTATTCCTTTTGAAGCAATATGGAGTGTTGTCATATATATACATATGTAACAGAAAAATAAATAACACTTTATTTTAAGTAAACTTATTTTAGTAGAATTCGCCAAAATAAGTTCTAAAAGAGAATACAATCGAACGCATGTTTCTATGGGCGCACAGCGACACCCGCTGGTTGGAGGGAGTATTGCGTATTTTATAAAGCAGCTTCCTACTATATCTGGTTCAGTCCGGTTTTGCCACTGAAGAGATATGGTAGGCTCAGACGTCTTCTCCTCTCTATTTAAGTATTTATGAGTTTTGCTGTTGTACTTTCAGGCAATAATCAGTATGTTGAAGTAACACAGTATGTATGTTTTTAGTTTGTATTGCTATTGCTTCGTTTGTGTTATTGAAAAAGTTGCTAAGCACGAGCTGTAACTATTTTTCAACCGCAGCTAGCTATGCTCTGTGCCCCATGTGGTCTGAATGCTATATTGAACTGATGAGATTTCTTTGGTGCCTTATAGCTGTTAAGAGTGGGGAAGCACAATACTGACTAGCTGCTGTATTTCCTCTGATTACACTGTTTTTACTGTACAACCAAATAAGCTGAGCTGTTTAATACTGAAGAGTTGAGTCTATGCTGTAAAGATTCATATTGTAATCACTGCAAGTTCAGTCCGGTTTTGCCACTGAAGAGATACGCTGTTATAGTGGAGAAGCACTATACTGACCAGCTGCTGTATTTCCTTTGATTATACTCAAACAGGCTCCAGCAGACGTGATTCCAGTAAAAGCTCAGAACCAATTTCTTGTTGCACTTGCCTTATTGAGGGACCAGAACAGTGGAGTTACATACATACATATTACATATTTTATTTATTTATATATATATATATATATATATATATATATATATGTGTGTGTGTGTGTGTGTGTGTGTGTGTATATATGTATGAACTGATTTGAAAAAAGTCCCCAGCTAGTCAGACGATCAGACCATCATGAAAGGACTGGCCAATGTTTGTTGAATGACTGGTTCATGATTCCTCCAATTGTCCCCATCGATCTTGAAGCCAGTCATCCTCTTCTTCTTTTACTTTCAGCTCTTCCAAGCATGATGGTCTTTTCCAATAGATCGTTTTTTCTAAAAATATTCCAAAAAAGGTAACTTCAGTCTGGTTACCTGGGCTTCGAGTGAAAGGTGAGGCTTGATTTGATTGAGGATCCATTCATTCGTTCTTTATTTGTTGTCTGAGGTTCTCTTTAAGGTCTTCACCAGCACTAAAGTTCAAAGGCACCAATAATTTTCCTGTCTCGCTTGTTTATTGTCCAGCTTTCAAATCCATAAAGAACCACAGAGAAGACCACAGCCTGCACAGTTCTGATCTTGGTCTGTAGAAACAAATTGCATTTAAAGATGTTTTCAGGATCCTTCATTCTTCTTCTCCTGATTGCTGCTTTGTCTCATTTCTTGGGTGCTGGATACTCTGATGTTAATGACTGATCTGTGTAGGCAAAAGCCGTCCACCGTTTCCTCATCATCTCCATCGCTTTTAAAGCTAGCAGTCTTTCCTGTCGTCATAGCTTTAGTCTTCTTCATGCTGAACTGAAATCCCATCTGTTCACTTTGTTGTTTAACTTTCCTTAAACTTTCCTTAACTTTGCAGTTTTCCAGATTTTCCGTTATGAGTGTTGTATCATCGGCATATTAAGAGTTATTGATATTTCTTCCTCCAATCCTGAATCCTTGATCATCTTCCTCCAGTCCTGATTCTCTCATCATTATGTTCTGCATACAGGTTGAACAGGTATGTTGATGGTACGCAGCCTTGTCTAACTCCTTTTCTGATGTGGAACCAACTTGTTTGTCCATTTTCTGTCCTGACTGTGGCTTATTGATCAGTGTAGATTCCTCATTAGAACGATGAGATGTTCTGGTATTCCCATTGTTTTGAGGACATTCCACAATTTCATGTGGTCAGTGAAACTTCCTTGACTTCCTTCTTGAACTGCCTGTCTTTTTCATTGATCCAGTGAGCATCAATGATACAGCTTGTTCCTCTGCCTTTCCTGAACTGTACTTGCATGGCCAGGTTGTTTCCTTTCGATGTGAGGCCCTAATCTATGTTGAATGAGCATAATTTTACTGACATGTGATATGTTACGACCTCCTATGTCTAGGGGAACACTTAAGGCCGTACATAAAAAAAAAACAAGCCAACGCCATCCAACTGCCAGACCAAGACAGCACCAACTACAATTAATCAACCAATTATCAGCATTTATTTCTTTTAAGTAAGTCTAGTTTTAAACTGGTCAAATGCAGATGAATTTACACAAAAGATAAACTTCAGGGGGTGAGATAAAGCCAAAACAAACTAGAAACACTCACCCCCTTACTTAGAAAAAGAGAGCTTTACAGGTATTTATGCAAACTTACAACAATAACAAGATTTCACAAAAAGGTTCAGGTGCTTGGTCTGGTCAGGTGGAGGCTGATGGCACAGGTGCGACCACTGGAACAGCCATCTCCTTCTCCTGCAGTGCCGCAACGGCCCTTAAGTAACTGGTGCGCCCCCTGCTGTATCCAATCAGACCCTCCAGACACCAATTCTAGGGGAAAAGTGATTACAAAAAAAAAAAGAACAAAAAGGCAAAACACCATCCACCCCCAGGATCGTAACAGACATTAGGCAAACTGTGTGATAGTTGCACACTCTTGCCTCGTTTCTTTGGTATTCTGGTAATTGTAATGTTAGTCAGGGTGATCTCTGTTCACTCGTTAAGAAATGAGTGAAACACATTAACAGAATTGCATGAAGAAAACTGCCAACCGGTAAGCTTGAGGAACAGTGTGAATATAAAAATGGCAACAACAGAGTTTTTCCTTTCTGCGATATCAAATGCATACTAAAGGTATTAGATGTTACTGAATGTGTTTAGGAGAGTGTGTTCAGTTTTCACTCACCACTACTTTTTATAAAAGAATTCTGCCCAACTTTAGATTAGTTTTTCCCTGTAGGGATTCAATGTATGTGTTTGTGTAATGCATGCATTAGTAGCCAGTGTGTCTCTGACAGTTGAAAATGCCCATTTCAACTATCAGGGCAATAATTAAGAAGTTTCAAGCAATGGGAGATGTTAATAATCTGCTGGCAAGAGGACAAACGCTATATGGACAAAAGTACTGGGACAGACCCTTTAATCATTGAATTCAGGTGTTTCATTCAGTCTCATTGCCTCAGGTGTATAAAATCAAGCACTTAGCCATGCAGTTTGCATTTACACACATTTGTGAAAGAATGGGTCGTTCTAAAGAGCTCACTGAGTTCGAGCGTGGTGTTGTAATAGGATGCTACCATTGCAGCAAGTCAGTTTGCGAAATTTCTTCCTTCTTAGGTATTCCACACCCAGCTGTGAGTGGTATTTTCGAAAAGTTGAATACGGAACCACAGCAAGTCAGCCACGAAGTGTCAGACCACGAAAAGTTACAGAGTGAGTCGCCGACTGCTGGGGCACATTAAAGTATCTGACACTCTGCTGATCAGTAACTGCAGAGTTCAAACCTCCTCTGGCATCAACATCAGCACTAAAACTGCGCCGGGAGCTTCATGAAATGGGTTTCTAAGGCAGAGCAGCTGCACACATGCCTAAGATCAAAATGCACAATGCCAAGTGTCGAGTGGTGTAAAGCGCCGCCACTGGACTCTGGAGCAGTAGAAACGTATTCTGTCGAGCAACGCATCACACTTCTCTATCTGTCAGTCTGATGGACGAGTCTGGGTTTGGCGAATGCCAGGAGAACGTTACCTGCCTGACTGCACTGAGGAGGGATGATGATGTGGGGCTGTTTTTCAGGGGTTGGTCTAGAACTCTTAGTTCCATCCATCCATCCATCCATCATCTAAACCGCTTATCCTTCTGGGTCACGGTGGGGTGCTGGAGCCTATCCCAGCTGTCATTGGGCGGAAGGCAGGATACACCCTGGACAGGTCGCCAGTCCATCGCAGGGCAGACAGACAGACACACACATTCACACACACACTCACATCTAGGGGCAATTTAGCATGTCCACCCTTAGTTCCAGGGAAGGGAAATCTTCCTCCAATGCTTCAGCACCAAGAGATTTTGGACAATTGTCCACTTCCAAGTTTGTGGGAACAGTTTGGGGAAGAACCTTTCCTGTTCTAGCATGACTGAGCCCCAGCGCACAAAGCAGCTCCATAAAGGCATGGCTGGGTGAGTTTGGTGTGGAAGAATTTGACTGGCCCTCACAGAGCCCTGACCTCAACCCCATCCAAGACCTTTGCGATGGACTAGAACGGAGATTGTGAGCCAGACCCTCTCACCCAACATCAGTGTCTGACCTCACAAATGGATGAATGGGCAGAAATTCGCATAGACACTCTCCAAAATCTTGTTGAAAGCTTCCCAGAAGAGTGGAAGCTGTTAGAGCTGCAAAGGGAAAAAACTCCATATTAATGCATATTGGTTTAGAATGGGATTCATTAAAGCTCCTGTAGGTGTGATGTGTAGGTGTCCCAATACTTTTGCCTATATAGTGTCTATGCTGAGCCCACACAGAGTGAGAAGGAAGGTAAATTATGATATGTAGATACTTAATCTTACTCAAATATTATCTAGCAAAACCCAGAATGTGTTACAGTTGTGTCCTGCTTTACAGTAAAACCTGTAAAAATACTAGTATTCCAGTAATGCATGGGTTTTAAATACGCCATCAACAGTGTGAATTAACAGCATCATCAAGAAACCAGCTTTTGCGATACAAAACACGTCAAAGCATTTTTTTCCTTCCCTCCCCCCATTTTCTGCCTGACCAACAGGTGGCAGAAGCTTGTGTAGATGTGTATATATATGGGTGTTCTCAGGTGTTTTCTATTGACATGCCATTGTTCTGTGTCCTGATGAAGGCCGCAATGCGTCAGCACATTTTTATACTAATTGCCATTGTTAGAAATTCAGAAAGAAGAGTCAGGAGAGTGGAGCACATACACATACAGAGTCTGGGTACAGTGAGATCGATCAACAGTCAATCAGCAGGATCAGGAGTCTAGTCTTATTGACATGCATGCAGACAACCATGCACAGACACAGCTTGGTCATCAGTGTGTCACCAGTCTAGTCTGCTCACCAGTCCATTCTGGTTCAGTCTGGTCAGCAGTCCAGTCTGACAAGAATATTTTGGAAGAACCTTATATACATTGAAAACCGAGGGGGAGGAAGGAGGAGGAAAAGGAGTTTGCGGAGGGATAAGGAAGGGTTGTAGAAGGAGAATCTGAATAAAGATGTAGGGAGTAGAGATAAGGGGGAGGGGTGTTTGTTAGGGTCATTTCAACACAAACAAAGGAGTGAGGGGGCAAGTTGAGAGTGCGACCAGCTTCGCCTTCCTGCCATTTGCTTAAACTCTACAATGAACGTGGTTTAGACCTTAAGAAAATAACATAAGGGAAAATAACATATGTTGAGAATATTTTCTCTCACCATGTTTCAATAAAGGCCTTTTATAGTTCTTCCAAAGACGGTGTGCCCAGGATTTCTTTGCTCTGGGATTTCTTTGCTCTGGCAATTATTTTGCCCATGCCTTGTGGATGTGGATGGATACTTTTTTGGTTTTTCTTTTTGCCTCTCTCAGCATAGAACCATTTCTTTTTTGAGTTTTCTGGACCTCTGCCCCATTGAGCACCTTTTTGTGATCTCTGTAGCACTTCTTCATTTCTGTTGATTCATGCCAAAGCATGATTTGACAGATTTCTTGCACATTTTGCTGATTAACCTAGAGAGCTGTTGTGAAAGAGAAAAAGGAAGTCATTTGTAAATGCGCTTTTAGTCATGTTTAATCTTTAATGACCAATTGTAATGTACTTAATGGTCATTCATGTGTGTTTTGTGATAATGGCCAATGTGTTTTTGTGCTATGTTTTCTACATGAGAAAAGCTTGTGAAGTGATGCTTGCCATTAAACAAAGATGGACAACTTTGAGGAGCTTTGACTTTGGCAGACACACAATATTTCACTGTGAAACGTGCATTTGTTAAATAAACAATGAATATCTCCTAAAGATGTTAAGTCTATTATTCAGTAATACTAACTAGTACTAGTACTTGCCATAGTTACAACAGTGAAAGAATCGTTCTCCAGCAGCCATGAAACTTATCATAAAAAGTTGTAGCATCAAGCGGAGCATCTGCGACAGACAACATGAAGCCACAGAAAGTTTGCGCGCTTGTAAGCTCACGAAGACGCTTTCGGCTTCACGCAACCCTTTTTCGTTTTGTAAGACGTACGCTGTGGTAACCAGAGTTCTATGTGTTATCTGTTTTTGTAGGTTTGGATTGTTTAAGTTAGGGGGCCCCTGGTCCAAAGGTCCAAGGGTCAAGGTCCCATAGGGAATGGGCCCCTTTCTATTCCTCTCCCTTCCTCTCTTAGTTCCAGATGGATGAAATCATTTTAAAAAGGACCATAAGTTCTGTTTCCTTTTTCAAAAAACAACCACCCTATATAAGCCGTTGGTTATACTGTTCTGGAGGGGACACTTCAGAATTGGCACGGATCCCCTCTCAGGTACTTTATAGTGCTTGATATGATACTGTTTTACTTTGTAATAAATATCTTATACAAGCAAGATGGTGTCAGCGGAGACTTCTTCGTCATCTTCACATCGTCGCTATTTAATAAACAACAAGAATTTGGCGTCACAAACAGGATTCAGACAAGAATTTGGCATCACGAATTCTGGATGTGTTGTGGCTTGCTGCGTCGCCGATGGCCTTAGCACACTTATTCCCGCACCAAGCCGGCAAATAAGGTGAGCATTTCTCACATGATTGGGCGCTGGTTTCATCGTTGGGGCTGTTGTGTGTTTGCTGTCTAGTCACACCATTGATGTTTGGAGTGCTTTTCCATTCTAAATTAGGGTTTTATTGTGTTGCAAACGCCGCAATAAGGGGGAGTGTAATAGGGAAAAGGAAAGCTGATGTAAAAGTGTAGAATAGCCTAATTAGTAATGATAAGGTGAGCTCAATAACACCATGCGAGAATAATGAAGGTTGGGCCCTTATCTTCTTAACGGTAAGACGTGTATATTAGTCACTGTGTGAAAGTTGGTTTGAAGAAATAGTCAGATTAGGTTAAAAAGGAAAAAAAAGTGAAAAGTAACTGCCTGGGGCCCTGGGAAATTAGATTAATGGGGAAAAAAGAGGCAAGAAAAAGAGAAGTTAAAGAAAATAGAAAAGAGTTAAAGAGAAATAAGAGAGGTTAAAAAATATAGATAAGAGTTAAAGTGAAGTAAGAGAGGTTAAAGAAAATAGAGAAGATAAGAGTTAAAGAGAAAGAAGCTGCAGATTTAAGTGATTAAGTGACCTTTATTAGTCCCACAATGGGGAAATTTCACCTCTGCGTTTAACCCATCCATGAAGTGAAACACCTCATACACACTAATGAGCACACACACACAGTAGGGAGCCGTGAGCACACTTGCCCGGAGCGGTTGGCAGCCCTATCCGCACCACCCATGACGCAGTTGGGGGTTAGATGTCTTGTTCAAGGACACCTCAGTCCCGTGCTATCGGCTCTGGAGATCGAACCGGTAACCTTCCGGCCACAAGGCCGGTTCCCTAACCTCCAGCCCATGACTGCTCACCAGTCAGCTGGACCAAAGCCCTCTAGGAGGTGGTTTTAGACGGGCCTAAAATCCTGGAAAATCACTAGGTGAATTTCGGGAACTGGAGGTGTGGAATGGAAAATTCAATTGTAAGTTCCCACTCGAACACTAGTTGACGAACAGTGTCTGAAGCAGCTTTTTATTGAATATTCACACCTCATAAAGGAGCATAAATTTAGAAGAAAAAGAGAATAAGTAGTGGCGGAAAAAGCATGCTATAGGATAAAGTATGAATGAGTCGACTTTGAGCATTTAGGACTGAATGTTGTTTGTGTTTTCTGTGTTCTCTGAGCTTGCTGTGTGTTCCTGTGTGAGGGGGATTGGCCCCCCCTTACTGTGTGTGTGGGCGGAGTTGGTTTCTGTGTGTGTGTGTGTGTGTCGTTTGTCTTGGCTGTGTTCCAGCTGAGTGAATGGCTTCAAGAATGAATAAAAATATGTAAAAACTCTTCGAGAGGACTTTATGAATTTACATGACTCTTTCGAGGGGACTTTTTGAATTGGTTAAATAGTATGAGCCCCCAAAAAGGACGTTTATGATTTTGAAGAGAAGTGGAGAGACCAGTGAGGATATTTTGTGTGCATGGGTAAAGAAAAATTTAATAAGTATTTAAGGTGTTATTAGAGTGAAATAAACTGAAATTTCTTCATTGATGATAACTTGGTGTTTAAAGGAGGATAACATATGTTGTAGATAAAAATGACCTAAGTGTTGGCAGATAAAGGGTGTAAATCATATTGAATTCCTTATTGTGTTGTTAAAAATAGTGGGTTCATTTGATATTTAATTCTGATTTGTTTCTTCCTTTATCCACCTATGGAAGAAAGAGAAGAGGGAGTTGTAGGTTGTAGAAAGAAAGAAAGAAAGAAAGAGAAAATAAAGAGGGAATAAAGAGAAAAAGGAATAGAGAGTAGGTAGTTTAAAGAGCGAGAGAGGGAGAAATAAAAAAGAGAAGAAGAAACAGAAAAAGAAGAATAACAGAAAGAGGGGGGAAAAGAAAATGATGAGAGAAGGAGAAAGACAGAGAAAGAGAAAAAGAGAAATGTGAATGTATAGAGAGAGACAGAGAGAGAGGAAGCAGCTGGTCAGTGCTGACATGGATTTAGGTCTGATGATTCAGGAGGCACAGGGGTTAGCTCATGTTGCAAGGGGGAAAGTTAGGAGAAAGATGACAAAGGAGAAAGTACGTTTCTGACGGGCAAAGAAAAGAGGAAGTGCAGGCGAGGCTCGATGAACAAAAGAGGAGCACGGTGCAACCTGGAGACAAGGTGTTCGTGAAGGTATTTAGAAGGAATATTTAATGTTGGTGGTAATAATCCTGGTGGGAAAATAGTCGTGGCGAAGATGTGTTGTTAACAGGACCTGAAGTTGATACTGTGCCTCGTGATCAGAGAAAGTATCTTTTGTTTAATGACAGGAGGTGGTTGAAAGTTAGGGATGATTGTTCACTTGTTGTGTGTAATGTTATATGGGAAGACCAAGGGGAATACACATGTACTTATTTAGAGCCAGAGTTTAAATTTGTTCCGTTTCAAAATGTGTGGAGAGAGGGTTATATAACTCATAAGGTAGTAGTTTGAGGTCTACTGGAGTTTTCATGGTTGCTAAAAGGGTTCAGGAACGATTCACCAAAGCAACCGCTCCAAGGGTGAATGTTGCATCGATGAAGCTTACCACTTTAGCTCCGGAAACAACTAAGAGCGTTAATACATCAATTCAGGCTATTACTTTAGCTATGACTTTGAAGGGGATGAATGCTACTACAGGGATGGTGACAATTTCTACCTTTGCCACTTCTGGAAATATTACAAGTGAGGTTGGGCCAAGGGCAACCTTTGCCAATAAAACAGTGACGACATTTTTGTCACCAACGAAATTTGTAAATGTGACACAGACACCTGATATGACATCTTTGAACTTTAAAGAAGTAGAAACTATAACCCAGGAACCTATGTTAGAGTTTAGAGTGAATAGTAGTAATGAGATTTTTGAACCTAGAGAACAGATGGTGGAAGAGAATGATGCAGATTCATCTGTGACAGCTCAGAGGACTATTTTAGACATGGAAGATGGGTTTTTTGACTTTGACTGGACACCAGAAGACATGACTGACCATTATCATGTATTACAGAAGAGAGAAACTAAGTGGAAGGCATATGGATTTGATTCCTCGGTGTTACAAATCGCAGACCCAAGGGCAGGTAGGAACTTATGGTTCCAGCAGTTAACTCATTCTGTAAGATCGGTTGGGAAACTGAATTGTCCATGTGTGGTGAAAGTTCCAACACCAGGCACATGGCCTTCAATTTTAGAGACGGTACCAGAACAATTAAGTGCTAAATGTCAATCTTATGCATTATCGTGGCTGTTATATCAGCAGCAATCAGCAGAAGATAAGGTGATGGCTCTGTCAGTGCATCGGTTTAGACCTAGACATAGTTGGTCTTGGTTGTGGGAGTTATCATATGTGAATTTACTTGATCAGCATGAAAATATGATAACAGCGATCCCTGATCCGATGGAAGTGAAATCTGTGGAGGCTAACGACTGTTTTTGTTCAGATGATACTCATAATGGGCCTGGAAAGTTTATGGGAATATCAGACTGTAACAACTATATTATGGACTTGGGCGAGCGTAAACATAAGGCTATGGATCACTTGTATAAAGTGACTTTTCAGGTACCACATCGCAAACTGAGTAGAACTTTGATGGTGCAGAACCTAAAGTTGCCTGGAAACAAGACTTTAGGGAATGTTAAGGATATTTGGTGGGTTTGTGGTGATAAGGCATATATATTTCTACTGTATGAGTGGATCAGATGCTGTTATATGGCAACATTGAAGCTTCCACATGAGGTTTTTACTGTCCAGAAGAGAAAAGTATATGATGAGGTTCAATCTGATGCTATTTCTGTAAGTAGGAAGAAAAGGGAACTGGCACAATTTCATAATCTGGAGTCCTATCATTGAAGAATAAGTCTAGGAGAGAAGTGGGGTATAGGATTATTTCCATGGTATGGTGTGACATTTTTGGCAGATCACATTTCAAATATTACCTACACGCTACAGGGTTTTGCAAACGAGACTATAAGAGGTTTTGAATACTTGTCAAATACTTAAAAGAGTCACAGACTGACGTTGCTGAAACATGACATGGCTCTTGATTATCTTTTGGCCAAACAAGGTGGCCTATGTGTGGCTCTGAACTTAACTGGTGATGCTTGTTATACTTTGATTCCTGATAGTTCTGACAATATGACTAGTGTCATAGATGCATTGAAGCATATAAGGGAGGAGTTTGGCCCATCGGAAGGAGCTGGATGGTCTGCGAATGCTTGGTTGCAGGAGAAATTAGGACCGTTGGGAGCAGTGTTGGTTCAGATAATGGTAGCAGTTCTTATATCATTGAGTGTGATGTTCTGTTTCTGTACGTTGTTGTTGACCTTTGCGAAGGCTATGATATTGAGATGGCTTGGAGTTGTGATGCCTGGAGATCAACTTCAGATGCCATTACTACATAGGACTGACACAGACGATGATGAGGAAGTGGTGATAGAAGGCGAACTGATGGAGAAATATCTATTTTGAATATCTACTCTTATTATAGTCTTAATGTTTATTTCTGTTACTATTTTGGTATTTAGTGGTCTCTTATTATAGAGTGGTGACATAACTAGGAATAATGTGCAAGTATGATACTGTGAATTTCACATTTACTTATAAGGCGTTAATCTGTATTTGATGTTTCAATTTGCATCTGTTGTTTTTGCAAAAGATACTGGTTGGTGGTTTTCTTTTCTTTCCTTCAAGAACGATGTTGAGGGAAGACCACTGTAAGGGTGGTTGGATGTTCAGGGACCCCGATGTGCATGGACAATAAGAATAGACTGAAGGACTTTGAATAAGGACACTGTGATACAATGCCCAGAGTCAACACATCATCGACACTACACTGAGAGTCGACGCTGCTGAGTATTTGCATAGTATTGGATTTTGTTCTATTATATTGTAATGTGTGACATTGATAGAGGACATTTATAAGGTAGTGATAATCTTAGTAAGACATAATAGTTGGATTGAGTTGTTTACTGCATGAGTAGTACTTAAATTTGTAACATTTTCTTTGTTTTAATTGCTTGAAGACTGATGTTTTCTGTTATTGGGTAAGTACATTGGGACCTCAGATGTTTTTTTCTTTTTTTTCGGTGCTTAGGGATATTGGTGCCAGGCAGGGAAAGGTCCATTGGAAGGTCAGATGGGTCGACCAGCTTGAGGTTTCCATATGTATTTGCTTAAGTCATATCCCTACACGACTTGTTAAAATTCCTCCTTTCTAAATTGGTCTGGAATACTCTATGTGGTCGCCTAAGGCAGAGGGACCGTGAGAGAATTTTTGATGGACAGGACTGCCTGACAGGTTTTTTCGATCTCACACTCCGTAAAGTTGTTGTATTGTTAAGGTTACGCTGTAGGAAGCATGTGTAGGAGGAACTGTTATTTTGTTACAACTGCAAACATGTATGTGTTACTTTTTTGTTTTTCGAGGGGGGGATATGTGGTAACCAGAGTTCCATGTGTTATCTGTTTTTGCCGGTTTGGAATGTTTAAGTTAGGGGGCCCCTGGTCCAAAGGGTCCAAGGGTCAAGGTCCCATAGGGAATGGGCCCCTTTCTCTTCCTCTCCCTTCCTCTCTTAGTTCCAGATGGATGAGATTATTTTAAAAAGGACCATAAGTTCTGTCTCCTTTTTCGAAAACAACCTCCCTATATAAGCCGTTGGTTATACTGTTCTGGAGGGGACACTTCAGAATTGGCACGGATCCCCTCTCAGGTACTTTATAGTGCTTGATATGATACTGTTTTACTTTGTAATAAACATCTTATACAAGCAAGACGGTGTCAGCCGAGACTTCTTCATCATCTTCACATCGTCGCTATTTAATTAACAACAATGCTGAGGCCTTGAGTCTCCTTCGTCACCAAGAGGCTACAGTACTGGTCATTTTGACTGAAAGGTAGATTGTGGTCTAGTGTCCATATGCCTGTATGAAGCGCGCACACATAGGGGAGTTCGGCCCAACACCGACAGAAAACGTCTTGAACTTGAGCGCACCAGAAGCTGATCTGGGGAGCACGAAGCCCCCGTGAAATGGTGGGAGTTCAGTTTCTTCCCTATATCGTTTTTGTCTTCTTTAATTTGTACAGGTCAAATATACAAACGCTTATACAAAAAGTAATATAGTCGACCAGATAACCCAGAACCACAGGCCTGATTTCTGTGATTTCTGAGCTTCCACACCTGCGCTCTGCACGTTTATTTCTGCTTATGATGGGAAATTCTAAATTTGGATCATTAGAATATGACCCTTTATTCCATTACTGTTTGTTTATTTGATTTTATGATTAGTTTGTAAAATTGTAAAATGAAGCTATTTCGTGATTCCACCGACACTAACAGAACCAAAAACGAGAATCGACCCATTTGCCGTTTTTCAATGCTGGTTTTTAAAATGAAAATCAAATGAACAGACGGTACACGGACCCACTTCTTACAGTGTAGTTCGCTTTTACATTTTGTATCTGTTATTTCTGAGAAGGAAAACAAAAAATGACTTAATTTTGTTTCTTGTATTTGGAATTTGAATTTTGTATTTGATTTTCTATTCTGAAAGGAAAATAGAAAAAATACATTTAAGGAACTTTCTATAAAATGACTGGCTGAGACGAATTAAAAAACACAAATAAACGCATTACTTGAAACAAAATAGACTTTGTTTTTAAAGCCTTGTATTCTTCCGTTTTGAATTCATTCATTTCCTGAACACAGAGCAGCATAAAACATTTTAACACTGCTGTTATATTTTTAAAAGCTTTTAAACTCGAGTTATAGGAGTTTAAAATGGTGCCTCATGTATGTTCATGATGTCAGTGAGCGCAAACAGGAATATTCCAGGTACGTTGAGTACGTTAACTTGTGTATGTGGGCACAGAACTGTCTAGCTAGGTAGTTAGCTAGCGTGGGTAACATTAGCTAGCTAACGTGAGCCAAAATTTGTACATTCCTGAGTATTCTGAAATATTAATATAAACTTTTTACTCTATACACTTTGTGTGGTAAATAAAGATCTGTAACAGTCGTTGCATCACTAATCATCCATTCAGCAAGACTCACTGAATCATGAGTATTGTTAATCTTCCTAAATGGCAAGTGTTTCTTTCTTTGACCTGGTTAATTTACAAAATTGAGTTTAAGAAACAACAGAATAATATTTACATGCTTGCATATATTTAAAGTAAAATAAATGAATAAATGAAGAAATATATAAATAAAATCAAAATGGCAACTTTGCAGGAGGAGGTAAATGTGTTGATGTATGAGCTTTGAATTTCTATCTATCTATGAATGTCTATCTATCTATCTATCTATCTAAATAAATAAATAGATAAAATTAGAGTCAGATATTGAATTTAAAGAAATGTGTAGCAGTGCACTTGTATGTGCATGTGTGTATCTTGTATAAATGCTGAGTTGACTGAGATGACTGAAGAACATGGAGGTGCATGTTGGAAGCTGAGTTCTGAATTACTGACCCCTCTCTGGCTCTCAGCCTTGAGTCCATATTTCAACACAGAATTACAGCTGTAATAGCGTAAAATGAAAGAACTGTTTCTCTGAAACTAAACATTTACTGTAAATTGTGCAAGAGTTGAAATATGAAACAGGGCGTTCCATATGTAAATACAGCATCCTATAAATGCAGAAGCTGCAGCACCAGCTTTAGACCTTCTCCTGTGAGAACAGCTGGAAAATAGATCTAACTGGTCACAGGAACCAAGAAAGATTCTGTAGACGTCTGGAGAGTCTGAGTGACTAGAGCTTCACTACCAGGTGAGCATCCACACTTCTTATTCATCACTTACAGCCACTTTAGTTTTACTGACGTTAAATGTGATTGTCAGCTGTGTGTAAGTTGTGAAGGTGGCTAACAGGTTGTGCTGAAATGTTCACAGTAAAATGAAGACTGTGCTCGTTCTGCTGGGTGTCCTCCTGCCTCTGATCAGCTCTGGTCAAAGTAAGTTTATCTACACGATTCTGTTTCATGAAAACACAATAACTACACTGTATTCATTTACTTAATAATAACACCAATTATAGTAAATATAATAACACAGCATTAATAATACTTATTATAACATTAACAGTAACTGTAACTTAAAGTCTTTTCTTTTTACATTAAATTACATTGAAAGTAAAGAATATTTTTATCCTCTCCTGTAAAGTTACTATTTTGGAGACACTTGTTATATATTATTTATGCTATACATTTTCTGATTCTATTTTATTATCTCTACGTAACTTATGTGCATTCTATTTTTGTCTTTGATGTATGCTATTTCCCTATTTCCCTTTAGGGATTTAGAAATATAGGTTCAATTCTGAAATGTCTATAAATTTAGTTCAATTCAACTTTATTATGTGGAGTCTATGCAGACGTGCATGGTACATCTAAGATTATGCCTGTATTGTGTTATTACTATTACTTCAGTGCTGGATCATTTAGCGGAGCATGATAGCTGTAGGATATGTGTTTGAAATTTTCAGTATTAAGGTGAGATTTACTTAATACACGGTGGCAACAGTTACCTATATAACCTACAGTTAACTATATAACCTATATATAGCAGTCTCACAAAAAATACTCAGCTCTGTTTCCATTCTTAATCCATCAGTAATGCAGTAATGTGCACTTCTACTACAGGCTCATTACAAAAGTATGGAGAAGTATTTGTCAAGTAATCAGGGTTTATAACAGGGGTGAGGAACTCCAGTCCTGGAGGGTTTGGTGATGTTCCTGCTCAAGCACATCTGATTTAACTCACCCCTTGGTTTATAGCATAAAGTTCCCTGGCTTCAGCTGTTTTTGTGCTCGCTTCATGAATGTTTTATGCTACGTCCAAAAACCACATAGTACCACACTAATTAAGATGCCAAAACTAGTTCAGCATCATTAACTGTTACATGCCACAGCTACAGAACACATGCAGTCAGAACGCCACTAAACATTAAGTGCAAGTCCATTTTTACACTGTACTCGTTTACTTTCAATAAAATGAAACTTTCAGCATCATTAATCACCCTTGACATCAGTTTACTACCTCGTCACTCATTGTTTTCAATTGAATTACACTTTAAAAATGTATCATAATGAAAAGAATATTATTTGCCTTTCAGGTGGTTTGACTGACAAGGGCCTGTTTTTCCCCAAACCGTCTGCCAATTCCTATGTAAAGCTCACCCCCCAGAAGCCCCTGAATTTAAAGGCCTTTACTCTGTGTATGCGTCTGTCTGTGGATCCAACTGTAGTAAACCAAGGCAACCGTGAGACCATCCTCTTCGCTTATCGCACCCAAAATGGTGATGAGCTTAACGTATGGCAGGAGTATGGCAAATTCTCCCTCTACCTGAGAAGCAGCACAGAGGGTGCTTTCTATGCTATCCCACTTCTCTCCATCTTCCGCACAAACCTGTGTGTCACCTGGGAATCCAGCACGGGTCTGACTGCATTCTGGGTGGACGGCCGCCGCAGCACTCTGCAGGTGTACAGGAAAAACCACAAGGTCCAGTCTGGTGGTGCTGTTGTTCTGGGTCAGGATCCGGACTCTGACCTGGGTGGTTTTGATGAAGACCAGAGTTTTGTAGGTGAGATTTCAGACGTGAACATATGGGATTCTGTGCTGACAGGGGATGAGATTAGGAACTTCAATGATAAGGTGTGGGTGGGTCCAGAACCGAATGTTCTTAACTGGAACACTGTGTGGTATAAAGTAAATGGGAATGTCTTTGTAGTGCCAGAGAAGTACAAATGACATGTAAGACGCCAATCTCTGTAACCAGGTCCTGAAAACAAGTAGTGGGCCATGTTTTCTGCAACAATGCTGTAATCATGTACCAGTATGTATGCAAATCACAAAATTGTTAAAAAAATAAAAATAAAAACACTGCATGGATAAACAAACCTGTATTCTGAATGTCATCAAAACAGCAGTACAACATGGGTGGTTAAACATTTACATTACTAACAACATTTATTATTAAAGTGTAAAAATGTCTAAATATTTATGCTCACTGTGTGTACAATTATCAGACAGGCCTATTTACAATTATGACTGGACTTAATAACACTTGTTATACAGCACTGTGACCTTTACCCAGAGCTGTGCAGATAAAATATAAAATATATAATATAACGCATGGAACACACCTGTACTATACTGTACCTTCATAACTCAAACTACACAATATATCTGCAGGTTTATGAACTCAAACATATCATATCTCAAACATATCATATAATGGTCTTCAATGTGACATCCTTTATTAGTGTTTGATTGTGCAACAAATAAAATTAATGTGTGCAACCTGATGTTAACGATGGTATTATGTTCATGTTCCCACACTGGATTTAATATTACACATTTGAAGCTTGTGTCCTTTAGTAAATATTTAATACACATTCTTACATAATATAGTGGGTCTTTTACTTCATACACTTCCCAGTACGTGTTTGTGCTATTAATGTGAAATGGAAGAGCAACAACAGCTCAGCTGTGAAGCTGTAGATCATGCAAACTCACAGAGTGGGACCACCAAGTGCTGAAGTGTGTAGCAGTGTGCGTAGCATAGTGCCAATATTAAAGTTTGGTGGAGGAGAGGTAATGGTCTGGGACTGTTTTACAGGGTTTAGGCTCGCTACCGTGGGGAGAAGTGTCCTGGACTGTAGCCTAGGCAAACTTTGCTACCATGGTGAGAAGTGTTTCGGACCGCAGCCTAGTCAGACTCCTCTACCATGGTGAGAAATGTCCTGGACTGTAGCCTAGTCAAACTTCACTACCATGGTGAGAAGTGTCCTGGACTGTAGCCTAGTCAGACTCCTCTACCATGGGGAGAAATGTCCTTTCTGGTGGCCCAGTCAAACTCTAGAGCCAGAGCCAGCTTTTCTCCACTTTTCCTGACTATTCTTTTTTCTGCCTCCATAGTAATTTTCCTGCCCTCAATAGAAATTATATCCTTAAAAAATAGGGTTTAAGGACTTTAACTGTTTTTGTGTGGGAGAATCCTTGTGTTTAATCAAAGCATTAATGATTATAGTTTAGGTGCAGTTTAGCTCCACCCATTGAGACTACAGCTGCCTATTCAGCTTAATGCCACCCATTCAGCCTACAGAAGTGTAGCTCTGCATATTCCTTTTGAAGCAATCTGTATAAAATCAAGCACTCAGCCATGCTGTCTGCCTTTACACACATTTGTGAAAGAATAGGTCGTTCTAAAGAGCTCACTAAATTAGAGTGTGGTGTTGCAATAGGATGCTACCACTGCAACAAGTCAGTTTGCGAAACTTCTTCCCTCCTAGATTTTCCACACTCAGCTGTGAGTGGTATTTTTGAAAAGTGGAATAAGGAACCACAGCAAAATGTCAGACCACGTAAAGTTACAGAGCAGGTCACTGAGTGCTGAGGAGTATACATAACCAGTCATAACCATGTCTTGGGATGTCTTAAGACATGTCTAAAGACACATTATGAAGACGTCTTAGGACATCTTGAGGCATGTCTTAAGAAATGAAGACATGTCTTTAAGACATGTCTATAGACACGGATCTTAAGATGTCTTGACAATAACAACATCCCAAGATGTTTTAAGATGTAGGATGCATAATATGTATTTTTAAATTTTACCTACACTTTTTTTTTAAATAAATCTTTTAAAGGGAATTTTAAAACGTAACATTATTTATAGCAAAAATTCTAGTAATTAAATTTTATTAAATTTTTTTTGTTCTTTTTAGGATGCATAATGGTATCACTTATTTTAGTATTTATATATATATATATATATATATATATATATATATATATATATATATTGTACATTATTTTATAAACATACAAACATTACATACATTAGTACATACTACATTTATACATTTCAGAACAAATTTAACAACAAAAGTAGTAATAATAATAATAATAATAATAATAATAGGCACATGGTTCCCAGTCTGTAACTTTCTCTACAATAAGCCATTTTATATGAAACCACTAAATGACTTTGTTTACATCGCAATGACAGAATCAAGTGTACAAAAATGTGAAATTCGCCTTTAAATGTTTCTGTTGCATTAGAAAAGTGAATCAGTGAAAATTTACTTGTGAGTACATACCATGCCTTCAGCATGGTGGTAGTATGAGGGAAGACTCTTATGCAACTATTTTGTAACACAGCGTTGCTGTAAAATTTAAAAATCTAATTCAGTTCTTTTAAATACCTTTTTATAGTAATTAACCCCTAATGTTTTAAAAATGGGTTAAAATTACATTTTTTTACAATTACTATTTTATACTTGCTTCATTTTTTAATGAAGGTATCCTTTTATCAACTTTTAAAATAATAATAAGAAGAAGGAGAACAAGAACAATAATAAGTATGCATAAATTACAGTAATGTAATTTAAAGGGGTATGGAAGTTTTGTATTTCCTTGTTAATCTGTTAAAAATTCAGAATACTTCTATATTCAAAAAAATTACTCTGCAATCCAAAGCATAGCCCATGAAAAAGCACCCACATAGCTTTCAAAAAATATAGATTACAGTTATTGTTTATTGTTTTTACAACTGTGTATATGCATAGTACAATAGCGTCATCACACTTGATATGTTCTACAGACAAGGAAAAACATGTTAACTGACTTTGTGTAGAAATTTGAAATATACTGCAATAACTACACAGTTCCGACCAATGAATCTGATTTTAAGGTCTGCTGTTACTCCGTACATAAGTTATGTTAAAAGTTATTAGCAATATAGTACTATGAACAATTATAAATGATGGAAAACAATTTTAGAACAAATTCATTTGGACTGAAAAGAAAAACGTACCAACAGAGTAATACAGAGGTCTGAACCCCAGCAGCACTCCTAACATACCTGAGCCAGGTAATGATCAGCTGTCAAACAATTAATACCCGACTCAGATGTGCTGGGAGCTGGAATAGAGCCAAGCTGTGGACATTTTATGTGGACATATGTGGTCACAGGAAACAGGACACAGATAACTCGATGTGCATATTTCCATGCCGTAATGCCTGAACACTAACATTACTGATATCACACTGCTAATGTTACTGATCTCTTCTTTTAGAGTTAAATCCGTGAAGAGTGAGAGAGCTGTCAGATTCAGAGCCCATCGCTTCTTCCTCTGTTTTTTCTCAGTGTTGGTCTTCTTTGTCGGAGATATAAGGGAAATGCATCTGTTGAAAAATGAATTTTAAGACAATAAATTTTAAATTACTTTTGGATCTGCATATACAAGCAGGCTGAATTTAAAGGGGACCTGTTATGCTAATTTCCAATGTTCATAAATTTATTTTTGGGGTCGACTATAATACATTTACCATGCCAAGCTCGCTGGTAGGTGGGCAATAAGGACTGTGTTATGGGATTACATCATCTTGTAACAAAGGAAAGGGCTGGGGAACTCCAGCCCTCAGGCAGCTGAGAAAAGTGGTTTCTGTGGGAGAGAGTTTCTCCCTCTGGCATATACTTTCAGCTTTGTATCTTACACACACAAAAAGCTACATAACGCAGTAAATAAAAAGGAAAGCATTATATATTCCCTTTATAAGTAGAATATAATGTACTGTATACATAATTTTACTCATCTAAAATCAACTCAGGCATTTAGTACACAAAGAAATGTGACAAGGCTTTAAATAATACCTATGCATGAACTCCAGTGTGGCACCCAGCTCACACGCATAGCTGATGTTCAGACAATGATGTTCAGTGTAATGAAAGAAGCATCAGGATGAGGCCACTTGGGTAAGAGCACAGTGGAGTGCTGAGAATGATATGGACTGCCACCATACTGGATGAGGCCCAAAGAGAGGATGTTCCTTTGGAAGGATTGAAAACAAGAAAGTTGATTAGATAATTCACAATTCTATTGTTTTCATCCTCTAACATGCCAAAGTGCCATAAACATGCAACAGAAATGATCATTTGCTGTTGAGGCAGGTGTGAGCTTAGTACTGATATCTGTATCTGTTAAAAGCTGTGTTAAAGGAGAATTACACGATTTTTAGGCACAATTTCATCATTAAGATGCAAAAAAGTAGTTTGATACAAAATGTTCCATTGTGGAAAAACTTACAGAGTCAGAGTTGTTCATAGTGGCAGTGATAAGAACCAGGCGTTTGAAGAGTTCAATGCCTCTAATCTCTCACAGAGAATTATTACATGAAATGATTATTAATAAGAGCTGAACTCTATTACAGCATGTTTACCACATGCTGTATGCTATAAATTGTAGGGCTCTGAGACTTGCAGTATTACACATTAAAGCACTGTGAAGAAGTAAATTCATAAATATTGATACAGTGCTGGTGATATTGCCATATCGATATTTTGAACACAGCTGTAGTGGCAAATAACATATTAATAAATTGAATGAATAAAGCTCAGATATTTGAATACTGTAACCCAGCTTTACCTAAACATTCTGCTCTTCTGTATTACCATAAATACTTCATGAAATATATTTGTTTGAAATACCCACCAAATCTAAACATTTGTCTGACATTCATGTAGTTTTATTTAAAAAATTAAAACTTGAGTCTCACCAGTTGCTCAGCTTCAGATGATTTCTGATGAGAAACATCTAAAACAAAACAGACACATGAGGTAAATGCAGCAAAACAACAACAGCAAGGCATAACAATGAACTTAAACACAAAACAAACTGGTCATTATATATTACTAATAAATGTAGCCGAGTAAAACATAGATTATTAATATAAAGCACAAATAATACATTTTAAAAATACTCTAGAAAGTACAAATCCACCGAGACGTTACTAGAGTAAATGTAACTGAGCAAATTAAAATCATTACTACCCTCTCTGAACCACACAGACTGACGGACTGTGATCACTCTCATTGTTGTATTGTTCAGTGTGCTGACCCTGCTGCACTGTGATCAATCTTAGATTTAATTCTGAGGCAGCCTTTCATTTGTTCCAGCTACCTAAATGCTTCAGCTGACTGATTCTGCTGCCCACTAGCATAACATCTCACCTGTCCATCCTCCAAACCTTATGAGTGTCCATGGCTTCACTGCTGGGATGAGACGGCTGTACAGAGCTGAAGCCGCTAGCTAGCTAACTACATACGCTACCCTAATGCTGGTGTCTTCACTCGGCAGATCCACCCAGAAATACAGCAATAAAAATTTACTCCAGCTGACTGTTAGTGAGGCTGCTTATCTCATTCAGTCACTACTCACCTTTTAAAAGCAGAGTCTGACCGTTGCAGTCATAACTCCAGTCTCCACTCTACTCGGTCCAGTCAGCTGGTTAGCTTAGCTAACTATGCAGCTGAAAACTCCTCGTTTCTGGGAGCTGAAAGCGTCACCCGGCAGGCGGCGCTGTCTGAGTAAGGAGTGTAAGAGAGTCTTATCGAGTTTTAACACTTGCTAAACAAACTCGATAAACTGACCACGTTAGTGACCTGAGAGACCCGCTCACTGTAACGGCTGTAACGGTCGCACTTGGCTTTAAACGGAGGAGCGGCGGAGAGCGCTCGCGCTTCAAAACCGAATGTCCAAGCGGCGGAGTCCTGCGCTCTGATGGGTCTGAAACTCCCGCCAGTCTTTTGTTTGTCCTCCCACAGATCTTTTCTCCGCCGGTTCGCGCCTCTGCTGTACTAAATGAACTGTGCTGTTTTGTTTCTGTTTGTTTGTTTGTTTGTTTTTTTTAATCTAGACACAGAATAGAAAACTGCAAACTCTTAAATACATAAGGCAGCTGTACAGCATTATCATACAGCATCACTGGAGGCCATGTCTTAATATACTAAAGTCGAAGTATGAAGTTGGACATTTAAACAAAAATCTGTTTATGTAATTTTACGTGGTGAAACAATACAGGTCTTTATATTAATACTCAAATACATTTGTTTATTATTGTTCGTGTTTTCCAAATACCTGGAGATAATCATTTTGAAAGTTATACATGGTATATAAAAAGTTTGTTCTCTTTTTCTGTTGGGCCAAATTAAAAGTCCTAATGGTCAAACTTTGGGCAGCCCGTGATCTGCTTAAGAAAATAAACAGAAGTGTAGATGATGAAGAGAGTGAACCAGGTGCTTTTTCTGCATTAAGTTTTGGTGGTATGTGATCTCTAAAGTACACAGGTTAGCTGTTACGTACATTTACTTCCTATTAGTTCAAAGTTGTTTTATCTTGGTTCCCAGCTTGTTGTCTCTGGTTACAATTGTACATTTGAAAATAGATCAATGTTGTGTTAAATTAAAATTTATTCTGCCATGAACTTCAATGATATAAGGAAATGAGTTTAAACATTTTAAGGTAAGGTAAATGGTTTAAGAATTTATTTTTTCTTTTGCTGTTTTGCTGCTGTAAACACATTTCTGCAATAATCAAAAAACAAAACATACAAAAAAAAAGAATCACAAAAGAACAGCAAGTAAAACCTTAGTGAATGTTCTTTTAGTAATATCACACAAAAACCATAAGATTACAGAAGGCTGTTTCTTGAGGACATACTTGTTATATTCTCATTATATTTTATATATTATTCTATATATTAGGCAGTGCTGTGGTAATCCTGGTACTCCGCAGTTGTAATTTTGTAGCGTAAGTTTGGCAGTACCACAGGAATACCACACTCATACCACAGGAGTTTTTGTAATGGACCACTCTTTGAACTCAACTGAACTGTCTTAAGACACAACATCTCTGTGTCTTAAGACAAAGTGATGTCTTAAGTCGTGCCTCGTCTTCAAGACACACAAAATAATTACTTCTTTGTCTTAAGACGTTAACTTTCCTGTCTCAAGACAGAGATTGTGTCTTCACTCATACGTCTTAAGACGTTCTTGAGATGTTCTTGAGATGTCTTGGCATAAGAAAATGTCTCAAGACATCTTATAAATACTGTCAAGACATCTTAAGACACAGTGACAGCCGGGTATGTAGTGCATAAAAGTCACCAACGCTCTGCTGATCAATAACTGGAGTTCCAAACCTCCTCTGTCATCAACATGTTAAGAGCTTCATGAAATGGGGTTTCATGGCTGAGCAGCTACATACAAGCCTAAGATCAAAATGCACAGTGCCAAGCGTCAAATGGAGTGGAGTAAAGCGCCACCACTGGACTCTGGAGCAGTGGAAACGCATTCTGTGGAGTGATAAATCAGCTTCTCTATCTGTCAGTCTGGTGGACGAGTCTGGGTTTGGCGAATGCCAGGAGAACGTTACCTGCCTGACTGCACTGTGCCAGCTGTAAAGTTTGGTGGAGGAGGGATGATGGTATGGGGTTGTTTTCAAGGGTTGGCCTAGAACCTTTAGTTCCAGTGAAGGGGAACCTTAATGCTTCAGCACCAAGACATTTTGGACAATTGTACACTTCCAGCTTTGTGGGAACAGTTTGGGGAAGAACCTTTCTGTTCCAGCATGACTGAGCCCCAGCGCACAAAGCAGCTCCATAAAGGCCTGACTGGGTGAGTTTGGTGTGGAAGAACTTGACTGACCCTCACAGAGCCCTGACCTCAACCCCATCAACACTTTTGGGATGAACTAGAATGGAGATTGTGAGCCAGATCCTCTCATCCAACATCAGTGTCTGACCCATCCAATGGACAAATGGGCAGAAATTTGCACAGACACTCTCCAACATCTTGTAGGACGCTTACCAGAAGAGTGGAAGCTGTTATAGATGCAAAAGGGAAAACAACTCCATATTAATGCCTATGGATTTAGAATGGGATTCATAAAAGCTCCTGTAGGTGTGATGTGTAGGTGTCCCAATACTTTTGTTCATATAGTGTATATACTGAGCCCACACAGAGTGCAAAGCAAGGTAAATGATGGATATGAAGATTACTTAATCTTGCTCAAATATTATCTAGCAAAACCCAAAATGTGTTAAAGTTGTGTCCGCTTTACAGTAAAACCTTTAAAAACGTACTAGTATTCCACTAATGCAGTGGTGGGCAATTAACGTTCCCAAGGGTCCACATGAGAAATTGCAATGGTTTTAGAGGTGCAGACTAATATACGTAACTCAGTTCTGCCCAATGCATATATACTTATACAGTATATATAATATCCCTTCATAAAAAAACAGTAAAGGAAACATTACAATGATACAATGAAAATGTGGACAGAATTATATCATTATTTAATGAACTTGTGATTGTTCAGTTTAGAAAATTGTAAAATTTTGCAATGTTTAAAAAAACGTTCATCACAACCTGACATAAAATAGCAAGTTTTTCAAAGACCAGCATCACTTTAACCTAATAAAGAACAGTAAATGAAACATTTCAATGATGCAATGAAAATGTGGAGCACAGAATTATAGCAGTGTTTAACAAACATTTATAAAAACAGTTTTACAAATGTGCAGCATTTAAAAAACTAACATCACAACTTTACACAAAAAATCTATTTTTTTAAAGACAAGCATTGCATTATCTTTACACAAAAAGCAATAAATGCATCCAGCTTTGATTGTTTGTTCCACCTCAGTTCTTTTTTTGTGTTCAATGAGAGAAATCTAGCCTGTTTTGGGCTTGAACAAGTCAGGTTGAATATCTGAGGTGGATATGCGAAGGACAGCACACAAGTGATCATCCCTGAGAGAGGATCTGTATCTGGATTTGTTGAACTTCATCACTGAGAATGTTTGTTCACATATGTAGGTAGATCCAAAGAGAACCAACATCCTCTGAGCATGCCTCCTGATGTTATGTGTGGAAGGTTTTCTGAGTTTTTTGAGAGAAGAATAAAACTCCAGCAGTGATACTGACTTAAAATGCTCTGCCAGTCCAGTAGATTGCCAGACTGCACATCAATGGGTTCAAGCTGGACATCACTGGGTGCATTATCCACGCTGCATGTAAAGGGAGAAGAAATCATGTGCATTTCACTCTCAACTGTTCTGAAGTCTTCCAATTCTTCTTGAAAACTGACTGTGCAGTGCCCCTAACATGGATAAATACCTGTGGAGGTCAACTTCCTCATGAAAGCCGTCACCAAGCTGGACATTTCATGTGCAAAGAGGTGCAAAAAAGCTTGGTATTTAGTTCATTCATTAGTGTCAACAGCAACAGCCAGATCTGCCATCCAGTGTGTATCTGAGAGCTCTGGGATGCCCTGGCCTTTCTTCTCACAAAACACCTGAATCTGTGCTCTCAAGTCCCATACTCTTTGAAGGACCTTGCCAAGGCTGAGCCACCTCACAGCTGTCTGGTAGCCTATGTTACTATGTTCACTTTCATCCCTTGTACAAAGATAAGTAGCTGGGCTGTATCGTGGACATCACAGCTCTCATCCAGAGCCAAGGAAAAAAAGTTAAAATTATCTGCTTTGTTTTAAGATTAGATTAAGTGACCCTTACTAGTCCCACAATGGGGAAATTTCACCTTTTAACCCATCCATGAAGTGACACACCACATACACACTAGTGAACACACACACTAGGGGCAGTGAGCACACTTGCGTGGAGTGGTGGGACACTTCAGTCATGTACTGTTGGCTCTGGAGATCGAACCGGCGACCTTCTGGTCCACCAAACATTCTTTGACAAACTCCCCGTCAGAGAATGTCTTACTGTTTCTTGCAATGTTGTGGGATATTACCAAGCTGGTCCTGACTGCTGCATGGCTGGATGAGTGGAGCTTTGTAAAAAATCCTTGCTGCCTTTGCAGTTTCGCTAGAAAATCTTCAGATGCCCTGTGCCCGCTCTGCATCAGTCAAGTTCTTGTATTTCTCTGTGTGTTTACTCTCATAATGCGATTCAAATTGTAATCCTTAAACACAGCTGTCTGTTGTCCACAAACTAAGCACACAGCTTTACCTTTGACTTCAGTATATAAACACTTAGAAGTCCATGCCTTGTTAAAAACTCTGCACCAATCTTTCTTTTTTTAACTTTAGCTGACATATTTAAGGGCTAAGAGCTAACTTCTTGAAAGCTGAACAACACATTTGTTGACACATTTGAGTGAAGATGCATAAGCGCACTGACCGGACAGACGCAAATCTAAAGACAAACAAAAAAAACAGTTGTCTTCAAAATAGTGTAGTTGTATTTCGTGCACCTATCACAGTGTAATAGGTGTCGTAGTTACACATTTACCTTTGACTTCTAATTTACCAACGATCTCATGCGGGCCGGTCAGAGATAGTCAGAGGGCCGGATGTGGCCTGTGGGCCGTACAATGCCCAGGTCTGCACTAATGCATGGGTTTTAAATATGCCATTAACAGTGTGATTGACCAGAAACCAGCTTTTGCAAAACAAAACACATCAAAGCATTTTTTTCCTTCCCTCCCCCCATTTTCTTCCTGACCAACAGGTGGCAGAAGCTTGTGTATATATATGGGTGTGTGGTAATGTGACCATGTGTGGTGGATGAGATGAAGACTTCGGGAGGACGCAAAGGTGAGGATCCATCAAATCTTGTCAATTTATTAAAATTTACAAAAAAAAGTTGAAAAAAAAATACAACAAAGGAAAAAGGAAATGCATTAAAACAGCCACCGGGCTTCTCCCAGCCTCCATGTCCATGAGCCCGCCTGCTAGGCCCTGCCACCCTTAGCAGATGACACATCTGCTCCAAGCTGTGTTACCCCTGTCACATGCACTGCTGCCTTAATACCTCCCCTTCCCTGGAACATACCATGCTAAGGGGGTTACAAACAAGAGAAGCATTAAAACCAGTATATAATATACATCAGTCAACAAAGACACCATTAACGTAGATTTCTCTGCATACATATCATAAATCTACAGCGTAATCCAATGGTCGATTTCTCCCTTCTCTCTCTACAGGAGCTGCTGACAGAGGACACCCCCCTCTTGAGGATATCCACCAGGTAAGTACCACTATACCCAACAATATAATTTCTCACCGGTGTGTATGTGTGTTCTCAAGCTAGCTTAATCCAATTTAGATGTATCTTATATTACTAAAGGTGTAGAGCAGATGTAAACCTCATTGGTGATGTGTCTGGCGCCTTGACATCATCACAGGGTGTTCTCTGGTGTTTTCTATTGACACGCCATTGTTCTGTGTCCTGATGAAGGCCTGAGAAGGCCGCAACGCGTCGGCACATTTTTATACTTATTGCCATTGTAGTATCTGGAGTTCCATGTGTTATCTGACTTTGCAGGTTTGGAATGTTTAAGTTAGGTGGCCCCTGGTCCAAAGGTCCAAGGGTCAAGGTCCCATAGGGAATGGACCCCTTTCTCTTCCTTTCCCTTCCTCTCTTAGTTCCAGATAGATGAGATTATTTTAAAAAGGACCATAAGTTCTGTTTCCTTTTTCAAAAACAACCTCCCTATATAAGCAGTTGGTTATACTGTTCTGGAGGGAACACTTCAGAATTGGCACGGATCCCCTCTCAGGTACTTTATAGTGCTTGATATGATACTGTTTTACTTTGTAATAAATATCTTATACAAGCAAGATGGTGTCAGCGGAGACTTCTTCATCATCTTCACATCATCGCTATTTAATAAACACCACCATGTTTCAATAAAGGCTTTTTATACTTTTTCTAAGGACGGTGTGCCCCGGATTTCTTTGCTCTGGGATTTATTTTGCTCATGCCTTGTGGATGTGGATAGATAGTTTTTTGAATTTTTTTTTTGCCTCTCTCAGCATATAACCATTTCTTTTTTGAGTTTTCTGGACCTCTGCCCCATTGAGCACCTTTTTGTGACCTCTGTAGTGCTTCTTCATTTCCGTCGTTTCACTTCAAAGCATGATTTGACAGATTTCTTGCACATTCTGCTGATTAGACTAGAGGGCTGTTGTGGAAGAGAAAATGGGAAGCTCATTTGTAAATGCGCCGTTAGTAATGTTTAATTTTTAATGACCAATTGTAATGTACTTAATGGCCACTCATTTGTGTTTTGTGTTACTGGTCAACGTGTTTTTGTTTTTTTGCTTTGTTTTCTTGTTCTCTTGAATTAAATTCATATTGAAATTGACTACATTTATTCGGAACGAATGCAAAAGTGCATTTCCATCCTTAGTGCTAAAGTCAGCTTCATACAGAGTTATTGTGTGATTTAACTCTTGATTGCAGAGGGTTTAGTTGAATTTTACTTAAAGATATACTGAGCATTTACAAAGCAACTACAGTGGACCATCCAAATAAAGTGTTACCACAATATTGCATAATGGTTTAATTGGAAATAACATAAATTAGTCTTTGTTTTGTTTCGTTTGTTTATTTTAGCATTTAAAGGTCAAATTGTGTTTTTCATACAATCCTGTTTTTCGTATTACACTCTACATCATTTTCCCCCATTGTCACACATTGTAACATACCCCAAAAGGATCTCTGCATGATCTGTATCTTTTGCTCATTCTATTTTCATTTCAGAAACAGAAATGACAAAAAAAGATAAATGAATAGGTATTTGATTTTCTTTTCAAAATCCAAACAAAAGAAACAGAGAAATAAGTAGAGTTTTTGTTTTCCTTGTCAGAAATAACAGATACAATGTAAAAGCGAACTACATCCCTTTTCTTTCTTCGCATGGCTTTGGAATCATACTCTGAAATAATTTTGCACATGGCGAGAAGAGCACTAGCTTCCACAGCAATATCTGCGACTATAGCTGTAACATCCTGTCTCCCTCTGTCCCTGTCTTTTTCCATTTCTTCCTTTGTTTTCTTGTTTCCCACCACCTTGTGTGTTTGTTTACATCTGCCATGTGTCTTTGTTTTCCTTGCCATGTGCTTTTGTTGTTATGTTAGCTCCTCCACTGTTCTGCCCTGTGTTCACCTGTTCTATGTCTCCTAGCCCCGCCCTCTCAGTTGTCTCAGGTGTTCCTTGTTTTCTGTGTTAGTATTTATACCCCTGTGTTTTCTTTGTTCCCCAGCCAGCATTGTTTGATATTTGACATTGTCGTTTCATGTTCCTGGTTTAGGTTGGTTATATTTGTGTTCTTCCTTCCCTGCTCGTGATTTCTTTGTGTTCGTCAAGACTTTGTTTCTTGCAATTGTACCCCGCCTCCCACTGCACCCCAATCGTTACAATAGCGTATGATTATGGGGAAGAAAGAGGTTTTGAACTGAAAATAGCTTGAGTTGACAGTGACGCACAATCGGAGTTAGAGGTGGCAAAAGCCATAGATGAGCTAAGCATCTGTATCTCCAAAATGGTAACTTTACAGGAGAAGGAAAAAACCTACTTTACTTTTAATGTAAGTCAATGGAACCAGACTTTTTTCCAAGTCATTTCACTCTTCATGAAATTTACACACAATGTAAAGGACAACAGGCATTTTCAAATTATGTAGAAAACATCATTCATCATTCATTCATCATCATTAACCGCTTAATCCAGATAGAGTTGCAGTAGCAGTTGGGAGAGCAGAGAATCCCAGATGCCCCTGTCCCCCGCAACTTCCTCCAGCTCATTCCGGGGGACACCAAGCCACTACCATGCCAACTTGGAGATATATAATTCCCTCCCAGGGTCTCGTCCCAGTAGACCGTGCCTTCTACACCCCCACCGGGAGGCGTCCAGGGGGCATCCGAATCAGATGCCCAAACCATCTCAACTTGCTTCTCTCAATGTGGAGGAGTAGCGGCTCTACTCCGAGCACCTCCCGGATAACCAAGCTGCTCACCGTATCAAGTGGAGTGCAGCCCACCACCCTGCAAAAAAGCTCATTTCTGCTGCTTGTAATTGCTATCTCATTCTTTTGGTCATTAACCACAGCTCATGACCATAAGTGAGGGTCGGGATGTAGACCGACTGATAAACAGAGAGCTTTGCTTTATGGCTAAGCTCCCTCTTCAGCACTACTGTCTGGTACAGTGACCGCGTTACGGCTGCCGCCTGTCCCAGCCTGAGGCTGATCTCACCATCCCTCTTCCCATGACTCGTGAGCAAGACTCCGTGATAATTAAACTCCTCCACCTGGGGCAGGTCCTTTCCCCTTACCTGGAGTGGACATGCCAGGCTAGGACCATGGACTCAGACTTGGAGGTGCTTTATGCCAGGAGTATTCTTAACTTCTATCTTAACTTCTATCTATCTAGATAAATAGATAAAATTTAGAGTCAGATATTGAATTTAAAGCAATGTGTAGCAGTGCACTTGTATGTGCATGCGTGTATCTTGTATAAATGCTGAGTTGACTGAGACGACTGAAGAACATGGAGGTGCATGTTGGAAGCTGAGTTCTGAATTACTGACCCCTCTCTGGCTCTCAGCCTTGAGCCCATATTTCAGATTACTGTAGATTGTGCAAGAGTGCAGGGCGTGTAAATAAACATGCTATAAATGCAGAAGCTGCAGCACCAGCTTTAGACTTGCTGTGAGAGCAGCTGGAAAATAGATGTAACTGGTCACAGGAGCCAAGAAAGATTCTGTAGACGTCTGGAGAGTCTGAGTGACTGTAGAGCTTCACTACCAGGTGAGCATCCACACTTCTTATTCATCACTTACAGCCACTTTAGTTTTACTGACATTAAATGTGATTGTCAGCTGTGTGTAAGTTGTGAAGGTGGCTAACAGGTTGTGCTGAAATGTTCACAGTAAAATGAAGTCTGTGCTCGTTCTGCTGGGTGTCCTCCTGCCTCTGACCTGCTTTGGTCAAAGTAAGTTTATCTACACGATTCTGTTTCATGAAAACACAATAACAACACTGTATTATTATACTTAATAATAACACCAATTATAGTAATTATAATAACACAGCATTAATAATACTACTAAAAAATTAACAGTAACTGTACCTTAAAGTCTTTTCTTTTTACATTAAATTACATTGAAAGTAAAGAATGTTTTTATCCTTACTATTTTGGAGACACTTGTTATTCTTTGGACAGTGATGTGTATTTCTAAAGTGTAATTTGTTCAACAGCATAGATAGAATGCACATAAGTAACAAAGATAATAGCATAAATATAGATATTTATAATTTATGCTATACATTTTCTGATTGTATTTTATTATCTGTATGTTACTTATGTGCATTCTATTTTAACCTTTTACGTATTAATGTATAATTTTATGTATGCTGTTGGAACACTAATTTCCCTTTAGGGATTTAGAAATATAGGTTCAGTTCTGAAATGTCTATAAATTTTGCTCAATTCAACTTTATCATATCTAGTCTATGCAGATGTGCATGGTGTATCTAAGCTTATGCCTGTATTGTGTTAGATTACTTCAGTGCTGGATCATGTGTTGAAGCATGATAGCTGTAGGATGTTTGTTAAATATTCTATGTTAAGGTGAGATTCATTTAATACATGATGGCAACAGTTATCTATATAACTTATAGTTAACCATATAACTTATATAGCAATCTCACAGAACATACTCAGCTCTGTTTCCATTCTTGACCCGGAGACCGCAATTTGCGAGCAAAACGGTTGGTCACTTCTAGGTTTCATAACTTCAGAACGGTTTAAGATATGAACATGTGACATATCAGGACATTCAGCAGACCCTCCCCTAACTAGCAAGCATGACATCATCGAGCTGTGACGTCAGCAACAGTGAGTAATTCGGCTTGGAAAATCACCCACAATCCTGATGTTATTGCTCTGCTGTTTGGCCTTCACATTGCAACAAAGGGTTAATACGGCACCATGATTCACAGATCAGATCCCTCATCAGACTCTGCCTCACCATCCAGAGTGATTTCATCCACCTGTGACCGTCCATCAGCCAGAGATCCAGCTCCAAAATCACCTAAACCCACTTGCTACTGTTATATTATCACATTGATTTTGAATATTACAAATATCTGATATTAAATATGCAACTCAATTTGTAATTAAAAATAAAGCCTGTCTTGCTGTGTATCAGAGTTTTAGCACTCAGCATGAATCCAAGAGGACAGAAAATCAATAAAAAATCATGTCCGCCTTATGCTAATTGTTTACTTTTACTCGAAATAACAAATAGAATGAATCACCATCAAGATTATTGCAATTTCAGCTCACAGACACTCCAGACAAACAATTTCTGAAAAGTTAATTACCACTGGACTTGTTTTCAAGATCTCTTTAATTAAAAAATTACAAAATTTCGTAGGCACTAGGTACATTTTTGATCAGAAATGACCCAAATTCATAAAGTTATCAAATATCTGTTTGATATCTGTTTGATTGTTTTACTTGGCAAACAATGGCATGTCTGAGCAGCCCAGAGTCTCCTGAAAATAACAACATATGGTATGTGTGACTGTCACATGTAAATACTTTATAATTGCAATTGTAATTGACTGATTTTAGCTTTCTAAGGATTAATCCATCAGTATGGAAAAGTATTTGTCAAGTAATCTGGATTCATATCAGGGGTGAGGAACTCCAGTCCTGGAGGGTTTGGTGATGTTCCTGCTCAAGCACATCTGATTTAACTCACCCCCTGGTTTATAGCATAAAGTTCCCTGGCTTCAGCTGTTTTTGTGCTCGCTTCATAAATATTTTATGCTACATCCAAAACCACATTCTACCACACTAATTAAGATGCCAAAACTAGTTCACCATCATTAGCTGTTGCATCCCACAGCTACAGAACACATACAGTCAGAACGCCACTAAACATTAAGTGCAAGTCCATTTTTACACTGTACTCGTTTACTTTCAATGAAATGAAACTTTCAGCATCATTAATCACCCTTGACATCAGTTTACTACCTCGTCACTCATTCTTTTCAATCAAATTACACTTTAAAATGTATCATAATGAAAAGAATATTATTTGCCTTTCAGGTGGTTTGACTGACAAGGGCCTGTTTTTCCCCAAACCGTCTGCCACTTCCTATGTAAAGCTCATCCCCCAGAAGCCCCTGAATTTAAAGGCCTTTACTCTGTGTATGCGTCTGTTTGTGGATCGAGCTGTAGTAAACCAAGGCAACCGTGAGATCATCCTCTTCGCTTATTGCACCAAAGATGGTGACGAGCTTAACGTGTGGCAGGAGTATGGCAAAATCTCCTTATACCTGAGAAGCAGCTCAGAGGGTGCTTTCTATGCTGTCCCACTTTTCTCCATCTTCGGCACAAATCTGTGTGTCACCTGGGAATCCAGCACGGGTCTGACTGCATTCTGGGTGGACGGCCGCCGCAGCACTCTGCAGGTGTACAGGAAAAACCACAAGGTCCAGTCTGGTGGTGTTGTTCTCCTGGGTCAGGATGCTGACTCTTTCGTTGGTAGCTTTGATATAAACCAGAGTTTTGTAGGTGAAATTTCAGATGTGAACATGTGGGATTATGTTCTGACAGACGATCAGATTAGAAACTTCAATGAGAAGGTGTGGGTGGGTCCAGAACCGAATGTTCTTAACTGGAACACTATGCAGTATGAAGTAAATGGGAATGTCCTTGTAGTGCCAGAGAAGTACAACTGATACGTAAGACACCAATCACTGTAACCAGGTCCTGAAAACCAATAGTGGGCCATGTTTTCTGCAACAATGCTGTAATCATGTACCAGTATGTATGCAAATCACAAAATTGTTAAAACAATAAAAATAAAAACTGTATGGACAAACAAACCTGTATTCTGAATGTCATCAAAACAGCAATACAACATGGGTGGTTAAACATTTACATTACTAACAACAATTATTATTAAAGTGTAAAAATTTGGGAAGAAGTGTCCTGGACTGTAGCCTAGTCAAACTTTGCTACCATGGTGAGAAGTGTCCTGGACTGTAGCCTAGTCAAACTTTGCTATCATGTTGAGAAGTGTTTTGGACCGCAGCCTAATTGGACTCCTCTACCATGGTGAGAAATGTCCTTTCTGGTGGCCCAGTCAAACTCTGCTACCACAGTGAAAAGTGTCCCAGTTCATGGCCTAGTCAGTTTCTGCTGCCTGCTGTACAAAGTCACCGGCTATTAGAAACACTGCTACTGTGACAAAACGTGTTCTGATTCATGCTTAGTTTAGTATTTTGGTTGCAAGAGTGGTCGTGTCGACAAAGATTTGAAGTTTTGCTGGCTCTTTAAAGTCTCTGTATGGTTGAAAAGCTTGTTAGGATTCCTTTATGTTTTTTATATGGTGCTGTTAATTTTTTAGAAAATATCTATACCTCTTAATTTATGAACAAAGTAATTATGATTTTAAACATTCATAGAGCCAGATTCTGTTCACTTTTCCTGACTGTTCTTTTTTCTGCCTCCATAGTAATTTTCCTGCCCTCAATAGAAATTATATCCTTAAAAAATAGTGTTTAAAGACTTTGCTTTTCTTTGGGAAAATTCTTGGTGTTTAAGTAAAGCATTAATGATTATAATGATTACAGCAGTTTAGCTCCACCCATTGAGACTACAGCTGCCTATTGAGCTTACTGCCACCCATTCAGCCTACAGAAGTGTAGCTCTGCCTATTCCTTTTAAAGCAATATGGAGTGTTGTTCCGAAAGAGTTATTAGAGTGGAAGATGTAGGAAAATTATTAAATGTGGTGCTGTTGCTGGCTGATGACTGCACCCTTCCAAAGGATCCACAAATCTGAAAGAAGTGGCTAAAGTTCATGCTTTTCTCCACAGCCCTGAGGATTTCCTCCTGAAATTATCAGCTTGTGCCACATTTCTGTCTGGACTGTTTTTTGAACAATGAACAATACATGACGGCCAACAAAGGTCATTTATATATATATGAACTGATGTCTACTGATTTTTAGAAAAAGTCCCCAGCTAGTCAGACCATCAGACAATCATGAAAGGACTGGCCATGTTTGTTGAATGACTGGTTTATGATTCCTCCAATTGTCCCCATCCATCTTGAAGCCAGTTGTCCTCTTCCTCTTTTACGGTCAGCTCTTCCAAGCATGATGGTCTTTTCCAATGAACCATTTTTTCTCAAAATATTAAAAAAATTTGTAACTTCAATTTGTTTATCTGGGCTTCAAGTAAAAGGTGAGGCTTGATTTGATTGAGGATCCATTCGTTTGTTTTCTTTGTTGTCTGAGGTTCTCTTTAAGGTCTTCACCAGCACTAAAGTTCAAAGGCACCAATAATTTTCCTGTCTCGCTTGTTTATTGTCCAGCTTTCACATCCAGAAAAGAACCACAGAGAAGACCACAGCCTGGACAGCTCTGATCTCGGTCTGTAGAAACAAATCGTATTTAAAGATGTTTTCAGGATCCTTCATTCTTCTTCTCCTGATTGCTGCTTTGTCTCATTTCTTGGGTGCTGGATACTCTGATGTTAATGACTGATCTGTGTAGGCAAAAGCTGTCCACCGTTTCCTCATCGTCTCCATCGCTTTTAAAGCTAGCAGTCTTTCCTGTCGTCATAGCTTTAGTCTTCTTCATATTGAACCGAAATCCCATCTGTTCACTTTGTTCTTTAACTTTCCTTAAACGTTCCTTAACTTTCAGGTTTCCAGATTTTCCGCTATGAGTGTTGTATCATCTGCATATTAAGGGTTATTGATGTTTCCAATCCTGAATCCTTGATCATCTTCCTCCAGTCCTGATTCTCTCATCATTATGTTCTGCATACAGGTTGAACAGGTATGTTGATGGTATGCAGCCTTGTCTAACTCCTTTTCTGATGTGGAACCAACTTGTTTGTCCATTTTCTGTCCTGACTGTGGCTTATTGATCAGTGTAGATTCCTCATTGGAACGATGAGATGTTCTGGTATTCCCATTGTTTTTTGTTTGCTTTTTTTTTTGTTTTATGTGGACAGTGAAACAAAGGTTGACTTCCTTCTTGAACTGCTTGTCTTTTTCATTGATCCAGTGAGCATCAATGATATCACTCATTCCTCTGCCTTTCCTGAACTGTGCTTGCATGGCCAGGTAGTTCTCTTTTGATGTGAGGCCCTAATCTATATTGAATGAGCATAATTTTACTGGCATGTGATATTAGGCAAACTGTGTGATAGTTGCACACTCTTGCCTCCTTTCTTTGGTATTGGGGTAATTGTAATGTTAGTCAGGGTGATCTCTGTTCACTCGTTGAGAAATGAGTGAAACACATTAACAGAATTGCATGAAGAAAACTGCCAACCAGTAAGCTTGAGGAACAGTGTGAATATAAAAATGGCAACAACAGAGTTTTTCCTTTCTGCGATATCAAATGCATACTAAAGGTATTAGATGTTACTGAATGTGTTTAGGACAGTGTGTTCAGTTTTCACTCATCACTACTTTTTTAAAATAAACTAAACCCAATATGGGCAGAATTATCACTGTAGGGATTCAATGTATGTGTTTGTGTAATGCATGCATTATTAGTCAGTGTGTCTCTGACAGTTGAAAATGCCCATTTCAACTATCAGGGCAATAATTAAGAAGTTTCAAGCAATGGGAGATCTATAATAATCTGCTGGCAAGAGGACAAACGCTATATGGACAAAAATACTGGGACAGACCCTTTAATCATTGAATTCAGGTGTTTCATTCAGTCTCATTGCCTCAGGTGTATAAGATCAAGCACTCAGCCATGCAGCCTGCCTTTACACACATTAGTGAAAGAATGGGTTGTTCTAAAGAGCTCACTGAGTTCGAGTGTGGTGTTGCAATAGGATGCTACCATTGCAACAGGTCAGTTTGCGAAATTTCTTCCCTTCTACATTTTACACACTCAGCTGTGAGTGGTATTTTTGAAAAGTGAAATTGTTTAGGAATCACAGTAACTCATCCACAAAGTGTCAGACCACGCAAAGTTACAGAGTGGGGCTCAGAGTGCCGAGGAGCATGGAGCATAAAAGTCTCCAACGCTCTGCTGACTCAATAACTGGAGTTCCAAACCTCCTCTGGCATCAACATCAGCACTAAAACTGCGCGTTAAGAGCTTCAGGAAATGGGTTTCTATGGGAGAGCAGCTGCACACATGCCTAAGATCAAAATGTACAATGTCAAGCGTCAAATGGAGTGGTGTAAAGCGCCACCACTGGACTCTGGAGCAGTGGAAACGTATTCTGTGGAGTGATGAATCAGCTTTTCTATCTGTCAGTCTGATGGATGAGTCTGGGTTTGGTGAATGCCAGGAGAACGTTACCTGCCTGACTGCACTGTGCCAGCTGTAGAGTTTGGTGGAGGAGGGATGATGGTATGGGGCTGTTTTTCAGGGGTTGGTCTAGAACCCTTAGTTTCAGTGAAGGAAAATCTTAATGCTTCAGCACCAAGACATTTTGGACAATTGTACACTTCCAACTTTGTGGGAACAGTTTGGGGAAGAACCTTTCCTGTTCCAGCATGACTGAGCCCCAGTGCACAAAGCAGCTCCATAAAGGCCTGACTGGGTCAGTTTGGTGTGGAAGAACCTGACTGGCCCTCACAGAGCCCTGACCTCAACCCTATCGAACACCTTTGGGATGAACTAGAGCGGAGATTGTGATCCAGGCCCTCTCGTCCAACATCAGTGTCTGACTTCACAAATACTCTTCTGGATGAATGGACAAAAATTCCCACAGACTCTCTCCAACATCTTGTAGGACGCTTACCAGAAGAGTGGAAGCTGTTAGAGCTGCAAAGGGGGACCAACTCCATATTAATGCCTATGGATTTAGAATGGGATTCATAAAAGCTCCTGTAGGTGTGATGTGTAGGTGTCCCAATACTTTTGTCCATATAGTGTCTATGCTGAGCCCACACAGAGTGAGAAGGAAGGTAAATTATGATATGTAGATACTTAATCTTACTCAAATATTATCTAGCAAAACCCAAAATGTGTTACAGTTGCGTCCTGCTTTACAGTAAAACCTGTAAAAAGTACTAGTATTCCAGTAATGCATGGGTTTTAAATATGCCATCAACAGTGTGAATTAACAGCATCATCAAGAAACCAGCGTTTGCGATACAAAACACGTCAAAGCACGTCCCTCCCCCCATTTTCTTCCTGACCAACAGGTAGCAGAAGCTTGTGTTTATATTTGTATGGCTGTTCTCTGGTGTTTTCTATTGACACGCCATTGTTCTGTGTCCTGATGAAGGCCTGAGAAGGCCGCAACGCATCGGCACATTTTTATACTTACGTAATACTTAAATACTTTTATTAATACTTTATACTTAAAGGCTTTTTGTACTTTTTCCAAGGACAGTGTGCCCCGGATTTCTTTGCTCTGGGATTTATTTTGCACATGCCTTGTGGATGCTGATGGATAATTTTGGGTGTTTTTTTTGCCTCTCCCAGCATAGAACCATTTCTTTTTTGAGTTTTCTGCAGCCATGCCCCAGGAGCACCTGTCTGTTTGTTTCATTTTTGTGACCTCTGTAGCGCCTCTTCATTTCCGTCGTTTCACTTCAAAGCATGATTTGACAGATTTCTTGCACATTCTGCTGATTAGACTAGAGAGCTGTTGTGGAAGAGAAAATGGGGAACTCATTTGTAAATGCGCCATTAGTAATGTTTAATTTTTAATGACCAATTGTAATGTACTTAATGGCCACTCATTTGTGTTTTGTGTTTATGGCCAATGTGTTTTTGTTTTTGCTTTGTTTTCTTGTTCTCTTTGAACTAAATTCATTTTGAAATTGACTACATTTATTCTGAACGAATGCAAAAGTGCATTTCCATCCTTAGTGCTAAAGTCAGCTTCATACAGGTTAACAATGGGTCTTTTTTGTTTTCCTTGTGAGAAATAACAGATACGATGTAAAAGTGAACTACATCCCTTTTCTTTCTTCGCAGGATGGCTTTGGAACCATACTCTGAAATAATTTTGCACATGGCGAGAAGAGCACTAGCTTCCACAGCAATATCTGCGACTATAGCTGTAACATCCTGTCTCCCTCTGTCCCTGTCTTTTTCCATTTCTTCCTTTGTTTTCTTGTTTCCCATCACCTTGTGTGTTTGTTTACATCTGCCATGTGCCTTTGTTTTCCTTGCCATGTGCTTTTGTTGTTGTTAGCTCCTCCACTGTTCTGCCCTGTATTCACCTGTTCTATGTCTCCTAGCCCCGCCCTCTCAGTTGTCTCAGGTGTTCCTTGTTTTCTGTGTTAGTATTTATACCCCTGTGTTTTCTTTGTTCCCCAGCCAGCATTGTTTGGTATTTGATGTCGTTTCATGTTCCTGGTTTAGGTTGGTTATATTTGTGTTCTTCCTTCCCTGCTCGATTTCTTTGTGTTCGTCAAGACTTTGTTTCTTAGTTTATCTAGTCAGTTCGTTTTCTTAGTAGATCCCTTTGTTACCCTGTTTTCATAGATTCTCTAGGATCCCCGTGCTGTTTACCTACCTGCCTGTCATTTGGAGTATCCACCTAAGGACTTGAATAAAACACGCTCGCGCTTGTACCGTGCCTCCACCTTGCCAGCCCAATCGTTACAATAGCGTATGATTATGGGGATGAAAGAGGTTTTGAGCTGAAAATAGCTTGAGTCGACAGTGACGCACATTTGGAGTTAGAGGTGGCAAAAGCCATAGATGAGGTAAGCACCTGCATGATATTTAATCATACAATAAAAATACAGATCGCTGTTGTCAGAAGAAAATCCTCGTATCTCCAAAATGGTAACTTTACAGGAGAAGGAAAAAATCTACTTTACTTTCAATGTAAGTCAATGGAACTAGACTTTTTTCCAAGTCATTTTGGGCTGTTTCTTTTGGTCCATTCTTCATGAAATTTACAGACCATGTAAAGGACAACAGGCATTTTAAAATTATGTAACAACTGAACTCGTCACCAACTCTTTACCACTACAGTCCGGTACAGTGACTGCATTACTGCTGCCGCCCATCCCAGCCTGCGGCAATCTCTCCGTCCTCCCATCACTCGTGGGCAAGACCCCGAGATACTTATACTCCTCCCCCCTGGGGCAGGTCCTTTCTCCTTACCTGGAGTGGACACACCATCCTTTTCCGGGCTAGGACCATGGACTCAGACTTGGAGATGCTGATCTGCATACCAACCGCTTCACACTCAGCTGCAAACTGCTCCAGTGAGCGCTGGAGGCACCCATGCGATCCAGCCAAAAGAACAACATCATCTGCAAATAGCAGAGACGCCACCCTCTGGCCTCCACACATAATGCTCTCCTCTGGCCCCGGCACCCCATACCCCCGGAGGACCTCCCAAAAGATATCTCGGGGAACACGGTCGTAAGCCTTCTCCAAGTCCACAAAACACATGTAGACTGGGTTGGCAAACTCCCATGTTCTCCCAACAATCTGTGAGAGGGTGAAAAGCTGGTCCATTGTTCCACGGCTGGGACGGAATCCGCATTGTTCCTCCTCAGTCTGAGGTTCGACTATTGGCTGGAGTCTCCTTTCTAGCACCTTGGCATAAACTTTCCCAGGGAGGCTGAACAGTGTGATACCCCGGTAGTTGGCACACACCCTCCGGTCCCCTTTCTTAAAAATAGGGACCACCACCCTGGTCTGCCAATCTAAGAGTACTGTTCTTGTGGTCCGTGCAATATTGCAGAGGTGTGTCAGCCACGATAGCCCCACAACATCTAGTGCCTTAAGCATTTCCAGACGAATCTCATCCACCTCCCATGCCTTGCCACTGAGGAGCTTGCCAACTACCTCAGTGACCTCTACCAGGGAAGTGGAGCCAAACACGCCAGAAGCCTCTGGCCCTGACTCCCGTGAGAGACTCTCGGATTAAGGAGTTCCTCAAAGTGCTCCTCCCACCAACCGACAATATCCTCATTTGAAGTCAGAGTTTCTCCACCCCTGCTGAGTACAGCTTGGGTGAAGCCACCCCAACCGCTCCTGAGTGGCCGGACAGTTGTCCAGAACGTCTTTGAGGCCGACCGAAAGTCTTTTTCCATGGTCTTTCCGAACTCCTCCTATACTTCTGCCACCATTGCTGCTGCCACCTTTTTTGCTTGTCAGTGCTTATCTGTTGAGTCGGGAGTCCTCCGAGCCATCCAGTCCCTAAAAGCCTCTTTCTTCAGACTGATGGCCTCTCTCACCACCGGTGTCCACCAGGGGGTCCTTGGGTTACCGCCGTGACAGGCACCAACAAGCTTTTGACCACAGCTACACCCGGCAGCTTCCACAATGGAGGTTTTGAACAGGGTCCATTCAGACTCCATGTCCCCTACCTCCTCCGGAACATGAGAAAAGCTCTCCTGGAGGTGGGAGTTAAAACTTGTGTTTGAACTTGGTGTTCGTTATGGACAATCAATGCCAAGCAAAGAAGTCTAATAACAATTCACCATTCGGGTTTAGATCGGGCAGGCCGTTCTTCCCAATCATGCCTCTCCGGGTCTCTGAGTCATTGCCAACATGAGCATTTTAGTCTCCCAGCAAGACTATGGAGTCTGTAGATGGAGCCCTTTCCAGAACTCTGCCCACTTGCTCCAAGAAGGCTGAATACTCCAACTTGTTGTTTGGTGCATAAGCACAGACAACATTCAGAGTTCTCTTCTCTGCGATTTTAATTCGCATTGAGGTGACCCTCTCATCCATCGGGACAAACTCCAACTGCATGGCAGCCAGCCAGGGACTCATGAGTATCCCCACACCTGCCTGGTGCCTCTCACCCTGTGCAACTCCTGAGTAGGAGAGCGACCAACCCCAGAGCCGACACTGTGCCACCAAGGGCCTCCCTGCCAAAAAAGGCCTACCTTGCCATATAGGCAGTGGGAAAAATGGAGATTCTAGGTTAAGTTACTGTTGGGTCTCTTACATTGTGGTGTAATTTCCTAAATGGGACCAACCTATGATTGTCAAACGATGAAGGGCTATCTGTCTATAAAAGGAGTGCATGCTGCAGAGAACAAATTGGGTCAGAGTTATTTGCATGATAAAATTATTCTTCAGATTGATGGAGAATGTGTTGTATATGGTTCTATATAGCACCAAAAAGCATTCTTCTATTTTTATAGGCTTGACATCATAACTCCAGAATAACCCATTTTTGGTGCTATATAGAACCCATTTCAAAAAGGTTCTATATAGAACCATATACAACACATTCTTTGTCAATCTGAAGAACCATTTCACCTTGCAAAAAACCATTTAATCATGCGAAGCGTTCTTTGAGTGTTTGTGGTTCTATAATAGAATCATTTTCTTTGATAAAGAGCCCTTGAAGTACCATCATTTTTAGAGTGTAGCCGTAGATTGCTTCAACAAAAAGACTGTGGCTCATTCTACAAAGCCTATCAAAAATAACCTTTTCGAACAATGAAGATGTATTCAGGTAAGACAGTAAGGCTGAAAACATGTACTGCAGTATAAGATTATGTAAACAGTGCGTGGCTTGAATGAGTACTGAGTAAATGTGGTGTTGTGGAATGCAACCCATTTACATTTCTAGACACTGAATCTAAAGTGAGTATTATCTGCACAAAACTGTACTACAGAAAAAAACAATATTTTTACTGTTATATTATTATTGCTAATATTTAAGGATTGTACCATCAAGATTAATATTAAAAGCCAACATTTTGCTCTTTTCATTCAGATCTGCAGTAACTAATTATGGTATGTGGGACCAGGTGCGAGTAGGCCATGGCAAGGAATTTTATTTGACGCTGTTCATGCAGGAGATGCTATCCTGTCGTTGCCAAAATCAAGGATGAACATGTTACTCGCAGACTTCACCTACTAGAGTAAAACTTTAATACCACAACCTATTTATTCCCTGTTTTAATTCTATGAATTTGACCTAAGACAAATCTCTGTTGCTAAATCAGAAACACACAGTTGAGTGGCTTTGGCCTGAGATCAACAACCTGAGATCAAGAGCAGCTACACATGGAAGACAGCCTTCTGAAACGTGTCCAACCTGACGGCCCGATTGTGCCAGATTGGTCTTGAGAGAGTCATGGAGTCTTAGAACATGCAGTGATTCCAGATAAAAGAAAATAGTGTCTACAAAGACTAAAATAATTACAATAGGCAGCTTGGTAATGAATATTAATTGATTAGAGGCCAAAACAAACAGCATGTTCTCATACATAGCACCTCATACATACAACTCATTCACACAAGAAATGTGTGAAAACTCACATTTGGGGGATTTTTGTGTTATTTTTCTTTATTTGTCCAGTTTTTATCTTTATGTTTCTGCTAAGTGTTACTCATTTTCCTGAAGATTAGCTGACCAGCATTCATTTACAACAGTCCAAACTGCATTTTACGACCCCACCAAAGGACAGAACACAAAGTGTACGACACTGAAATATTTACAACAGGATCCTCGAGAAAGCAACCCTGGTTATTTTATGACAGGATCCAGGACAGGATGAGAGCGCTGTCTTTGGACTTTTACAACCGAAACAACGGCGTTGGGGGTGTTCTAGCCAATCTGTTCTTAAGCCGCTATTTACAGACAGGTTTTGGTAGATGTTCAGTGTACGTCGACAATAAATCCACATTCTTCAAACCTGCTTCTCACGGTTTCTCCTTTGTTCCTGTGTCTGTTTCTTGTTCTGTTTTGTAGCCATGCTTTCTGCCATGTGCTTGTGTTTTTGTTTTGGTTCTTTGCCCCACCCCATTTCCCACCTTCCCTATTAGGATCCTCACCTGTCTGTAGTCTCTGTCTCCTCCCTCTCCCAGGTGTTCCCCATTCGTTCTAGCCTTTATCAAGCCCTTTGTTTCAGTCAGTGTTTGTCTGGTCTGCTTGTCACTTTGTCAGATGTAGTGTTTGCATGCCTACCTTGTGTTTTGTTTGCTTTGTTTAGACTGTGTAGTTTGTTACCTTGTACTTTGTATTTTTGCTAGTTTGTTTTGTTTATTAAGGTCTGCTCACACCTATATCCAGCCGCCTTGCTCACTACACTCATGACAGAAGACCAGACCGTCAACATGGATGTAACGAGCTTGTTTGAAGTGCAAAATTGAGGCTCATTGAGGAGAATGAACTCAGGCTTAAGGAGGGATACCGTCTGCTCCGCCAGCTTCAGCCATTGCTCTCTGTTGGGGAAGAGAGGGCCGCCTTGCTCTCAGCCCATGTCTCCCCCATCCTGGATGGGGAGAGAGCTGGTCTCCACTCTGAATTTTGGGGGGGCACCAAGGGACTCAGGCTCTGACCTGTGTATCGCCCAGCAGCAAGCCACAGCTGCTCAAGCCTCCCTGGCTCGAGTCCCTTAGCCAGCTATAAGCCAGGAACGGGTGGTGTCTGAGCAGGAGTTGGAGGAAGTCAATCTCTTGAGAAAGCAGAAGTGCAAATGCCGTGGGCGTAAAAGTGGTGAGGGTGCAACCAGTTCAGCAGCACTGGAACTGTCGGTTGTTGCTGAGCTTCCTGCTGTTTCTGCACCCCAGGAACAGCCCATGTCTGCTTCTGCCACTGCTTCCCCTGACCTGCCTGCCTTCGAGGCTCTTGTCCAGTCCCATGCCCAGTCTAGACTGTGGTCCCAGTCTGGTGTCCTGTCCCCTGTCTAGTCTCCTGTTTGGTCACGTTTCATGTTTTTTCTGGTTCCTCCTCCTACCTGTCTCCCACATCAGATGGCTTTTGTTATTCACGCCTTGGGAGCTGCACGTTAGGAGGGGGGTTCTGTCACGGTTTCCCCTTTGTTCCTGTGTCTGTTCCTTGCTGTGTTTTGTAGCCATGTGCTTTCTACCATGTGCTTGTGTTTGTTTTGGTTCTTTGTCCCACCCCTTTTCCCACCTTCCCTATTAGGATCCTCACCTGTCTGTAGTCTCTGTCTCCTCCCTCTCCCAGGTGTTCCCCATTCGTTCTAGCCTTTATCAAGCTCTTTGTGTTTGTCTGGTCTACTCATCACTTTGTCACATGTATTGTTTGCTTTGTTTAGACCGTGTAGTTTGTTACCTTGTACTTTGTATTTTTGCTAGTTTGTTTTGTTTATTAAGGTCTGCTCACACCTATATCCAGCCGCCTTGCTCACTACACACATGATGCTGTTCTCCTGCTCTCTTCCTTTGTGAAGGAAAAGATTAACATCAGGGGAAAAACAAAACAGCACAGTATACTGAAAATTGACTTTCTCAGTAGGTTAAGATTGTTTGGGGTCAACAATCAGATTTTATTTTTGTTTTATACTACAGTAAACCAGAGTGTGATGCAACACAGTGCGAAAGCATGGTTTAGTCTCTCTGTGAAATTAAAGATGAGACTGTTTAGACTGATACTAATCTGTTCCAAGGCGAAACAGTTAGATTTCACCTGAAATATTCAACTAAGTTGAACACTGAGTGTACCTTTTCTTCAGGTCACAGACCAAGTGCTTTTTTTCAGTTCTAAAAACATTATTGCTCTGCAAAAAGAGATTTCAAAACTGAGTAGTAACAGGTAAAAGGACATGCTTGTTAACATCGCTCTCTGCATTTTGCACAACTCTGGCATGACTGCTGCGATTGCTCCATACATGTCTGCAGCATTGTGAGAACACTGGCGCATCAATGAATTCTGTGAGATAAAACTGCTAAGAAGGAAGGTTCTTCAGTCAGTTGTAGCCGAGTCACAGTTAGCATGAATTGCGTCTAATAGCAGATTTGACAGTTAAGTTTTCATATTGTGTCTCATATTATATTGTTTATATAACCTTTTATGTTGTGTTTTAGAAGAGCTTGACATCACAAAAGGAGAACCCTTTTCAAAAAGGTTCTATATAGAACCATCAACAGCACATTCTCCTTCAATCTGAACAATGCTTTTACAATGCAAAGAACCCTTTATTCATACAAATAAAGTGAGTGGTCATGGTTTGATATAGAACCATTTTCTTTACCGAAGAACCCTTGAAGAACCATCTGTTTTAAGAGTGTACCATGGACCAAATCAGCCCCACGTCAATATATCTTCCACCTGTATATATCTAGATTTATTTATTTCAATATCACAGTGCAGTATCATAACACACATTCACCTTACCTTTGAAGTTTTTCACGGTATTTGATCTTAGTGGAGTGGAAGCAGCAATATGGGTAGCAGAAGAAATAGTTGAAGTAGGTGCTGTTCTCATGAAAGAAAAACGTTGGCCTGTGGCACCTGTTAATGAGCTGGCCTCACCATGGACTTCACAGTGACCTCTTGGAGCAAGGTCTACTGTGCTTAAAGTACCAGAAGCTCCAGGAAACATCACTGATGATTCAAAACAGCCACATTTGAATCATCAGTGATGTACAGACTCTGAACGGACTCCTGTCAAAGAAATGTACTTGAGTTAGGTGTAGCATGCATTTATTGTGGCTGGCAGCAGTTAGCTTGTGCTACATGCAGTGAATGCTAGCCAACAATGTCACGTGTAATGAAATAACACAGGACAGTAACACTGAAATGTTAACTTGTGGAACAGCTTGATTTCACCTGAAATATTCAACTAAGTTTGTCCGCAGTCATGTCCTCCTCTGTAAGTAATAACCATTTGTTGTTCCAAAAAAAATACTGGGACTGTTCCATCTTGCCCATAGAATGGGACAGTTGCTCTGATGCCTGTCAACAAATTCGAAGTATTTCAAAAAAACAAAAAGATGGATTTTTTTGTTTTTGTTTCACTGTGATTTTATTTTCTTTGTTTTGTGAAAAAGAAAAGTACAGAAGTCCAGAGGGGCCATAAGCTGTTGCTATAATTTTCTGGATTGTTATCTTGAGATAACATTATCTTGAGATCACAAGATAACTAACTTATTCTCAAGATAACAACTTTTGTTGTCTTGAGATCACAAGATAGTTAACTCATTATCTCAAGATAACAATTCAGAAAATGAACCTACCTCACGGTGTCTCTGGACTATTGTAGAAAAGAGACCTAATTCGGTTTTACATTTGTATCTATTATTTCTGACAAGGAAATCAAAAATGACTTAATTCTCTGTTTCTTGAATTTGAATGTTGAAATGAAAATCAAATAACTGTTCGTTTTTCATTTTGTAAGTTTTGTTTCTGAAATAAAAATAGAATTGCCAAAAGACACACAGACCTCTACTTTCTACACAATGTTTTAGATTTTAATAATCAGATGATCAATTTTGCTTTCCTTTTTTTTTATTATTATTTTTTTTTATTTAATTTGTTTATTTTTCCGGGCCACTACTCCTTGGAATTTTTTCTTTTCATTTCACTATTAATGTCACAACTCATTGTTTATTAATAATAATACAAATACTAAATAATACTCAACAATGGACAAAATGGACAAGACAGGACATACAAACACGAACATTTAACAGAACAATAAACAAGGTAGTAATGCCCCCTTCCTTTTTTAACACTGTAATCATAGTATGGGTAGTGATTACAGAAATTTCCACTATTAACTGTTTTCTTTAGAACATCTTTGAGTTCTATATACTGAAAGTGACAATTATCTGGCATATTGTATTTTTCTTTGATGTCATCAAAGGTCTTGAGAAAGCCATCAGAGAACAACTGTGCCAGGCTGATTATTCCTCTGTTTCCAGACTGAGGATATAAAAGGTTTGTAATTTATTAAAAACATGGGGTTGTTCCACAAAGCAGTTTGACTGAGGGAAAGTAGCTGTAGTTAAGGATTATGTTTGAATTGTGAATGGAATACCATTAATGTCCAGTTCTTAAATTGAACTTTCCTTGATGTCTAGCCACGGTTCACTTGAGTTACCTGTCCAATATCTGATGTAAAGTAATTGGTGTGATAGAAAGTAGTAGTAGAAATTTGGGGCTTCAAGTCCTCCAAGATGTTTAGGTTTCTGGAGTTTAACTAATTTGATTTGAGGCTTTCGCGCTTCCAATAGAACTTAGTGACTGCATTGTCAAGAGAGGAGAACCAGCCTGACGGTGGGGTAACAGGAGTCATAGAGAACAGGTCATTGATTTTAGGAAAGATATTCATTTTAACTGCTGATATTCGGCCAATTAGAGTTAATGGTAGTTTTTTCCATCTTTATTTCTTGCTTTAAAGGTTTATAATTAAGGTTATACAAATCGTTTACGTTTGAAAGGACATGAATACCAAGATATTAAATAGACTGAAATTGACCGATATTGTCACACATCCATCCGGATCAGATCTACCTGAAAACTCCAACTCCCAGGACTCCCTTGGGGATCATGTGACTGCTGACTCTCGTTCCACAATCATTGTTCTGCTTCACCAGAGTACTGATATGTTTCACCTGTCTTCCTTGTTCATGTGAACAAGAACAAGAAGAACCCATGCTGTGTGACTCAATGTGCTTGTCTCCGGAGGAATGATCTCGACGCATGAGATCATGTTCTACATGCTCACAGTGTAAAACCCCAAAAAACATTGCCAGCTGGAAAGTTTATGCCATTGCCTGTGCCCAATAGACCATGGTCACACTTAGCTCTGGACTTTGTGACAGATCTACCAAACTCTCAAGGCTTTACCACCATACTCATCATTATAGACAGGTTTTCCTGATGTGTACACTTTATTCCCTTTTCCTCATTACCCACAGCTTTTCAGACCCCTTGGTTAACCAAGTTTTCCACTACTTTGGCATACCTGAGGACATTATTTCTGATCAAGGCCCTCAATTCACATCACAGGTTTGGTCTGCCTTCTTTGAAAACTTGTGTGTCAGTCAGTTTAACTTCAGGATATCACCCACAGTCAAATGGACAATGTGAACGGGCGAATCAAGAATTAGGGAAATTTCAGAGACTTTGTCACAATAATCCGATGGATTGGGCTCGATATCTAATACGGGCTGAAATGGCACAGAACTCTTTAATCAGCACTGCTACAGGCCTGACGTCCTATCTATGTGTTCTTCGCGGTCAACCTCCTGGACAGGTGTCTCCTCGAATGTTCGCGCTGTGGACGAATGGATGCAACGCAGTGAACGAGTCTGGGAGGAGACTCATCAATGTATTGAAACTGCTCTCCAGAGAAACAAGGATCAGGTGGATCAACGCCGGGGTTAGAACCCTCTTATCATCCTGGGAACCAGGTATGGCTGTTGACCAGGGACTTCAGGTTTGAGGAGGGGTGCAGGAAACGTAACCCCAAGTATATTGGTCCATTTAAAATTCTGGAGAGAGTTAATGATGTTACATACAAGCTAGATTTGCCACCTCGTTATCACATGTCTCGTTCTTTCCAAGTCTCACTTCAAACCTGTTTTTCCAGGTCTGCTGGACGAGGCATTGCCCAAAGACGTCCCTCCACCGCCGGATCAGAGTGATCATGTGGAGATCATGTGACTGCTGACTCTCGTTCCACAACCAATCATCGTTCTGCTTCTCCAGAGTACTGATATGTTTCTCCTGTCTTCCTTGTTCATGTGACCCCTGAAAGTTAGTATTTAAAGCCCGGGCTTTAGTTACGTCTTTGCGAGGTATTGCTTTCTTGTGAGCTACTGAGAGTTTTTTCTTGTATTGCTGTTTTGGATCGGATTGGTGCCTGTGTTTTGACTATGAGTTTGGAAATAGTTTTAATCAGTAAAGCTTCTTTTTTAATTCCATCCGCGAGTGTCTGAACAGTTAAGTATTACAGATATGTTCAAATGGTATATCATGGACCCCGTCATCCCAGTTGAATTTACTTAGAGACAGAAACTCAGATTTGGACCAATTAATGGAATAGGCAGACATCCTGCTATACTTATTTATCAGATCATGGACTGATGGGAGGGACAGTGAAGGGTTAGTGATGTATAGTAAAATATTCTCTGCATATAGACTGATTTTATGGTGGTATGACTTTGACTGTATACCTGAGATTTTATTACACTGTCTGACTGAAGCAGCCAAGGGTGCAAATGCTTTCCTAACAGATGCCCACAACTTAGATAGAATCTTGACCGTTAGCGGTTTTGTGTGTGTCTGTCTCTCTCTCTGTTCTGGTCTTAGCTGCCACACAGAATCACAGAAAAATGCTATTAATGTAAAAAAACAACATTTTGTATGTGTGTGTGTATGTATATATATATATATATGTATATGTGTGTGTGTGTGTGTGTATTATTTATGCTATACATTTTCTGCTTCTATTTTATTATCTCTACGTTACTTATATGCATTCTATTTTTGTCTTTTGATTTAGAAATATAGGTTCAATTCTGAAATGTCTATAAATTTAGTTCTGTTTAACTTTATTATATCCAGTCTATGCAGAAGTGCATGGTGTATCTAAGCTTATGCCTGTATTGTGTAAGATTACTTCAGTGCTGGATCATTTAGCGGAGCATGATAGCTGTAGGATGTTTGTTTTAAATTCAATGTTCAATGTTAAGTTGAGATTCACTTGGTGGCAACAGTTATCTATATAACCTATAGCAATCTCACGTGCACTTCTACTACAGGCTCTTTACAATATTATGGAGAAGTATTTGTCAAGTAATCAAGGTTTATATATGTGGGAAACTCAGTCCTGGAGGATTTGGTGATGTTCCTGCTCAAGCACATCTGATTTAACTCACCCCCTGGTTTATAGCATAAAGTTCCCTGGCTTCAGCTGTTTTTGTGCTGATACATAAATGTTTTATTCTACGTCAAGAACCACATAGTACTACACTACTACAAAACTAGTTTACGATCATTAAGGTCACCGCACACTAGACGCATAGTGCAGCATCACAGAGCAGAACACTGCTACAGAACACATACAGTCAGAAACATTAAGTGCAAGTCCATTTTTACACTGTACTCGTTTACTTTCAATGAAATGAAACTTTCAGCATCATTAATCACCCTTGACATCAGTTTACTACCCCGTCACTCATTCTTTTCAGTCGAATTACACTTTAAAAATGTATCATAATGAAAAGAATATTATTTGCCTTTCAGTTGGTTTGACTGACAAGGGCCTGTTTTTCCCCAAACCGTCTGCCAATTTCTACATAAAGCTCATCCCCAAGAAGCCCTGCATTTAGAGGCCTTTACTCTGTGTATGCGTTTAAGGATCCACATGTAGTAAACCAAGGCAACCGTGAGACCATCCTCTTCGCTTATCGCACCCAGCGATACGTGTGGCAGGAGAAGGGCAAGATGTCCCTCTACATGAGCATTTCTATTCACAGAAACAGGTATTCTCAGAGGTGTCCTGGTTCATTAGTTATAAGTTACCATGTATTTCATTTTATAATACTGTTCCAGTCATTACAGTGTGGTGTGATGCCCCCAGCTTTCCCTGAGGATACCTGCTTCTGTGAATAGAAATGGAGGCTATAACCCATTATATTGTAGAGACTGCACACTGTGTAGTGTATTTCACTACTGTTAGAAGTGTTGGAGTACACTACATCATTTAGTAGTTCAGCAGAACCTTGTCAGACTCAGCTATTGAGCAGGTAAATGTTGAATTGATTGGTCATTTATGAGAAGTTATTCTAAGAAACCACAGTTACTAAATAATTCTCTATCAGACTCAGTAGTTACTGTTTAGTTAATAGTGAACTACCCTAATCATTAGTTCACTATTACCTACTGAGTAGTTAACTAGTAGTTCTTGCTAGTTAAGAGTAGTTACTTAAGTGTTAATGCAGCACTACTCATTCATTCCTGCTTAGTTCCTGATTAGTTACTTATTAACTATGAATCAGTAAAGTGTTACCTCAATTTCCGCTGTCCAAAGTCACTGGCTATGAAAAACACAGCTAATGAGAGAAACATGTCATGACAATCATAAACATTCATTTATAAATTACTTTCTATTAGGAGGCATATGTCCCAAACCCAAACCCCCTAAATTTACACTTCTGAAAATAATAGATTTTTTCTCATTTTTTTATGTTGAATCTTGAAGATGAAAGATTTAGATTTTGTCCCATAAACATCTATTTTCTGCAGTTAAGTAAACTGTTGTGTTTCAATAAAAGATGATTTTATTTATGTACAGCTGTTCAAAGCTGTGTTTGCTGGTCATGTACTGGCTGTGTTTTTGAGCTTGAAAATTAGCTAAAATTATCACAACCAAGACAGTCACTACCGAAATATTTGGTAAAGTTTCGGTAGTGTTATGACTCCATTTTGTCACTACCAAAACATTTATTGTAAGATATACATCAATCATTTATTGTAAGAAAATAAACATAATTAAGGTACAGGGTCACTCAGAGCAAACCAATTCATTTCAACCAAGTTGATAGAAATGATCCATATCCATAAGTAGTGTTGGTGGCAATATGCAGAATTTGGAGACCCCTGATGTCAGACACAAGTAGAGCTTCTAAGAAAAACTGGTCAAGCTGTCATGTCCTGTCATTCTTAATGCTAGAAATAAAAGTTATGTCAATGTGAAAATGTACCAGAAACAGACATTTTAGAACATGTTTGAATAAAAAAAGGGGAATAAAACCCCAGGAAAACCTGGTGATATATAACATATACAGTAGTTGTATCTACACTCATTGTCCATCTTACCAGCTCCACTGACCAGTTTCACTTTGTATTTCTACAGTTACAGACTGTTGTCCATCTGTTTCTCTGCATACTTTGTTACCCCGTTGTTCAATGGTCAGAAACCCCTCAGGACCCCCAAAGAGCAGATATTGGTGGTGGTGTGTTAGTGTTGCGCTGATGTGAGTGGATCAGATACATTAAATTTGCAAAACCTAGAAATCTCTGTAATTCTTTGATAGACGTATGAACACTCCAGTCAACTACAGCTTTGACCTTTCATTCTGAGATAGCTGAAGAAATTCAACCTGCTGCAGAGTCTGATGATCTGGTTCTACACAGCAATCATCGAGTCCATCCTCACATCATCCATGACCATCTGGTTTGGTTCTTCCACCTCACAAGAACAGGCCAAACACAGACACATGATCAGAACAGAGAAGAGGATCACCAGATGTAGTCTGCCAATGCTTCAGGACATCTACAACAGCGGTGATGAAGCATGCCGTCCTCTCATCCTGGACATCACTTTTTCCAGCCACTACCCACTCAAACCAAGTTGTAAGAACTCCTGACATTGAGTTTAGTGAAAAAGTTAGCTCCTCTTTACTGTTGTAGTGCTCCGGGAATGAGGGGTAGAGGATGAAGGTATTGTTTGGTGACCTAGTTTAGGCTCTGATGACCCCCATCTTTCTTTTTCACAATGAAGAATCCAGATGCAGCAGGAGAAGTAGAGGAGCGAATAAAACCTTGATCTAGGCTCTCCTGTATGTAATCCTCCAGGGCTCTTTCCTCCTCTTGAGTGAATAGATATACTCACGATTTGGGGAGTGTAGAACCTTCGATGAGGATGAGTAGTCTGTGATTGAGGAAAAATGAGTCAGTCATGTCTTCCTCTGAGGGATTCTGTGAGTTGGAGTCCAGGTTGTCATCGGTGGGTAGAGAGTTAGGGACTACAGCGTTGAAGAGTTTTCAGTACCACATGAAAAATATCACTCCGCTATACTGTTCAGCACTCAGCAGCCCTGCTCTGTGAGTTTGCGTGGTGTACAGCTTCATGGCTGAGCTGTTGTTGCTCAATCAATTTGTCAGTTTGTCAATTTGTCAGTGTTAACAGTAAACACTCTGATCATATGCTAGTACAATATGGCGTCCCCCAAGGATCAGTGCTCGGGCCGCTGCTTTTCTCTCTGTACATGCAACCTATCGGTACCATAATTTGCAGGTTCGGCATTAGTTTTCACTGCTATGTGGATGACGCAACTTTATGTATCTGCTAAATCAAATGAGGCTCTCAACCTAAATAAACTTGAAGAATGTGTTAAAAATATCAAAAGCTGGATGACCAACAGTTTCATTCTTCTTAATCCTAACAAAACTGAGGTCCTACTACTTGGACCCAAAGCAGAGAGATCTCAACTCTCCAAATTTGAACTAAATTTATATGGCCATATGGTCATTCCAAGCACCACTGTAAAAAATCTAGGTGTCATCTTCGATTCCAGTGTCTCGTTTGATATACGTTTGCAACATTGTTAGAACTGCATTCTTTCACAGGCATAACATCACTAAACTATGTGATATTCTAGCCCTAAACAATGCGGAAAAGCTGGTACCTTTATAACCTCCAGGCTGGACTACTGTAACACAATTTTAGCTGGATGCTCCAATACGTTACTAAATAAGCTCCAACTGGTCCAGAATGCAGCTGCTGGAGTCGTTACAAGGACCAAAAGGTTTGACCATATATCCCCAATCCTGTCATCATTACCCTGGCTACCTGTTAAATTTCGTGTAGAGAATAAGATCCTTCTCTTAACGTATAAATCATTAAATGGCCCTGCAGTGTCTTAGTGAATTAATTCAGTCATACGAACCCACACGTACGCTCGGCTCACAAAACAACGGCCTGCTGACGGTTCCTAGAATTAGAAAAACCACAGCAGGTGGTCGAGCATTTTCCTACGTAGCCCCGAAATTGTGGAATCATCTCCCGACCTCTGTTCAGGACTCAGACACCCTCTCTACATTTAAAACTAGACCATCATTATTCTCCAGGATTTACATGCAGTAAATCTTATGATAAGATGCAATATCTGCTTGTCTGTCCTATTAATCAATCAATCTCTCTCTCATTCTCTGAAATCAATCTCTCATTCTCTGAAATTAATCTCTCATTCTCTAAAATCAATCTCTCTCTTTCTCTGAAATCAATCTCTCTCTCTCTTTCTCTAAAATCAATCTCATTCTCTGAAATCAATCTCTCTCTCTCTTTCTCTGAAATCAATCTCTCTCTTTCTCTGAAATCAATCTCATTCTCTAAAATCAATCTCTCTCTCTTTCTCTGAAATCAATCTCTCTCTCTTTCTCTGAAATCAATCTCATTCTCTGAAATCAATCTCTCTCTCTTTCTCTGAAATCAATCTCATTCTCTAAAATCAATCTCTCTCTCTTTCTCTGAAATCAATCTCTCATTCTCTAAAATCAATCTCTCTCTCTCTTTCTCTGAAATCAATCTCTCTCTTTCTCTGAAATCAATCTCTCTCTTTCTCTGAAATCAATCTCTCTCTTTCTCTGAAATCAATCTCTCATTCTCTAAAATCAATCTCTCTCTCTTTCTCTAAAATCAATCTCTCTCTCTTTCTCTGAAATCAATCTCATTCTCTGAAATCAATCTCTCTCTCTTTCTCTAAAATCAATCTCTCATTCTCTGAAATCAATCTCTCTCTCTTTCTCTGAAATCAATCTCTCTCTCATTCTCTAAAATCAATCTCTCTCTCTTTCTCTGAAATCAATCTCTCATTCTCTGAAATCAATCTCTCTCTCATTCTCTGAAATCAATCTCTCTCTCTCTTTCTCTGAAATCAATCTCTCTCTCTTTCTCTGAAATCAATCTCTCTCTCTTTCTCTGAAATCAATCTCTCTCTCTTTCTCTGAAATCAATCTCATTCTCTGAAATCAATCTCTCTTTCTCTGAAATCAATCTCTCTCTCTTTCTCTGAAATCAATCTCTCTCTCTTTCTCTGAAATCAATCTCTCTCTCTTCTCTGAAATCAATCTCATTCTCTGAAATCAATCTCTCTCCTCTTTCTCTGAAATCAATCTCTCTCTCATTCTCTGAAATCAATCTCTCTCTCATTCTCTGAAATCAATCTCATTCTCTGAAATCAATCTCATTCTCTGAAATCAATCTCATTCTCTGAAATCAATCTCTCTCTTTCTCTGAAATCAATCTCTCTCTCTTTCTCTGAAATCAATCTCATTCTCTGAAATCAATCTCTCTCTCTTTCTCTGAAATCAATCTCTCATTCTCTGAAATCAATCTCTCTCTCTTTCTCTGAAATCAATCTCATTCTCTAAAATCAATCTCTCTCTCTTTCTCTGAAATCAATCTCATTCTCTGAAATCAATCTCTCTCTCTTTCTCTGAAATCAATCTCTCATTCTCTGAAATCAATCTTTCTCTAAAATCAATCTCTCTTTCTGAAATCAATCTCTCATTCTCTAAAATCAATCTCTCTCTCTTTCTCTGAAATCAATCTCATTCTCTGAAATCAATCTCTCTCTCCTTCTCTGAAATCAATCTCCCTCTCTCTTTATTATTTGAGCCCCTGAGTGATGTCTGCCTGAGTCGCCACATGGGAGCCACCAGAGCTGCTAGAGTCACCAGATCTCCGCTAGCTGGTCTGCACTGTTTTGACCACCATGGAGCTTCACACTGTACAATGCTGTGCAAACCCCACCGCATGAACTGACCCTCCTGATGGCCATATGGTCATTCCAAGCACCACTGTAAAAAATCTAGGTGTCATCTTCGATTCCAGTGTCTCTTTTGATATACGTTTGCAACATTGTTAGAACTGCATTCTTTCACAGGCATAACATCACTAAACTATGTGATATTCTAGCCCTAAACGATGCGGAAAAGCTGGTGCCTTTATAACCTCCAGGCTGGACTACTGTAACACAATTTTAGCTGGATGCTCCAATACGTTACTAAATAAGCTCCAACTGGTCCAGAATGCAGCTGCTGGAGTCGTTACAAGGACCAAAAGGTTTGACCAGATATCCCCAATCCTGTCATCATTACCCTGCCTACCTGTTAAATTTCGTGTAGAGAATAAGATCCTTCTCTTAACGTATAAATCATTAAATGGCCCTGCAGTGTCTTAGTGAATTAATTCAGTCATACGAACCCACACGTACGCTCCGCTCACAAAACAACGACCCTCCTGCTGCTGCATAAACTAAAACTATCTAATTAACCATTGCTCTGCCTGTTTTTCCTGTTTTGTATTCTAATATTTTATTCTAATGCTGTTTGCTATCCGGTGTCGACCAGAGGAGGATGGGTTCCCCTTTTGAGTCTTGGTTCCTCTCAAGGTTTCTTCCTCTTGCTCTTAGGGAGTTTTTCCTTGCCACTGTTGCCCTTTGCAACGCTCATGGGGGCTCGGACACGGATTTTTCTGTAAAGCTGCTTTGTGACAACACCTGTTGTGAAAAGCGCTATATAAGTAAACTTTTGACTTAGATGCTTCCATTCCACAATAATAACACTTACAGTTGACTAGGGCAGATCTAACATGGCAGAAATTGCAGATGTGGTAAAGGTGACTTGTGGCAGACGTGGCATCCTATGACAGTGCCGTGGTTAAAGTCACTGAGCTCTTCAGTACGACCTATTCTACTGCCTGTGTTTATCTTTGGAGACCACAAGACAATCTGCTTCATTTTCTAAACAAGTGTATATGGGTTTGGCTGAAACAGCTCAGCTCAGTAACTAGGAGTGTCTACATACCTTTGGCCATATTGTAGATGACATAAATCTCTATTTCATGCTTTGTGTTTATGCACTGAAAAAGGTGATGTGTGATTGAAATGTTTGTGCTGTGTTACTGCATTATGAGTAGATTATTTTAGGGCCTGTGCACCTACAAAAGTATTGTTTGGACAGTATTTTCAGTCTTGGTGGGTTTTACTTCCGTTTATTCCTTATAAACGCTCATATAAAGAAAGATATAATTGGAGAGACTCGTTTAACTATTCTTAACCAATTATCCCAACATCTCTAATATTAATGCCTACACACTGTCAAATATTTCCTAATGGTGCAAACCTCGACCACAAAACGCTTCCACAAAAACACATGTAGTGTGAAGTGTATGAAGCAAAAGGCCCGATATCTTATGTAAGAATGTAGAGTAAAGAGTAAAGGACACAAGCCTCAAATGTTTGTGTCAGCTGGAGCTGTGTAGCGTTAATTTGTTTTATCTGTGGCACAAAAAAACACTACTTATAAAGGTTGTCACGTTGAAGACCATTATATAATGAATGTATGTTTAAGATTATATGATTTAAAAATGTAAAAGTTCATGAAGTGACTGATATATCCTGTATAATTTATGATGGTACAGTACAGGTACAGGTGTGTTCCATTATTTTATACTGCAGCATCTTCATTATCTAGTCCAATCTTAACTGCAAATTGGCCTGTCTGATAATTATACACACAGAGCATTGATATCTGGACAAATTTGTATTCTTTAACAATAAATTTGTTGTTTGTAATGTAAATGTGTAACCAACCACATTGCTTTGCTATTTTAAAAAATGACTTTCAGAATACATGTTTGTTTGTCCATGCAGTGTTTTTATTGTCATTTTTCAATATTGTGATAGCATTTTGGCAAAGTGTATGATAAGTAACATATACATATATATATATATGTGTACTGGTACTTGCCTGATTACAGGTTTGTTGCAGAAAACATCAAATGTTAATTGTTTACAGGACCTTACTGCAGAGATCAGTTGTACTTCTCTGGCACTACAAGGACATTCCCATTTACTTCATACTGCATAGTGTTCCAGTTGAGCACATTCGGTTCTGGTCCCGTCCACACCTTCTCATTGAAGTTCATAATCTGATCACCTGTCAGCACATAATCCCACAAGTTCACATCTGAAATCTCACCTACAAAACTCTGCTTTTCCACAAAGTCACCCAGGTAAGAGTCCGGATCCTGACCCAGAATAACAGCACCACCAGACTGGACCTTGTGGTTTTTCCTGTACACCTGCAGAGTGCTGCGGCGGCCGTCCACCCAGAGCGCAGTCAGACCTGTGCTGGATTCCCAGGTGACACACAGGTTTGTGCGGAAGATGGAGAGAAGTGGGACGACATACAAAGCACCCTCTGAGCTGCTTCTCAGGTATAAGGAGATTTTGTCATACTCCTGCCACACGTTAAGCTCATCATGGTCTTTGGTGCAATAAGCGAAGAGGATGGTCTCGCGGTTCCATTTGGAAACTACAGTTGGATCCACAGACAGACGCATACACAGAGTAAAGGCCTCTAAATTCAGGGGCTTCAGGGGGGTGAGCTGTACGTAGGAATTGGCTGATGGTTTTGGGAAAAACAGGCCCTTGTCAGTCAAACCACCTGAAAGGCAAATAATATTCTTGTCAATATAATGCACACTTAAAGTGAAGTTAAAATGCAGTTCAAGGTCAGTTCTTTCGTATCTACTGTTGCTAATATGGACAAGCTTTACAGAATGATGGAAACAATCTCATTCAACCTAATTTGAAGCTTTATACCTATAATCAGATTTCTTCACATCAGGCTACTGATGTTAATACGCAACATTAAGCTTCCAGTTTAAAATACTACAGAGCTTCACTATGTTGTTATAGCTGATGAAGACTTGGCAGGTTGGTCCTGCCAATGACATAAATTGCCACAGCACTAATGTTAGTTAGATAACAAAACAAAAATCAATCCTATTCTTGTGACCTTTCAAAAAACTGTTTGAATATTTTATTGCTTATTTAAACACACGAAATACTGAAACATCCTGGCATTTCCAGCATTACAAAGGGAGATGTTCTTTATATATTACATGGAGCCTATGTTAAAGTTACATCAGTCTTTTGTAACCGATGGAGTGGTTTGGTACACAAATCTCTGTTTGAACACAGTAAATTGATCACCATTTTTTAAGCATTTTAATATAAAGTATTTTTGAAGTATTCTCTTGCTACTGATTATTGTTTCATGCTTTGTCTGACATTTTGGAGAGTTATGAATTTTGTCAGGTCTCAATGATTTCTGGGCAACACTTATGTTCATTTGGCCCCTCACCCCTCCATTTACATTACGTTAGTGCAGTAAAGGAATCGTGGCCAGACCTTAAAGGCCTTTTTCCTCTTTTTTCCCTCTTTTGTCCCCAAAAAATGATATATTAACAGGAAGTGTGTGATTATTTTTTAGAATTCTGCTTCTGTCCAACATTTATTGGACACTGCAGTGTGCACAAATAAAAGCAGGAGAGGGATAATGGTCATTCTTTACATTCTGTAACCACCTTTAACTGTATTTCTCCTGCTACACACACACACACACACACACACACACACACACACACACACAGTATTGTTTTCATGCAACATAACTTTTTCTGAAATCTGTGCATTTTCATCTTCTTTTCTTACTCTTATCTCTTAGTATAGCAAATAAATGATAAATGAGATAAACAAGGTGTCTAGATTGTGATAAAATGAAAACTGATGAAAGTTTTGTGTTAAATGTCACACAAACGTGACAGTCAATATGCTACAAACTACGCTAACGTTAGCTGAGTAACTTAAATTAACATTCTGCCAACATTTCTCACTGCCCACCTGCTCAGACATCTCCCCATCCGCATTAACTAGCTTTTGCATATCTTGGTTCTCTGCAGTTCTTGCCGCTACGGTTCATCTTCACACAATTTACGTATGAAAATTGTGAAAACAGTAGCAAGTTAACTAGGTTAATAAACTCAGTGGAGCACTGTCTGCTGTGTTAGCAACACCACGTCATCGTGCTTCATTTGAATTTCCATTCCACCTTAAATAGTGCTGCGTTTACCTGCTAACGACTGAACAGGCGTCTGCATGAAAGTGCTACATCATTTCATTTTACGACATAAACACATTTGGATGTTACGTGTATAGTTTCAGCGTTTTGCTCAGAGTTTGTCATTTTAATTCTTGCGCTGCTGTCAGGCGTATCGTAGCAACGCTGTCAGCACTTCTCATTGGTCCTGAATCACAATCTGTTTGGGTCCTGAACATAACATGACAGACAGGCTGAGGGAGAGCAGTGGGGTTTCCTTCTGTCTCAGACAGGACTGTCTGAATAGTCTAACCTGTAATATTTCTGTCCCATAGATTTACACTAAACTGATTCCCAAAAATATGGAACAAAGGGCATCCTGTATCAGTTCTATATTGATCACGTCTTTTAGTTTCCAATTAAGGGATGATTCCTTATTTTACAGGACGGTCAAGTCAAGTCAAGAGGCTTTTATTGTCATTCCATCTATGTACAAGTACACAGTGGAGTGAAATTACGTTCCTCCAGGAACAACACGGTGCAACAAGGAACAAAAAGTACAAAGTGCGAACGTGCAGACGTAAGTGTGCAAACAAAAAATTAAGCTAGAAAACAATACAATAAATACTATAATTCTAACAGACATTAGACACAGTAAACAGACAGGACAGTGCAGCACCGACACAGCACTCATTTCTGAGCCTGAGGTAGTGGAATAAGGTGCAGAGGTATTTAACATGCTGTGATCTGTGAGTTTACACAGTCAGATAACATACGTGAGCACAGCAGTTACTGAGGTAGTAAGACAGAGTAAACACAGCATTAGCAGCAATGTTCCAGATAGTGCAAGTAGTGCATCAAAAGAGGGGTGTTGGAGGGGGGGGGTTAGTTCAGCCCTTGTGAATTTAAAAACCTGATTGCTTGAGGGACAAAGCTGTTGCAGAGTCTGGCAGTGATGGCACGGATGCTCCGGTACCTTCTGCCAGACGGTTGGCAAGACATTACCTTCACTTTTCTTGTATCACAGTTAAGTACATGATTTTGGGCTGATAACACTATTGTGAAAACTGCAGTTGCTCCGTTTGCCACAGAATCAACATGGAACTTTCTTGCTCTTGTACTTTTCTCCCCTCCACCCCCCCTATAGAAAGGTGCTCTATAAATAGACTTGCCTTGCCTTTATGTTATAAACCAGGTGTGATGAATTGATAGTCAGGACCCTCCAGGACCAGAGATACCCACTCCTACTATAAACCTTGATTACTTGATGCAGACTTTCGTATTATTCATACTTTTGTAAAGTGCTGGTTTAAAAAAAGTGGACATTGCTTTACTGATGCATTAATAATGTAAAGAGAGTTGACTATTTTTGGGCTTTTGCTGTCATGTATTAAGTGAATCTCACCTTAAAATTGGAAATTTAAAACAAACATCCTAAAGCCTTCATGCGCTGTTAACTGATCCAGCACTGATCTAATCTAATAATATACAGGAAAACACTTAGATACAGGTGAGCACTTCAGCATGTACTTGGAATGACAAAGTTGAACTGAACTGAATTCATAAACATCTCAGAATTGAATTAATATTCTTAAATTTGTTTTTATAAAACATAATAACGTAAAGAAGATAAACTTACTTTGACCAGAGCTGATCAGAGGTAGGAGGACACCCAGCAGAACGAGCACAGACTTCATTTTACTGTGAACATTTTAGCACAACCTGTTAGCCACCTTCACAACTTACACACAGCTGACAATCACATTTAACGTCAGTAAAACTAAAGTGGCTGTAAGTGATGAATAAGAAGTGTGGATGCTCACCTGGTAGTGAAGCTCTACAGTCACTCAGACTCTCCAGACGTCTACAGAATCTTTCTTGACTCCTGTGACCAGTTAGATCTATTTTCCTGCTGTTTTTACAGGAGAAGGTCTAAAGCTGGTGCTGCAGCTTCTGCATTTATAGCATGCTGTTTTCATATGGAACGCCCTGCTTCATATTTCAGCTCTTGCACAATCTGCAATAAAAAAATTTTCCAATCCCCTACGGGAAGTTTTTCTTCAGAGAAACAGTTCTTCCAGAGTATCTGTGTAATTCTGTTTAAAAAAAAAAAAAATGTTTGCTACAGAAAAACAGGCTCGCTATGAGGGAAAAAAGCAGTTTAGAATTTGGTTTCCAACGAGTGCCTCCTTGTTCTTCAGGTGTTAGTCAGCTTAGTGTTTGCAAAAGATCCACACACACACACACCTCCACATGTTTCTTTAAAATTCATAATGATCTGACACTAATTCTACAGATTTATATAATTTTGTTTCTATGCTTACTAATGACTCATTAGCTATATAAACTCTAATAACTGTGTAGTTACATATTAATAGTGGTGTTGTATTGGTGTTGCTGGTGATATATTCACTGTTACAGATGGATTACGGCAGTACTGCTCCTGTAAATACATGTGTGTTAACTACAGTTTTTACTCATGTAATTACACAAGTATATCCTGAGAGTTGTAACAGCATGTTCATGTGATTACACACCTATAAAGAGCTGAAATGCTGTTTTTCTGATATTAACAGGAGGAGTATAATTACCTACATAATGAGATGCACAGGAAATGAAGACCATGAACACTAACATTTAGCTAGCTGTAGTAGTACCCTTGTGTTGTGACATGGTAACCTGTCACGTGTCCCTCTGGCTCGGAAGCATCCATGAACTCCATCTCCCAGTATTCTCTGGGGGATCATGTGACTGATCACTCTCCATTTCGCTTCAATCATTGCTTACATTGACCGGAATACAGTTAGTTTAGTTTAGTTAGTTAGTTTCGTGTTTGACGAAGAGAAGATTATACAGTTTGAGGTGCATCCAGGAGTCAGAAAAGAGCAGGGCTGAGACTCACTGTTAGAAGCTCCAGGCGCCTCAGATAGAGCTAGCACGTTCTCGACCCCGGCAGCAGAGCCCTCACAGTGGGGCGAATGGGTGGCATCTCAGCGGGATAGTTGTAAAGCTAAAGCTACCCCACATGAGCACCACTCATCTCCCATTCATGTGCCCAACAGGTTTGTCCCACTCAGTGAGACACCCTCATTGAGCATGGAAATGCTGCCTCCCAAATGGACAGCACCATTAGTCTCTAGGGAGTTGTATTTATAGGAATTTAATGAGACTTCCATGTGACTTTACTATGTAACGTATGAAATAAATCTTCAGGTTGTTTTATTGTATTATGTGTAGTTGTGTTATATTAGGGTCTATGCACCTAATTATTATTCTTTGGGCAGTATTTTCATTCTCATTTATTCCTTATAAACTGGCATATGAAAAAAGAAAAAAAAAATATTTAAGACATTTGTTCAAGGGTTTTCTACCAATTATCCCCACATCTCCAATATTGACACACTTTCAGATATTTCCCAATTGTTCTGCATCAACCAGCCAACCCCAACCACAAAACACTTCCACCAAAACACATGTAGTGTGAAGTGTATGAAGTAAAAGGTGCAAAATCTCAAGAATACGGATTAAATATTTACTTCAGGATACAACTGTCCATGTGTAGCTAGAACTATGCAGTACGAAACCCAGTGTGGGAAAGTGAATGTACACCATCATTAGCTTCATGTTAAATAGACATAACAAATGCCTTTATGTTGTAGACATTTGCCTTATCTGTGGTACAAACGTATAAAGGCCATTACATTAAACACTATTATATAATGTGTGTGGCTGGTGCACATTCAAGATTATATGATTATATAAAAATGTAACAGTTCATGAAATTGTTATATCTTGTGATTTCATTTATGTTGGTACAGTAGAGGAACAAATATGTCCCATGCTGTTTTATATTGGAACATCTTCATAGCTCTGGGTAAAGCAGTGCAATACAATAGAAGTTTTTTAGTCCTTTCTTAACTGTAAATTGTTATGCTCATTAAACACACAGAGCATCAATATTTGGACAGTTTTATTTTTTAATGATGATTTTATTGTATGTAAATGTTTAACCACCACCATTGTACTGCTATTTTAAAAATGACATTCAGAATATATGTTTCTCCATGTTTATCTTTTTCAATTAATATTGTGATCATAAGCATTAAAGTAATTATCACAATCATCATGGTAAGTAATTAGTGTAATATAAGCATAAGCAATTAGCATGAATTTTATATATGTATATATGCTGGTACATGCATGATTACAGCATTATTAAAGAAAATATTGCCCACTACTTGCAAACGGAGTCTTACAAAGATATGCATCTTACATATCAGTTGTACTTCTCTGGCACTACAAGGACATTCTCATTTACTTCATACTGCACAGTGTCCCAGTTAAGAACATTCGGTTCTGGTCCCAACCACACCTTATCATTGAAGTGCCTAATCTGATCTCCTGTGAGCACATAATCCCACATGTTCATGTCTGTAATCTCACCTACAAAACTCTGCTTTTCATCAAAGCTACCAAGGAAAGAGTCAGCATCCTGACCCAGGAGAACAACACCACCAGACTGGACCTTGTGGTTTTGCCTGTACACCTGCAGAGTGCTGCGGCGGCCGTCCACCCAGAATGCAGTCAGACCCGTGCTGGATTCCCAGGTGACACACAGGTTTGTGCGGAAGATGGAGAGAAGTGGGACGGAATAGAAAGCACCCTCTGAGCTGCTTCTCAGGTATAAGGAGATGTTGCCCTTCTCCTGCCACACGTTAAGCTCATCATAGTCTTTGGTGCGATAAGCGAAGAGGATGGTGTCACGGTTCTGTTTGGAAACTACATTTGGATCCACAGACAGACGCATACACAGAGTAAAGGCCTCTAAATTCAGGGGCTTTAGAGGGGTGAGCTTGACAAAGGAATTGGCCGAGGGTTTTGGGAAAAGCAGCCCCTTATCATTCACACCACCTGAAAAGGCAAATAATGTTCTTTTTAATATGATACACACAGTTCTTTCATAGCAACTTTTGAGGTTGGACAAGCTTTACAGCTCTTATACTGGCAACAATCCCATTCGACCTAATATGAAACTTATTTTTGTCAAAATTCTTCACATCAGGCCCCTAATATCAAAACATAATGTTAACTTCGCGTTTAAAATGCTACACTGCTGGATTGTGTTGTTGCAGTTAATTAAAACCTGGCAGGTTGATACTGACATCGACATAGAATTTGCTACAACTTTAATGTTAGCTAGATAACAAAACGAAATCAATCCATTTTTGTGACCTTTCAGAAAACCATGTCAAAACTAACAAAGAATGAAGTTACATCAGTCATGTATAACAGATGGAATAGTTTGGTTTGAATCTAGTTTGAACACAGCAAATTGAACAATCATCAAGTTTTTTAAATATTCTATTGCTTCTGCTTATTTTGGGTAGTGTTTTTAAAGAGAATTGTCAGATCACAATGATTTCTGGGCAACCATTATGTTCATTTATCCCCTTGCCCCTACACTTGAGCTAATAAAATAAAGGGCATGTTAAAGTGAGTATTGGAATCCTTGCCATATGCTAAAGAATTTTTGTTTGTCTATTAACTATGCATTAAAAAATGTCTGACAAAAATGAAGCAAATCTAAAAACACAGCCAATTAGAAGAACATGGCCAAGTCTTAGCCACAATAAGCACAAGACTGATGAAAATATCAGCAATTTCAGACTAGTGATGCAGCTACTGTACCAGTGGTTCCAAAACTGTTAAAAAGCTCTCTGGAGCAAATATCTGAGAACCTCTGGTGCGGACTGACTGTTGGTGTGTATGTATATATATATATATATATATATATATATATATATATATATATATATATATATATATATATATATATATAAAAAAACAAATTAATAAAAAAAAAACACACCATATTAATGAATGAATTAATGAAAGGCTACCACACACTTGAAATCATTTTTTTTTTTTTAAACAAGGTGCACACACCGACACAGACATTCCCTCAGCTAACATATTGTCCAAGCCTTTTTATCACCTTGTATCTTTCTGCTCGAAAAGAATGAGTTTGTGATGAGGTAGTAAACTGACACTGAGTGAAATTAATGATTGGTAGTATGGGTGGGGGTTGGACACAGTATAAAACATTTACTTAGCTAGCTAGCAGCACAAAAACAGCTGAAGCCTGGGAAGTTTGCTATAGAACTAGAACCCTCCAGGACCGGAGTTCCCCACTGCTGCGATACACCTTGATTACTTGACAAATACTTTTGTATTATCCGTAATTTTGTAATGAGCCTGTAGTAGAAGTGCACATTATTGCATTACTGATGGATTAAGAATAGTAAGAGAGCTGACATTTCCTGTGAGATTGCTGTAGGTTATACAGATAACTGTTGCCATCATTTAAGTAAATCTCACCACAACATCGGAAATTTAAAACAAGCATCCTACATCTATCATGCTCTGCTAATGATCCAGCACTAACCTAATCTAACACCAAACAGGAAAATGCCTAGATACAGGTGAGCAGTTCTGCACGGACTATATTTAATAAAATTAATTGATCTGAACTCAGACATCTCAGAATTACATCTATATTCTTAAATTTGTTTTATAATACATAGTTATGATAAGAACACAGAAAACAAAAACTTACTTTCACAAACAGAGGTCAGAGTCAGGAGGACACACAGCAGAACAAGTGCAGACTTCATTTTACTGCAGATATTTTAGCAGAACCGGTTAGCCATCATCACAATTTACACACAGCTGACAATCAAGTTTAACATCAGTAAAACTAAAGTGGCTGTAAGTGATGAATAAGAAGCACAAGTGTGAATACTCACCTGGTGGGTATGCCAGTCAGACACTCTAGAAGTTTCTATCTTAGTTGGGTCTATTTTCCAGTCTAAAGCTGGGCACTGCAGCTTCTGTATTTATGGCATGTCATATTTACACATTTCCAACATTCTGTTTGGTTGTTAAACTCTTGCATAACTTAAATGTTTTGTTCCAGAGAAACTGTGTTCCAAAGAAACAGTTCTTCCAGGACATCCGGGTGTACTGTAGAGTATTAGGGTGTAATTTTGTTCTGAAAAGATAAGGACACAGGGATGAGAACAAGGTAGGAAAAAAAAACAAACAAATGTAAACTCTAAACTGTATAAAAACTGTATAAAATCTTAACTTGCAAAAGGAAAAAATTAAAAAAATAAACACCAAACAACACATAAGAGTAAGATCAATCAAGAAAAATAGGAGACAGTGTGAAAAATAAGCAATAGAATAATAAAAGGATCATTTTATAATGAATAACAGTTTTTCACAGTCCCACACCCCCTTGAAAGCCTTTTGCAGTTTTGCAAAGTAATGAAAGAAGTAAAGCAGGTGAGCCACCATTTCAAACAGATGTTAAAATATGTATCAGCAGTGTCTTCGGCTAAAATGAAGTAATATATGTAACAAAATATGTACAATATTATGAAGAAAAATTCTGTAAATGATTCTACAAATGAAAGTTCCTGGGACAAGCTGTAAGTCCTGATCAGTTGAGAACCTGAAGCAGCAGATGGATGGCTGTAGGAAGATTAAACCTTTGGTACAGGTTTAAAATACTAACTTCATCAACTAAAACAGATACAGGCACATTTATGTAGACTAACTGCATTTGTATAAGCATTCAAGCCGCTCAAATCGGGTAAAGATGTTGCTTTCATACCTGAGAAATACTGTTTTGTTTCTGGCCTCTAATGGACTCAGGTGGTCAGCAAGGAGCAGGGTGGACAAAATACTCAACTTCTTACTCATTGTGTAAGAGACAAGTGTTACTAACTTGAGTAAAAGCAGAAATACTCTCGGTTAAACACTACTTGGGTAAAGGTATTCAGTCAAGTTGAGTACTTGATCTTAAATGACAAATATCAAAAGTAAAAGTACTGAATATTATTATAGAACTTCTGGATGAATATGTTCCTTTAAGGAGACCTGTGTGGCTACAGACATGAACAGTTAACTCCAATGTCTGCAGCCACACAGGCCTCCTTAACAGAAAGTATTCATACTTTGATAACAGCATTTTCTTTGATAAGAACTTTGCCTTTGTTAGTTAATGCTTATTGCCTAATCTTTCTTTTACTTCACTACAGTGAGAGAGAGAGAGAGAGAGAGAAAGAAAGAAAGAAAGAAAGAAAGAAAGAAAGAAAGAGAAAACGATGTGTACCAAATCCTTTATAATGTCTCCGAGTGCCCATGGTGGAGTGAACATAGCTAGCAAGAGGAGAGGGGGCGAATAGGAATCGATGGTCTGGACATGGAGTGAATTGTCAGTAGAAGTTTGGGATGGAGATTTTAGTGTACCTAACAACTGTGGCAATTTAAAGCACTGCTTACATTTTTTTTACTAAACTAAACTAAATTAAAAAAGGTGCATGTAGTGGAAATCACGCCGCAGTGGATTCAATCAAGGAGTATTTTCTCTACAGTGAAAATCAGATGTGGTTATTATTTGTGGATTGTTATTATAATTTAGTTTCATAAGACATCAGTTAGCTCAGCTAGCTAAAAGCCACCTGCTAATGCTAGGTACATTTGTCAATATCAACTTAACTAGCATGAAACAAGCTCTCTCTATCACATATATGCCATCAAATTTTGCAATATCCTTGTTTAAAATTATATTTCTATTTATATATAAATAGTTTGTTTATTTCTAGGTAACCACCAGCTAGGTAGATAATGCTAGACTAGCTCAGTGTTTCCCAGTCCTGGTTCTGCATGTATTTGTAACACTCCATAACTGATCAGACGAACAATAGACGAATTAGAAAAAGAGGCTTTACTGACACTTTCCAAACTTGTAGTCAAAACACAGGCACCAATCTGATCCAAAACAGTCCAAAAACACACACACAAAAAAAAAAAACAAACAGAAGGCAGACAAAATCCAAAAGGGTCAAAAATCCAGAAAAACAAGAAGGCAAAACAAGAAAAAACTCAGCAGCTCACAAGAAAGCAATACCTCACGAAGACCTAACTAAAGCCTGGGCTTTAGGTTCTAACTATCAGGGGTCACATGAACAAGGAAGACAGGAGAAACATATCAGTACTCTGGAGAAGCAGAACGATGATAGGTTGTGGAACGAGAGTCAGCAGTCACGTGATCCTCAAGGGAGTTCTGGGAGTTGGAGTTTTCAGCTAGACCTGATCCGGATGGTTGTGTGACAAGATTAGTGCTTTCCTACCTCGACACACTCATGCTCTGTTGGAAACAGGCTACTATGTACTGCTCACATACTAATGTGACCAAATATAGTAAGTAGTATGCAGTATGTGACCAAGATGAATTTCCTCAGTACGCCAAACATGCCTGGATGATTTACTACTTCGGCCAAATATTCTAGTACACATGCAGAGCTACGTTCACTATATACTACATTCCAGAATGCAACATGACGGTGTCAGGAGGACGTAACCGCTGACGTATCTGCCTGGTTTGCTCCAAAGAATTTAATAGTCTGCAATTCAGGCTTATATGGATATATATATATATATATATATATATATATATATATATATATATATATATATATATATATATATGGATTGAATAAAAGGAAGTAATCCATCCTGCTGCTGCACTCAGTGCAACGCTAAAGCCCCATCAGTTTTAGCTGCTGGTCTTGAGGTGGGTTTGGTATTTAATACAGTTAACGTACTGCAGAGAAAACATGGTTAAAACAGGAACGTACTAAAGTTGGTCTCAACCCAACAGTCAACCCAGCGTCGTCTTTTCAGGCTTCTGTGTGGAATTACACATCTTATTATTCAGTTAAACTAGCTCATATTACCAACTACGAATGTAATGAACATGAAACGACAGACCTTTTAGCAAACATAGGAACACATAGAAAACCACACAGGATGATCACACAGCTGACATTTTTTAGATAGGAGGCTTTGGGGATGAGTAGAACACACCCTCCACTCTGTCATGCTATCTTTCAAAACTCAGCAGGCAAATTCTCTCTTGACCAAAATATATTCAAATTTGTTGTGAAAGAGCTGAAAAGTGGCAACAGTTGCTTATCAGTAATTGAGAAAAATGTGGTGGGTCTTCAGATGTGTCTGACTGGCTCAGTGCCTCATATTGTCATGCCCCTGTCCTGTAGAACAGCACAGGGGTTTTGTCGTATACCGGACACTATTTTGTTACTATGAACAGTTGCATGCAGTATACAGTATATACTGGTGCAGTCAGCAGCACTGTATTGTAGTATTCCATTCTGAATGCACTCTCAGGTCTACTGATTAAGGGGTTGTTAACCCAATCAAATCTAGCATCTTGCTAGTGATCCATTCAGAAACTTTACCTTATTTATCTTAAGTGTGTGAGTTACGGTGCATATATGTGTGCATTTGCCAGAGTGAAATGTGTTGAATCAGCACCTTCCTTGTGTTACCGCGCTTTCTATCAGTGTATAGAAGATGTACAAGGCTCCCTTTTCATTTTTTCCTGTCAAGCGAAGAGTCACAATTTAATGAGCTGGTTAGTTGGATCAGGTGTACTGGGAGCAGAGAAAACACCAAAATTACATGTTATATATAGTGCATTACAGCATTAGTGTCTATAATGTAACAGGATTATACAAGGCATTATAAGTAATTAGGTATACCATACTGCATTACGAACACACGATTCAAGAACTGTTATCAAACAAAGTTTTTGTGAGGTTGCAGCACAGGTGAAAAAATCTCTAGCTCTCTTCTGCATTTCTGAAAATATGGTGATGTCCTTTCATGCTCTGTTTCAAAGAGACAGTTGTTCTCCAGCTAATTTGCTGCAAATACAACTTTATTAAATATAACTTCCGACAGGCTCTCTTGTTTACACAGGCTCTTTGCATGAAAACTGCACCCATTTAACACTTCCTTGTATCTAGATTTCAAGGAAAGATAATTCCAGTCAAAGTTTCAAATGAAAGTCAATACAGCTAACAAAAGTAATTCAGTGCTCATTTCATAATGTCACAATTCAAACAACTGAGAGCACATGACTGTAAAACTGACACCCAACACCTTTCTGGGTATTAAATATCCAGGCTCAGGACTGTAGCCCTGAATATTTTTTAACCAGCCCTGAATGATGAATAATGCATACATTTCACCCAACTAAACTACACTCTCATTGTCCATGATTTCATTCAGGGGCGCATCCATCCACTTCTCTAACTCAGAAATTTCTGTGGAAAAAAAATCAGCTGTACTCCATTGTAAAACAGGAATCATTTTAATTTATAAATGCAAGTAAACTGGCTGTTTTAAAATGTCAAGTTCACTGAACATGTAATAGTCAGTTGACAGATCAACATGCTACATTCTATTAACTCATTTAAAGAAGAAATCTAATGCAGCCACGTTACTTACTTTTTTTAAGCTAAAACTTCAACTTAATTTTGAGTTTATATTAAAAAATACTTTTTTAAAAAACATCCCAACCCAAACTTAATGCTGTACGTGAAAATATGTTTACTCAATGTTTTATCAGCTTGTCAGGCTACAGAGTTCTTAACGGTGTTAAACGAACCAGATGGATTGCTTTGTTTTAGTATTTTATATTTAAAATATTGTTTCTAGTTTGGTTTTAGGAAAGAAGAGTTTTATCGAATGACTGTTCAGCTTCTGAAGTATATGAACTGTAAATGAAATGTTCCTCTGTCCGCAGGACATTAGCAGGGTAGACATGCAGAAGAGACTGAGGTAGAGAGAGAGAGGAATTGTGCAGAGGACTTTGATGATGGCATTTATGAGGAAACATCCCCATTTTTTACACTTTATTGTTCACTTTCTGTTAGTGTTTTCTTATTTTGTTTTATTTTTGGTTTTGTTTATAAGATACAATCAACATTGCTGAATTACTGCATGTTTTGTTAATTTGTAAATTCTCATAATAAATATAAAAGTAGCAAGTGCACATTTTAAAGGTTTTTATTATTTTATTATTATTATTATTTTTTTTAAATCTGGGGGAAAATATACCTAAACAATTCTACAAAGAACTGGGCTGAGCCCTGGATCTTTACATGCACAGTCAAAGCCCCTCTCCGGGCTGATTCCTATCTGTAAACAGTTGATTTATCTCGCATCTCACTTCACCGATCAGGTGCTGAGTATGAGCGCAGCTGCTGTGGGAAAAAAACCTTCCTGGCCCTGATAACATCCAGTTGTGTACTCAAGGAGTACATCTGTCAACTTCCTGATGTACTCAGACATCTTCAACATCTCCTTGGTGTGGGCTGCTTTCCCAGCCTGCTTCCAGCCAGTAACCTGAAGAAGCCCACAGTTACTTGCTTGCTGCCCTCTTTGCACTCACCCTCGTTGTCATGAACTGCTCTGGCCATGACTCACTTTAAAAGCTGCACTATGTACAATTTGTTTTGTAAAAAGTGAAAAAAGCTTTACTAAGTCAAGAGGAAAATCTGCAAAAATGTGAAGTTCTAGCACTACAAAGCCTGAAATATTCATTCAAAATTCAGAGCTGTTGTGGCATTTTTGGTGGAAGTTTTTCAGACCATTTCAGACGTCTTCACATATTGACGTCACACGCACAGACTTAAAAAGAAGGTCCGGCTCGATATGGGCTGGTTACCTGCACAGCATTGGTGGGGCGTTGCTCACAGTGCTGATCTGTACAGATCTGAAAGTTACTGAAAGTAAGGAGAGATATCACAGAATATGGGGACACTGGAACAGCAAACACATTCATCTCCTGCAGCGTCAACTGTGGTCAAAGAAAGAAACACAGAACCGACGAAAGCCAGTGTTCCAACAATTAGCCTGCCCATCAAGTAGTCCTACTGATCATGTGCATATCATTAGCAGGTTATTGTGTAGAAAGTGAGTTTTTTAAATAGTTTGTTTGTTAATGTTAATTCAGTACTGACTCAGTACTTAGGCTGAAGTCTGAAGTCAGCTTTTTATTCAACAGCTTCTTTAAATTTCAGAATTTTCCCATTCCACCTTAAATGGTGCCTGAGTGCCTCGGCGACATGAGGTGCCAAAATGTATCTGCTGCACCATTTAAGGTGGAATAGGACAATTTGAACTAGAATTTGGCAGATAAGAAGCTGACTTCAGATTTTTGTGATTTAGACTATCAAAAACATCCTACCTACAGTTTTATGTATGGAGCTACCTATAAATATGTACTACAGTAGGACATTTTTACAAGGTAGCACAATTTCTCAGAACACTGGCAAGGTAAAAGGGAGCACGACAGAGCTCGGGCACAAGCCAGAATCAGGTAAGTTATGTTGGTTGTTTGCAAGGCAGATTATTACTGTTGTGGAATTAAAATGTTACCCTTATAATGTAATCCAGTGAACCCTTGTAATTGTGAAGTTTTACGTGTATAACCAACGGTAGCTGACTAATTTGCTTATATCAGCCAACTACTTTGCTAAGGTTGTCTTTTTGCTTCAGTGTTTGTTTGATAAACCAGGCTAGTCCTGTGGGGGGAAAAAAGAGGAGAGATCAACCCCCCACCCCCCCCATTACCTCATCTCACCTGATCTTTCTTACCATCACGTGCAACTCTGACCTCTGACTTCTATTGTAACTAACAATTTTGTACTTTTTACATACACATTTTTTTTCCTTCATCAGCCATTTCAGTTCTATTTATTCACACCCATCAGATAAAATAATAAATCACTGGCCTTAAGCTAGTGCTACTGGGTGCAAGCGTAGCGCTCAATACTCCCTCTGGGCTGTGTCTCCTTTGCAGTCCACCTTTGAGTTTGTTGATATGGCACTCCACTTCTTCCAGCTCTGTGGCAATAAACCACTTCTGACACTGCTCAGAGCAGCAGCAAGGAAAAGCTCAGTGCTACCACAACACGGAACATGGGCAGGGGGTAACGTGGGAAGACACGTCACACAAGGAAGATAGACACTTCCAACACACTGTAACCCACCCTACCTCGATCACAATTACACTACTAACACTACCTACTCTAATTAACCCACAAAGAAGAACATAAACAGTCTCTTTTTAATCTGGGAGCATGGCCCCGGACAGATGCCACAATAATGTATATCACATCTTGCATGTTTTTCTACTGCACTAGTACAGATTGTAGCACAGTCTAGCTAGTAAATTGAACATGTCACATCTTATACACATGTTGTACCATATTCTGGTGAACTGTGTATTTCACTTCTTTACTTATTGTCCTTGTTGTCTGGTGTACTTGTCCAGTATGTGCAATTCTTTTCTCTCATATCGCATCCTGTGTACTTCTATTTATATTTCTATTATAAAAGTAAGAGCATACTGCTGCAGTATAAGAATTTCATTGTATTTTTGAATATCCTGATTTCTGAATACATGACAATAAACCAGTCTTGAATCGGTCATTACCATGTAAACTTAAGCTATCAAAAACAGTCAACACCTATCTATGATGCATTTAACTTGTCAAGCACTACTACTACTACTACTACTACTACTACTACTACTAATAATAATAATAATAACAATAATAATAACAACAACAACAACAACAACTAATAAAAAACTTTATATAGCACTTTTTCATTTAAAGTGCTTTACACACAGGTCATAAAAGGTAATTTAAGTTAATTTAACAGTAAGAGAAGAACAACAATATAAATAGAAATTAAATGAATGAAAGTTGAGTATCAATTCAATCCCCAGGAAAGAAGGATCAAATTAAGAACAAATCTAAAAAGATAAAATTAATCAAATTAATTAATGAGAAGGACACAGATGTTTCTTAAAAAGTGCCTAGAATGACTGTCTAATAAAAGGTGAACTGAGCTCCACAGTTTAGAAGCAGAAAAACAGAAAGAGTCTCTCCATGTTTTCTGTATTTTACTCAAGGCAAAGGATTACTGGAGTTTTCAAATTATGCAAAAAAAAGAAAAAAAACAACAAAAATGGAGACACTGTTTTTGTGTGACACAGACTTTAACTTCATCAGAGAACGTGGGTCATGCAGCAAGACAACGACCCTAAGCACCCAAATCGTTCTACCAAAGAACGGTTAAAGAAGAGTAAAGTTAATGTTTGGACTGGCCGAGTCAAAGTCCTGACCTTAATCCTGTAGAAATGTAGTGGAAGGACCTGAAGCAGCAGTTCATGGGAGGAAACCCACCAATGTAACAGAGCTGAAGCTGGTTTGTACGGAGGAGCTAAAACACCACCAAGCCGATGTGCAGGACTAATCAACAGACACAGAAATGTTTAGTTGCAGTAACTGCTGCACAAGAGGGTCACACCAGATACTGAAAGCAGAGGTTCACACACTTTTGCCACTCACAGGTCTGTAATACTAGACTATTTCTCAATAAATAAATGACCAAGTCTAATATTTTTGACTCATTTGTTTAATTGGGTTTTCTTTATCTACTATTAAGACTTGTGTGGAAATCTGATGAAGTTTTAGATCAAATTTATGAAGAGATATATAAAAATGTTAAAGGGTTCATAAACTGTGGCACAACAACTAAGTTCCTATTTGCATAGGAATCACATACCAAACATTTCACTCTGGATTTAGGCCACATCTTAGTACAGAGACAGCACTAGTGAAAATTCTAAATGATCTCTGATTATTCTCTGGCCAAGAAAATGTATCTTTGCTGGTTCTGCTTGAGCTTAGTGCGGCATTTGATATGATACTTACTAGACAGACTAGGAAACCTTGTAGGAATAACAAGAGTAGCTCTTTCCTGGTTCAGATCTTAACTGACTGATCACTAAAAGTTTGTAATTGTAAATTTGCAATTATCTGTTCTTTCAAAAATACAGTATGGTGTTCCACAAGGTTCTGTTTTAGGACTTCTATTAATCACATACATGCAACCACTGAGTACCATTATTAGTAAAAATGGCATCGATTTCCACTGCTATGCTGATGACACACAGTTATACATATCGACCAAACCAGATGATAAACTTCAACTTAATACGATTCAGGACTGTATAAAACACATAAAAGACTGGATGTTGAGTAACTTCTTCCTACTCAACTCAGACAAATAGAGGTTCTTCTTCTTGGTCCAAAAGCTGCTAGAAACAAATGATCTAATTTAATACTTAAACTTAATAGCTTCTCATCTGCATCGGGTACATCTGTAAAAAAACCTTGGTGTCATGATAAATCCCAATCTGTCCTTCCTGCATCTCCGCAATATTGCTAAATTAAGAAATGCACTATTTCTACAGGATGCAGAAAAATTAGTTCATGCATTTATTACCACAAGCCTTGATTACTCTAACGCCCTGCTGTCTGGATGTTACAGAAAAAGCCTTAACAAGCTTCAGCTAGTCCAGAACACTGCAGCCAGAGTCTCACAAGAACCAGAAAGTTTGACCATATCATATTTTATCAAACCTGCACTGGTTACCAGTTAAATTCTGCATTGAGTACAAAATTCTTTTACTGACATATAAAGCTGTAAATGGACTCGCCCCTCAGTACCTGAGTGAACTTCTCTCTCACTATGAACCACCACGCCTACTTAGATCACAAGGTGCTGCTTATTAATTCTACGTACTAATAGTAAAGTTACATCAGGGGGTACAGCCTTCTCATACAAAGCCTCCCCAGCTTTGGAATAATCTTCCAGTCAGTGTTCAGGACTCAGACGCAGCCTCAGTCTTCAAGTCTAGGCTAAAAACCCATTTGTTTAGTGGAGCCTTTCTTAATTAGTTTTTCCTTTAGATAAAAGGGTTCATGGTCATAGAGTATGATGGTAAACTGGGAGTGTTGGTGCTGTCGTCCCACTGTTCTCATGCGTTCACTCAGGTTTGCTGATGGTGGAATGGAGGGGTGCTGACATCTCAGGGAGCCTCATGTCTGTTACCGTTTGGCTGTCCCTTTTACTGACACTGTAATAGCTCGACCTGCCGGAGTCTCTGCTGCACTCTGTTAACACTGTGCACCGTAATCAGTCTCTCTTAACAGGACTAACTGCCTGTGTGTTTCTTTGCCACCTGGGCGGTCTGATGCTGTTGCTTCATCTGCCTTGATTGGGTGCGCGCTGCTCGCCAGCCTTCTGATCAGTTTGACAAACATGGGAACTAAAGGATCCCATCAAATGTACTCTGATAGACTGAATTATTGCCTCAGAAGTCTTTGACCTTGGCATTAGTGACCACTGCTCCATTGGATGCATTAGAAACAGTTTTAAGAACAAAACAGGCTCTCAGATGGTGGTTAGAAAAAATTTAAACATTTAATTGAACAAACTTTTCTATCTGACTTAGCAATGAGTGAAATTCACTTTACACTAAAGATTCCAGATTTGACTTGGCATTAAACCATTTTAGCAAATCATTTCTAATGGTGGTAAACAAACATGCTCCCCACAAAAAGCAAAGAAAAAGAGACAGATCAAGTCCCTGGTTTACCAATGAAGTTTCCTCATTGTTTAAAGATAGAAATAAAACTTGGTCCATTGCCAGATGCACGGGGGAGAGAGACCACTGGCTTATGTTCAGACAACAAGAAATAAATGTACCTCTGCAGTTAGAAAAGCCAAAATCAAATTATTATCTCTGCCTGATTACCAGCTCTACAAACACTCAGAACTTTTGAAAACTGTAAAATTCCTTTAAAACAATTCCGCTGCCCATTACAGAACTGACACCCATTAAAGAACTGACTCTCAGTTCTGTCAGTCACCCATTACAGAACTGACTCTGTGTGTTTTTCCTTTCTTTTCTTTGCTGAGTTAAACAGCTGCCCATCATGTGGGTCTGATGCTGCTGCCTCTCTGCCTTGATCAGGTGCCACTGCTCGCCAGCCCTCTGGACCGGCTTGACCACCATTGAGCTTCTTGCTGTACAACGCTGTGCAAACCTCACCCTCACAATCCCGACCCCACTGATGCTGCTGCTGCTGCATGAACTAAACTAATCAAATTAATCATTGCTCCACTTGTTTTCCCTGTTTTTGTACTAACAATGTTTACTATCCGGTGTCGACCAGAGGAGGATGGGTTCCCCTTCTGAGTCTTGGTTCCTCTCAAGGTTTCTTCCTGTTCCTAGGGTGTTTTTCCTTGCCACTGGCGACACTCATGGGGGCTTGGACCCGGATTTCTTTCTGTAATGCTGATTTCTTTGTAAAGCTGCTTTGTGACAACACCTGTTAGCGCTATATAAATAAACTTTACTTACTTACTCTACCCTTCCAACCAGTGTTATAGTAGATGATCAACTAATATCTGATCAGAAAGAACTCTGTAGGGTTTCTAACACATATTTTGCCGCAGCTCATCACATTTTTAAAAATACTGATTCAAATCTGCTGTTAAGTCAAACTGATATCAACTCTACTGTTACCCAGAACTAGAGGTCTGCACTGACACAGGTTCCCATGAGACCTGGTACAATGTCTTGCGGTGTGGTCTCATTTTCATTGTTGCTGCGGGAGCGGGCGGGAAATCAGACCCCTTCAGGCGGGAGCAGGCGTAAGCACGCATGAAGAGATATCCAACAAATTAATGAACAACCTAAACAAGGTAGAATGATCACTAAATCACATATGTAAACGATATAACAGTAAAACAGATAAAATGAAAGTCATTCTCAAGCAACTGATCACGTGAACAAAACATTCTCATGGGCCTGATTCACACATGCGTCTGTGTGGTGTGAGCGATGTGGCAAGTCTTGTTTTTCATTTCCGCGCCTGTGTAAAAAAGTGGTCAGGACTTTCCAACAGGCTGCACGTGCAGAGTCACAGACACCGCACTAAAGTGCCACGGTGTTTAGAGAATAGACCCAGAGCAGATTTTTTCTGACTAAATCTGAAATAGGCCTATGCCAGCAAAAACATCTCACCTCCTGAATGCAAATGCAATGACTGCGAAAAGGCACTGTTGGCCACATCTCTAACTACCTAGGTGGCCAAAAGGTGGTTGTGGAAACCCATCACCAACCAGTCACTTTCCTTAACAGCCAACAAATCCATGATGGGGTCATCACCAATGCTCACGTGGCCTCCTGGCTGATGGCCCTGCGAAGGTTTGATGTGGAAGTGCGATACGGACAAAACCAAAAACTCTGCTAGGCACAGGACTAGCGTCCTGCTGGCAATGCACTGATGACTCCCCGGCTAGCACAACGCCACCTCTGGAAAGTCTGCTACCCATGTGTGGGTATTTGACCCCACTCAATTTCTCTCTTTACCCACACCCACAGTCTGTGCGCTCAAGCGGATTCCGCCCAACCCACCCCTGACTGTGGTCTGACCTCTATTACTTCTCCCACTTTTTCAGATGCCGACTTGGTGTCCCTTCAAGCGTGCAACCCAGCCATCCAGAAGATGATCCTGTTCCTGTCTGGTCCTTTGGGTGCCGCCGTTGGACCCGATGATCTCTTAAACACTTATTCAATGCCCAGGGATGTCTGAGCATAATCAAAGGCCTGCTTGTTCATGTCTCTGACTCACTCATTTCACCTGCGTTTGTGGCCCCTCAGTGCCACAGGGGGGTGATGTTAATGCATGCTCATGATTTCCCATGCGCAGGACACAAAGGGATCAAGGCAACATAGTATACAGTCTAGCAAGTGGCATACTGGCCTCATATGAGAAGGATGTTGCAGACTACATCAAAGGCTGCCTGGTGTGCTGCCAATTTCAACCATCAAACCCACTCCATTGCGCTTTACTGCAGAAAGGAGGGTTAGCATTCCCTTGGTCAGACCTCCAACTTGACTAGGTTGGACCGCTCACCAGAACAGTCAGAGGCAACAAAAACGTCCTCACAGTCACTTAATGCATTCACCAAATGGGTGGAAGGCCTGCCGGTGCACACAGCCATGACCACTGCCTACTTGTTGATGAATCATGGTCTGCCAGCTGTGTCAACTCTGACTAAGGGACGCATTTCACTGCTGAGGTCATGCAACGGATCTGGCAACTGCTGGGTGTGAAGGTAAATTCACATTAGCCATCACTCACAGGCTTCTGGCCAGGTGTAGTGAGCTAATCAAACTTTTTCAGCATACTGAAAAAGTATGTCGCGACGAACCACCGCAATTGGGACGTTAAGTTGGCCACTCTGCATGAGGCCACGGGGGTCTTCCTATTCGAGTTGATGACAGGCAGACAGATGACGCTTCCTCTGCACCTTCTCAATCAACAAGGGGAGGCTAGCATAGCAGTGCCACACACGACTCCTCAATATATGGACGACTTACAGAAACATCTCCAAGCCATGTTCACCTTCGCCCAGCAGAAGCTGGAGAAAAGTGCAGAAGGACGCAAGGCCTATTATGACCAGAAAGCTTCTTATGATGAGTGGGAGAAAAGGTGTGGGACAATGCATTTGCCCAACCTGCTGGAGGACCCAGGAACAAGACTGGCAAACTGGCTCACAAGTTCCTGCCTCGCTGGTCAGGCCCCCATGTGATCACAGACAAACTCTCCCGTTGTGTACCAAATCAAGATCAGCAATCGTCGGGGAGAACTGGTTTAAGTGGGTTCACTGCAACCAAATTAAGCCACATTAAAAGGCCCTGTGGGACTTATCGGGGACACCAGCGCCCCAGCTAGATCATAAAGTAAAGAACAACGTAACACCCATAAGTGGTAATAGAATAATGGTAGAAATAGTGTGAGTAGTATGTATCCTACATTGTCTTTCAAACGTATGATTTATGACCCTGATTTATGACCCCTGTGTAACAGGCATGTCAGTTATGATTGCCAGGTCATGTTATGACCTTTCTGTGACAGGTCGATTTATGACCCCCTCTCTGTGACAGACCAGTTTGAGGGACAGGTCTGCCTGGGGTGGGTGTTTTACAACACCCCCCTCAGTGTGAGGTGTGAATGTTGAGCCCTTTCATGTGGGTAAAACATTGGGGGGTTTTCACTGTTGTGTTTGATTGTGGATTCTTAGAGATGTGGGTTGTGTATGTCTCCAGTGTGTTAAAAGTGCCAGAAAGTCTAGACCTTAAAAACACAACTCATTTTTGAAACATTGATTTAGTCGTATTTGCTCCAGAGAAAGTTTTCTTATTTTTTCTTTTTGTTAATGATTGCTTTGGCTTTGTGTACAATAATTCCTAGAAATAAGATTCCAGAGTGTGACCAGGTTGGTATTTGTCCAAAGATCGTGTTGTCGGTTTTACTATGAAAACGAGACTGTTACACTATTCATTCTCACACCTGATGAAATTGGCTGGAAACACGAACGAGTGACTTTTGGTCACACGACAACGTCCACACTGGGTAAAGATGGGAGAGTCACTCTTGTATGTATAGAATAAAAGTGTAATTGTACTTTTAAAGGCTACAATAAAGGCTACAATAAGGTTTTCAGTTACTTTCGCACGCAAACACAACAAACCACGCACAGAATCAACTGGAGAGATTCTGGATTTTATTTTGGGTTTTGTCAGTGGATGATGCTACAAGGTTCTTCCATAAGACTGATGATCTGTTCAGGGGTTTAGAAGAAATTAAAAAAAGAAATCCCCTTTTCGGAAATTAGCTTTAGAAACAGATGTTAAATTCGAGCATGCCTGTGTGTGTGGGAGGGGTTGGGGCAACATTTGCTGTTGAGAAAACTGAAGCCATGGACGCCAAGATTCTCGGTGAGCATGCAGCATGCTGCAGACTTTTACTTAATTTTCTATTGTAACCAATTCAAACAGCGTCACAATTTTCTTTGTTTAACAGGTGTTTTTTTTGGTCTGGGTGCATCTGAGCTTGAAACAATCCTTGCTATTAGAAGTATTGAAGGATTGTCTCAACTTTGTGAAGGTATGTCACAGCTTTTTATTATTATTATTATTTGATTTATTTGTAGTTGATGTTTGTCAAAATAATTTACATTTCTGCTGTTACAGAATCTGCGAATACAGCGGATTATGAGAATCCATTGGGTGAGTTGACGGTTTATAGTATATATCTTTTCTGTGTTAGTTGTTGGTGTGTAATACTAACTCATTTTTTCTGTGGTAGCTCTTACCCGTTTGGTTGAAACAAAGGGTCTCTTAACTCCGCCAGGATTCGATGCAGTACCCAGTACCTCCACGGCTTGTGAACCCCGTGCTTTGTCGACGTTTAAGCCCTGTTTAACAAGCAGTCCTGGGGGCCGGCCACAGAGTGGAAGGAGTCAAAGTGCTGACGATACGTCTGCTTCCCGCGGAAAACGTCCAAGGATATGTTTGAGCACAAATAACGGGTCAATTTCACATGGGAAACGCCTTAGGTTTGATGATAGCTACAAATCTGTAGGTAAGGAAATACAAATTAAAGTGAATTTTACAACATGGAGTTATGGCATAACTGAAGTTTGAGGAAAGACCACGCCTAAACTCCTCCTTCCCAATCTCAGCTTTCTATAAATACCACTCCTTCACTCCTCCCACTCGTGACGAAATTTCGCACCGACCCGGCTTCGTGCTGCTTACCTGCTATCATCTCGTCCTCATGGACCTCGACATTGTCGCTTCCGATGACGACCTCTTTAGAGAAAGCCAGCACCTTTCCTCCCAGGGATCCGCGCGTCCTGCACCCAGGCTCAGGTCCGTCGTCGCGGTTCCCAACACGCCTGCTGCCTCGGCTTCCTCCGGCTCCTCGTCTCGCCACGCCGGCTCTCGTACAGCGCGCAGCGTCTCCTGAAAGAGCCGGCGTTCGCCCCCGGATCCCCCGCCTGCTCCGGCGCAGTCTCTGCGCACGCGACGCGGCCGTCGAGAGCCGAGGATTCCCGTGACTCCCCCGGATCCGGCGCTCCCGCGCCCCTCCTGCTCTAAATGTAGACCTCCGTCTATCTCCGATTGGACCGTTGCTAAACTGCAGAAGGTCCTTAGGGACCAGCACGTTCATTTCGCCCGCACGGCACCTAAGGCAGAGCTTTTCTCCCTGTACGTGCAGTCTCTCGGGAGTAAACAGCGCCTGCCTTCCGCTGCTAAGGCGCACCCTGATCGCGTCACCTTCCCCACGGCCCCGGCGCGTGATGACGTCACCGACTCCCCGGACGCCCCCTCGTCTGATGTGCCGCCCTCCGCTGGATGTCCCGGACCCGCTACCAGGCAGCCTGCCTCCGTTGCTGGCCCTGCCAGCACTGTCGTCGCCCCCATTGCATGCCTTGCTTCTGTTTTTTCTCGGCTCTCTCCCCCTATATTTTCCCAGCCTTTTTCTGCCCCACCCTTGGATATGTCTCTTCCTTCTTCTCAGCTTCCTCCTTTATCATCCCAACCCCTCCCCTTATCATCCCAACCCCTCCCTTTATCATCCCATCCCCTCCCCTTATCATCCCTCCCCTTCCCTTCATCATCCCAGCCCCTCCTCCTTTCTTCGTACCTGTTTCCTCCTTCTTTTATGACGTTCCCTGCTTGCCCTTCTGCCTCGTTTTCTCATCCCATCCCAGGTCTCCAGTCGCAGTCACTGCCAGCCCAGCCTCGGCCCCTCCTCGTCGACTCCTCGTTTTCCCTCTACACCGCTCCTCCTGCTGTCCCACCCAGCGAGGCCCGCCTCTTCAATCCACCTCTCGTCTCTTCTGCCCTGCGTGCATGGATCCTCCAAGGTGCGGACGTCAGTTTCCCTTCATTACTTCACCCTTCCGGTGCCTCCGGTGCTCCCCGTACCATCGACGCCGGCGATGTTTCTCTCACCCTCAAGTGTGCCGATCCTCGCACCTCTCACTGCTCCTGAGTTCGCACTCGCTTTTTCCATCTACCGTGATGTACTCTGCTCAGCCTTCCCATCGCGGCGTCAGGAGCTGGATGACTATCTTTCTATCATCTTGGACCTCGCCGTTCGATTTGGAGGGTCGGGCTTCTACGATTACCATCGTCTGTTCTTGGCCCGTGCGTCTGCCCGTCTTCAGCAGTGGAACATGTCTACATATTGGGGCTACCTGGACCTCGAGCTCAACTGTCGCGTTTTTGCTGGTCGTACTGCTCTCTCCTGTGAGCTCTGCGGTTGCCCATCTCACCCCGCTTCCTCCTGCAATCTCGTTGCTCCGCCCCCTCCCGCTCCCCGCACTGCCGTACCCTCAGCTCCTACGGCAGCCCCCGCCCCTATCTTTACGACTTCCAGTTCCCGCGATAGCCGCGGGCGGCGTTTGCTTTTCCTCGGAGGACGGATGGTTTGTAATAATTTCAACTCCGCTGGTTGTTTTTCCTCTTTGTGCAAGTTCCTCCACATCTGCTCTCATTGTGGCCAGGCTCATTCTAGATCGGGATGTCCCCTTCACCCTCCTAAATTTGGGCCCAAATGACTACTTCGGCATCTTTCTACCCCCGTCAATGTCCCTGCTCTCGCTGCTGACCTCTCCCTCCATCCTGATCATTCTTTCGTCTCGTATTTGCTGGACGGCCTCATCTTTGGCTTTTCTCCTGGACTTGCTGTGCTTCCTGCCTCATCCCTTTCATGTCGCAACCTCCTCTCCGCTCTGTCCAAGCCTGATGTTGTGTCTTCCCTTTTAGCCAAGGAAGTTTCGGAGGGTTTCATGATCGGCCCTTTCGCTTCTGCTCCCTTCTCCACCTATCGCGTCAATCCTACATTGTCTCGGCTTTTAAGGTCCTCCCTCTGCACCCTGATTTTTGGCATCTGTTCGGAGTTTGCTGGGATGGCAGATTTTACTTTGCAGTTCGACTCGCCTTCGGATGCAAAAGCAGCCCCAAGATTTTCGACACTCTGGCCGAAGCCTCGTGTTGGATCTTGCTGAATGTTTGCAGACTACCCTACGTGCTTCACCTCCTCGATGACTTCCTCGTGGCGGTCCCCCCTTCCTCCCCGCCTGCGTATGGCCTCCGCACCCTCTCATCTGCATTTCAGCGTCTCGGTATCCCCCTCTCTCCGGAGAAGACATTGGGTCCATCTACCTCTCTCGAGTTCCTTGGCATTCAGCTGGACTCCGTCTTGTTTCAGGCTTCCCTTCCACCCGATAAGCTGGATCGCATTGCTACTGCCCTGTCAGAATTTGTGCTGCAGCCTCGATGCTCGAAGCTCCAGCTCCTCTCTCTTCTTGGGCATCTCAATTACGCAATTCGAATAATACCTCAAGGTCGCTCTTTTATCTCCCACCTTCTCAGCATTGCCTCCTCGGTTCCCTCACTTCAAAACCGCCTCTCCTTGGACGACGCATGTATCTCGGAACTCCGCTTCTGGCTCTTCCTCCTCCAGCAATGGAATGGCATCTCTTTCTTCTACGAAGACGCTATCCTAGTCCCTGAAGATCTGCAACTATTCACTGATGCTGCTCCCTCGATAGGCTTCGGCGGCTTCTTTGGCGGCCGCTGGTTCGCTTCTCAATGGCCTCCGGAGTTTGCTTCGCTTTCATTTGAATCAGGTGATTCCTCTGCCTTGTGGGAACTCTACCTGGTCGTCATAGCCGCACTCCTTTGGGGACACGAATGGACACGACGAGTGATCCTTATCCACTCCGACAACTCTGCTGTTGTTCATATGATAAACAAAGGACGATCTAAATCCCTGACACTCATGCCATTCTTACGTCGCCTGACTTGGCACTCAATCAAACCTCAATTTATTCTTCGAGCCATTCACATCCCAGGCCATTCAAATGCTATTGCTGATTCTCTCTCTCGTTTTCAATTTCAGAAATTCAAAGCCTTGGCACCTCAAGCAGAGCCTCATCCGACACCAATTCCTCCATTTTCAGACTCAATCCTCCAACTGACCAGCAGTTCTTTCAGCTCCTCCTCCAAGCCCAAGAAATAATCTTAAGCGCAGTTGCCACTCGTACCCTGTCAACCTATTGGTCCGGATGGAAATCTTTCCGGCGCTTCCACGCACTCCACAGCATTCCGTTCCCTTCAGACAATCTGTCAACGACAGCTGCTTACCTCACATTTGCCAGTTCATATTTAGCCATTCGCTCTTCCACCTTAAAAGTCTATTTAGCCGGGATCAATTTCTTTACAAAGCTTATCAACGGAACCCAACACACAACAGCTAACCACCCTCAGATTATACTTTTACTAAAAGGAATCCAAAGAAATGAACCTCGCCTTCCACCACGCCAGCTGCCCTTAACCTCTGACATACTCCACCACTGCATTCAGACACTCCGTGCTGGTCTCTTCCCCAAAGAGCTATCCACTACATTAGAAGCTCTGTTTCTCCTCGCCTTTTTCGGATTCCTGAGATGCTCAGAATATACAGCTCAAACAGAAGCTTTCAACCCTGCTCTACATCCCTGCCTATCAGACTTAACCGTGTTAAACTCAGATACCATGATCTACAACATCAAACACAGCAAAACAAACCAGTTTGGTAAAAGCATTCCTTTGTACTTATTTAAAATCAACTCTTATCTGAGCCCATATGAACCTCTGGCACAGCTACTCCAACTCAGGCTCTCTCAAAACGCCCAACTATCAGACTCACTTTTCATTACAGAAACCGGCTCCGTGGTCTCCCGTCGCTGGTTCCACAAACTCTTACGCCTAGTTCTTTCATTATCCGGTTACCCTCCGGTTACCCTCCGGAACAATTTTCTGCTCAATCGGAGCAGCTTCTTCTGCTACTCGCCAAGGGCTCCCCGACCATATGGTCCAACTACTCGGACGATGGTCCTCGCAAGCTTACCATGGCTACATACGCACGCAAATCCAGGACCTCCGCCAAGCTCACGAACAGCTGGCCTCCATCTAATCCGGAATTTTTGGGGGTCGGCCCTCTCGCGATCCACAGAGGCCGTACTGAACTCCAGCCCAAATTTTCCTCAGAGTTCCCCTCCTATCATTATCTAACTTACCAAGGCGTGGTCTGCATTCGCAAAATGGAGTTATGGCACAACTGAAGTTTGAGGAAAGACCACGCCTAAACTCCTCCTTCCCAATTTCAGCTTCCTATAAATACCACTCCTTCACTCCTCCCACTCGTGACGAAATTTCGCACCCCTCCTCCTCCCCTTCTCCTCCACCTTGTCCACGCCTGCACTCAATCTTGGTAGGGGGGTCGGCCCTCTCGCGATCCACAGAGGCTGTACTGAACTCCAGCCCAAATTTTCCTCAGAGTTCCCCTCCTATCATTATCTAACTTACCAAGGTGTGGTCTGCATTCGCAAACTCATTTTAGGTGAAAATACTCCAGTGTCACTCTTGGTAAACCAGTCTTTTAATAGAAGGTCATTAATTAGTGACGCTGATGTCTATTAAAATTATCATAAACACAAAACTCTGAAGGCAAACAGTTTCCATCAGGTAGAACTGAGTGGCTCTGAAATCACTTTTTACAAACAAGCAAAGTTTCAGTTTAAGATTTATTTGCAAGTTTAAGTTTAATAAAAACTTTAAACTCAGGTTCACAAATGAGTTTCCTTTACTAAACTGCATCTGTAGGTCTCTGTTCATAAACATAAACTAGACAAAACTAATTTACTATAAAATGAAATGTGTTTGTATAAATTCAGAATAAAGACACGTCAGTCACAACTGCATATGTGTACATATTTCTATATTGTGGTCTGTTTACACAAAGTTAGGTTAGTTCATCATTTATGTTGAATAGACTCTCCCAAAAGTTTACACTGCTGTGCTGATGTTGAACCGCGTGCTGCACTGGGTCGGTATGACCAACAGGTCAAAACAAGCTCTAAACAAAGTGACCACTGTGCCCTGATTGGTGTTCTTGCTTTGTGCTTCTTTTGTTTTGACATGTTACGTTTTTATACACAGATAAACCAAAAGGAACGACAGATTTCTCATAATGTAGTGGAGTAAAACGAAAGATATTTGACTTTGAAATGTAGTGGAGTGAAAGTAAAAAGTCACCAAAATGGAAAAACTTCAGTAAAGATACACGAAAAAACTACTTAAGTACAGCAACGAACTACATTTACTTAGTTACTGTCCATCACTGACCATCAGAGGAGCTTCATTAAAGCTGGAGGATGTTCGGAGAACAGAAATAATTCATATAAAAGTGCAACGTTTTACAACAGCCTGTAACAACTGTGTCCTCTGAAGTTTAAATGGAAAAGCCCAGTTCAGGATTCTGAGTCTGTTTTTGGTGTGAGTTTGAGTTTCTGTGTGCAGGAGAGGTTCTGCAAATTTGTCTGCAGAGTGGGACAGATTATCCAGGAGTCCTCTGGGAAGACAGTGCTATTGGACTGACCTTTCTCCTAGTGCACCGACCATCTTATTATTTCATAGTTTTATTTATCTTTTCATTCCTTCCTTCTTCTTCATGTGCTTTATTTCTCTTTCTTTCTTTTCCTTTGTTCATTCTTTTTTCTGTTTTGTCTTGTGTTGCCTCTTTCCTTCTTTCAAGGCCTCTACTGAACGTTATTTACACATCTGTACCACCTCTCTCTCTCTCTCTCTCTCTCTCTCTCTGATTGTAAAATCTCCATCATGGCCTTCTCTTCATGAATACTGCAATAGTGTTTTTCAACTAAAGAAACCCACAGAGGAGAGAAAATATGGATGCTTTTAATGTTTTCTTTTTGTTTTGTTAGCTTTGAAAGTTTGATTACATTCTTGTTTGAAACACAGAATTAATATATTATATGAATAAAAATGTGAACAGCAGCCAGCCTTTTTCTTAATATTTTTCAGTTTGTAAAGTTAAAGATTTACCAAAGTGATTGAAGGTTAACCAGACGTTCAGAATGTGTGTTCAAAACGAAGCTCACTCTACTGTTATCCTGACGCTGCAGTTTTTTTAAGGAAAGGCTGACACAAGCTACTGTCAACCAGTCCCACCAGACATGGGTTAAATGGCCTTAGAAGACCACAATAAAGCCTGGTTTGAATGTTGATCCATCTCCAGTTGGTACCACATCAGTGTGGATTTGAAATCTTGCTTTGATGAGTTGTGTGCAAAGAAAAGGAAGCGGAAAATTTAATTTCACACTTACAAAAATGGACAAAAGTCAGTCAGACAAAATGGAAAATGGTCTTGGCTGATTGACAACACTTGGGTAAACCACTAAACTATCGCTTTAAATACAAGCCAACTATTTGTCATCAGGTAAATCATATGAGAGAAGCCATGAAATTAATATTATATGGCAGTCTTTTGGTAAACCTCACCCCTTTTGGGTTCTGTGGTATTGCTGGGCTAGTATTTATATTATTATAATCAGATTTCATCAGTGCTGGCCGGGTGCTGGTTTAGCTGAACAACCCTGTAGTGAAGCTGGTTAACCAGCATGGTCTTTACTGGATTAGCTGTTGGCCAGCATGGTGTTTGCTGGTGAAGCTGGTTGCCCAGCATGGCCTTTGCTGGTAAAGCTATTTGACCAGAATGAGCTGTCAACAGACCTGTGTTCCTGACTTATAAATGCTAAAAGGCAACAGCAAGCCTATACAGAGCACTATGTCAGAAAATCTACTTTTTGTAAGGAATAAAAATTCTGTCAGTTTGGCATTTTCATATCTACGTGGAACATGAGCAGTCTTGTCTCCCAGATAATGAATCAAAAAGAAATTTGCTACAGATTCTTTATTTTGATTTACTCCTTTTCTTCTTTGGCCCAGAGAACACAACGTTCATTATGTCCGTAAACAATCTGAAAGGTTGACTCATCAGACCACAGAACACGTTAGCACTGAGCATCAGTCCATTTCAGATGAACTTGAGCCCAGAGAAGTCGGCTGTGTTTCTGGACAATGTTGATATATGACTTCCACTATGCATTGTATAGTCTTAACTTGCATTTGTGGACGCAGTAACAAAAATATGCCGGTTTTTAAGTCCCAGTACCATCTGAAGGATCAAAGGTCACAGGCATTCAGTTGATTTACAGTAAACACTCTGCCTGAAGGCTGAAGACCCCCTTTCACACTTAGAAGCCCCTTTGAGATAATGTTTTAAGAGTTTCGCCACATATTTTTTAATGTTACAATAATATGATCCTTTCTGCTTCCATCTCATTTGATCGAATCAACAGTCCATGTTTGATCTGTCTGACTTCAAACTTTTGTACAAGTTTACATCACCACCGTTTGGCTGAAGTGATGGCTGAGTAGAAAAAATTACTAGTGTTTCTCAGCATTATTCAGAGATGCCTCTGCTTCTTGCATTAAAATCTGCTTTTGCATTAAAGTCATTCTCCCCATTTCATGTTTCACTGACTGCTGTTCCCACTGTTCCACTAGTCTTAATGATATTAATTGTTAAAACTGTGTTGCTTTTGCAAAAAAACAAAAATAAATTTGAAAATCTGTTGTGCACCTTTGGTGTATTTCAAATTTGAAAAAGTAGTAAAAAAGGAGAATGGGAGAAGGGAGGGACATGTGAAGGGAAAAGCAGGAAAAGTGTGAGAGAAAAAAAAGGGGAGAAACAGAAAAACAACAACTACAAATTAAAAAAAAGAACTACAAACAAAATATTCAGTTTACTGAACGCAAATTAAATGGATGATAAATGTGTGAAGGTCTTTAAAAAGACTGTTTAACAAATTTTCCACAGTAATGCTCTACACCGACCACAGAACTGGAGGAACTGGACAGAAGCCACTGTCCAGGCTGGAACTGTGCTAGCAGCTCAGGGATGTGTGTGCATAATTTAAAAAATGGATTTCAAATGACTGCGTTTCTTTCTCATTGGCTGATTTGAAGACAAGCGTCTGTGATTGGCTGATAATCAAGTAAGCCTGTGGTAAACTCGTCCTTTAGCCTCTTAACAGTAGCATTTTAACGTGAAGAAAGAACCTTATTGTTCTTAGACTTTAATAAAAGAAATAAGTAATAAGTAATGAAATAAAATAAACAAGTAATTAAATGCACCATAGAAAACCACATAAAACTGGCTGCACATACTAGCACTCAGCAGCACTTCTATTATCTCCATCTATTTTCTGCTGAGTCCTCCCTGAAGTGCACAGGCATGAGACAGAAGTGCATTTGCTTTTGTCTTTGCTGTATATAAACTGCAGGTTTCCCATATGTAAAAAATATATTTCAAATGTATTCCAGATATATTTTTGCAATGTATGAAAATGGCCAAAAATGTATTTGTTAAACATATTTTTAAATGCATTTATTTATATTTGTTATTATATTTTCCAATGTATGTAGTTTTAACAAAGGTTACAGATATTAATAAATATACATGAACTGAATTAATGGTACTGACTTCTGTGTTCTGCATTGTACTTTGCATTAACCATGTGCGTCTGCAGTGAGACACCCACAAACACGAGTTTGTCATGTTGTAAATATTGATACTCTGAAAATGCAGTGATGATTTGATATCTTGTTTATTAAAATTAAGACACTGGAAAACAAATTCATTTCAAAAGGTTTCAAATAGTGAAGTGCATCAGACAGGATTTTGGCTATTTTCATACATTTTCAAATGTATTTACTAACATTTTTTTCAATGTGTTATATATTTCTGTTTGTAACATTTCCCCATACATTTTGAAATGAATATATTTCAAAATATATTTGGTGAACATTGCAATATATTTTAAAATACATTTTAGTGTTTGGAATGGACTGCAATGTGTCTGAAATGCATTTAAAATATATAACAATACATATCCATATATTTTTTTCCATATGGGTTAGACTGTTTGCATTACAGTGTGTTCAAAATAATTTATTATTTATTAGTGGAAATCTTTTATTCATTTTTGCTTTGTGAATCAATGGGTATATAAATAACACTAGCTTCTCATCATCCTAATACAGCCCTTTATTGTTATTGGCTTAAATGACCTTGAAGACATTTTGTGAAAACAAACAGTTTCGTCATCGTGTCCTTTAGACTGTCAGTATGTACAAGCTCAGTTCCAAAAAAGTTGGGACAGAAGATTAAATGCAAATAAAAACAGAAAGCAGTGATTTAAAAAAATCTACTTTGACCTGTATTTAAACAAAAATAGTGCAAAGGCAAGATATGTAATGTTTTATTGTATCGATTGTATTTTGTGAATATACACTTATTCTGAAATTGATGTCTGCAATATATTACAACAAAGTTGGCTCAGGAGCAATTAAAACTAGGAACAGCATGCTTGTATTTAAAAGGACCATCCAGGAAAGGCTTAAAACTAACATTCCTCAGCCAGGCATAACAAGGATTACAGGTATTTCACCCTCTATGGTGCATAATATCATCAAAAGATTCAGGGAATCCACAAAAACCTCTGCAAGGACAAAAACCTCAACTGAATGCCTGTGACCTTTGATCCTTCAGATGGCACTGGGACTTAAAAACCGGCATATTTTTGTTACTGCGTCCACAAATGCAAGTGAAGACTATACAATGCATAGTGGAAGTCATATATCAACATTGTCCAGAAACACAGCCGACTTCTCTGGGCTCAAGTTCATCTGAAATGGACTGATGCTCAGTGCTAACATGTTCTGTGGTCTGATGAGTCAACCTTTCCGTTTATGGATATAATGAACGTTGTGTTCTCTGGGCCAAAGAAGAAAAGGAGCATCCAGATTGTTACCAGCGCTGTTAAGAGGAAAGGTGATGTAACACCTATAATCTCCTGGGAAATGAGCGTTGGTATCGCTAGCTCTGTACTGTATTAAACAAGCACCTAGCTCTCCTTCAGAACCACGAAAGTTTAGACTCACTTCCTCTTAAAACACGCCCCTGTTCTAAAAAGTCCCTGCCCTCAGCATTTGATTAACAGGAGTGCTGAACAGGGCTGCAAATACATTGTACTTTTGGCAGTGCTGGAGCACCACAATGAGGAAATGCAACTGAAAATGGATAATAGTTTTTGTTTTTTAAATATTATAGGGTATGAAATTGAAATGTTAAAAGCACTTCGATATTAACTGTTTCCAGCCATTACACACAGAAATACAAACACAAAAGCACATTTCTGTCACGCATTCAGCTAGTCAGCCAATGAACTACATTCCCCAGAATACACTGGGGAACCAGGATACAGAGCTATTTCCTTTGCTTGCCAGTAATGACTTGGACTCCATTTCCCAGAATCCTCAGCCAGCTCACGTGACTCTGCAGAGATCCTCATGATCCTATCACCGCTCAAGATCACCTGAATACTAATGCTGTGCACCTGTGTGTTTGTGTCACATGACTCAGATAGACAGTATATTAGCCCGGGCTGTAGCTAGACTCACTGTGAGGTATTGTTTTCCTGTATGAAACTACTGAGTGTTCTTCCTGTTGATCTTTATTGTGTATGACCTTCTGCTTACTGCTTTTCTCTGACTCTGTTTTTGGATTTGCTAGTGATGGCCAGATGAAGCCTCATGAAGCCTTGAAGCTTTCCATCCAGCTGGTTCAAAAAAAAGGTTCATTTCATGAAGCTTCATGTGCACACAAACCCCCCTGCTGGTTAAAACCTTTATTGTCATTTCAACTATGTGTGATGGCCTCTTGGCTGTCTTGCAACATTGTCAGCATGGGAATAATCAGTGCCAAGAATATAAATAAAAACCCCTTATTTTGGGTAATGGTAATAGAAGTCTGTTAATGTCAAAAAACTTGCCAGTATGATTTCAGTCAATAAATAAATCCAATAGGACATGAAATGTTTGTTAAAACTGTTACAATGCTTTCAAGAGATGAGACAGTGATTGTGGAGTGATGGTGACATTATTCATTAAATAAATCACGCCAATACTCGAACCACTTCCTGAACCAGTGAGGCTTCAGACGTCATCAGTGACGTCACTCGTCCTTAAGGAAGCAAGCCTCGATACACGCTTCATAAACGACTTCCTGGATTTCTCGACACAAGCTCCGAAGCCTCGGTATCATTTGCCCATCACTAGGATTTGCCCTTGTGTATGTTTGCCTGGTTTATTGGATTTATGGTTTTGACTCATCGCCTGTTTTTTGGACTTCGCTCTGTTTTCCCCTTGTCTGTTATGGTATTCCTTTGTCTACTGCTGTGTATATTGGAACTGACCCATGCCTGTTTACTGACTGTTATACTTAAACATTGTTAGTACAAAAATGGGGAAAACAGGCAGAGCAAATGATTAATTTGATTAGTTTAGTTTATGCAGCAGCAGCATCAGTGGGGTCAGGATGTGAGGGTGAGGTTTGCACGGCGTAGTACAGCATGAAGCTCAATGGTGGTCAAGCCGGTCCAGAGGGCTGGCAGCAGTGGCACCCAATCAAGGCAGAAGAGGCAGCAGCATCAGACGCACAGAATGGGCAGCTGTTCAACTCAGCAAAGGAAAGAAAGAAAGAAAGGAAAAAACACACACAGAGTCAGTTTTGTAAAGAGTGACTGATCACAGATTACAGTGTTAGCAGAGCAGCAGAAACTCCGGCAGGTCCAGATCTGATAGGGAAAACTAATTACCAAAGGCTTCACTATACAAGTAAGTTTTTAGCCTAGACTTAAACACTGAGGCTGTGTCTGAGTCCCAAACATTAACAGGAAGACTATTCCAAAGCTGGGGGGCTTTGTATGAGAAAGCTCCCCCCCGACGTAACTTTATTAATTCTAGGTACTAATAGTGAGCAGCACCTTGTGATCTAAGTGGGCGGGATGGTTCATAGTGAGAGAGAAGTTCACTCAGGTACAGAGGGGCGAGTCCGTTTACAGCTTTATAAGTCAGTAAGAGAATTTTATAATCAATCCGAAATTTAAAACCTGTAAAAATCGGATCTAACATACAAGTAGATGATTTTGTGGAAGAAACGGTTTTAACTATATCATTTTCTCGGAGTAAGGTAAATGATTCCAGCCTCTCTGCAGGGATCATAATATTCTCAAGATTGAGGCTTATAAGGCAGCAGGTTTGTAGAGTTTAACTGTGCATTCAGAATTTTCTGCCTAATTTTTTCAATTTTGTCACTAAAGAAGTTCATAAAATCATTGCTGCTATAGGCTGATGGTATCTGGGGTTCACTGACTGTTTTGTTCTCTGTTATTTTAGAGATTGTGCTGAAAAGTAATCTAGGATTATTCTTATTGTTTTCTATGAGAGAGGAGAGCCTAGAGTGTGGTTGTGGTAGTGTGTGGGCCCCTTTATGATTTGGGTGAAACCTATGAAGTCTATAATAGATGTAAATGCCTTGCTTAGTGCATCTTGAGGATTCTCAAAGTGGATATTAAAATCTCTGACAACTATTATTTTATTTGAAAGCGTTATTAGACTTGATAGAAACTCAGAGAATCCCTGTAAGAACTGAGAATTCAGCCCTGGTGGCCTGTAGACTGTAATTAGTGTAAAGGAATTTTTATTTGTTCCTTGATTGTGTATATTTAGTAAAAGAACTTCAAAAGAAGAGAATGTATAGCCTACTTTCTGACTTACGCCTAAAGCTTTAGTATGGATGGCTGCTATACCTCCACCTCGGCTGCTTAAACGAGGGCTATGTGCATAGCTGTAGCCTGGGAGTGTGGCTTCGTTTAGGCTGAAGTATTCATCGGGTCTAATCCATGTTTCTGTGAGGCACAGAGCATCAAAATCATGATCGGTAATAATTTCATTTACAACGACGGCTTTAGGAGTAAGGGATCTTATATTAAGCAGTCCTAGTTTTAGACCAAAGGTGCGGTCACTGCAAATTGGTATAACTGGTCTGATATTCAAGTTACTGCAAACATTGTGAGGCTCTTTGATGCTTTGTTTTGTTTGCATTAACAAAACATTTGCATTACTTTTTTGCTGACCAGAAGACAAGGCTAACCACAAAAGTTCAAAGCAGGAATGCTGTGATCTACAGATCTACAGAATCTACATCTGGACAGAGAAGGAAAGTGAAATTTCTTGAAAGTACCTCTTGCAAGGCAGAGGTCACTAACCCAGGTCCAGGAGATCTGCCTTCCTGCAGTGTCTAGTATGATTAGAGTATAAATAAATATACTAAATATATATTATAAAATTAAAAAAAAATATATAAATATAAATAGTTAGTTTTATTTTTATTTCCCCCCTCTAAATGAGTTCAGCTTGTTTTTCAATGGAATTGTGCAGATTATGGGTCACATTAAAGGTGGAAACAAATCTGAAATGATTCCTCTTGGTCTGAATTTTTTTTACATGACAAAAACCTGACATTTTAACAGGGGTGTGTAGACTTTTTATATCCACTGCATGTGAATAATATATTCAATATACAATCTTAAGACAAAGTTACTAATAGATTCAGATCACTTAACCGTTATTTCTACAATTAATTTAAAAAATGTAAGTGTAAATTTTTGGAAATTGAACACAGATTTTGAAATATTCATTTGTGATTGTGGAATTCAAAGACGAATTAGCTGTGGATGTGAACATAAGCTGTGGAAAATTTTGAAAATCCATGTTAAAACTTTCTTTAAATATAAAAGCAAAATTATAAATCAAGAAAAGAACGAGAGGTATAATCGCATCATAAAACAACCCAATGATCTAAAACAAAACAACAGAGTTAGAAGAAAATAATCTATGTGAGTTAAAGCAGGAGACGTTGTAAATAATTATTCTTTGATACAGCTACAGATTCAAATTGGTGTCAGTTCTGATATAATTTTAAATCCATCGCAAGCAAAAGTTCCTCATCACCAGTATTAAAGATGAAAATAGTCACAGAACCTAATGAAATAAGAAACACGATAAAGGAATTATATGAAGAAATGTATAAATAGGTCAAAATTGACAAAAACTCCTTATAATCCTTTTTTAAATGTTAAATATGACATTAACTATGATCACTTAGGAGCTGAAATTACTGAAAGTGAGGTAATGTCTGCTATTGAACAGTTAAATCTTAAAAAATCTCCCAGAAAAGATGGTTAACCCTTTAATGAAGGTGTACAAAAGGGTTTTATGCATGACACTTTTTATGATGGTGTTTTGTCTGTGCTCTATAAAAATGGAGATGTTAATGACATTAATAACTTGAGGCATGTCACTTTAATGAATGTTGACTACAAGATATTTGCAAAGCTTATAATGAATAGATTGAATGATGTTCTAGATTTGTATTATTTCTAGAGAACAAACATGTGCCATTAAAGGCAGATTTATGTGGGTCAATCTGAATATGCTGGGGGAACTGGTGTTTAAGAGTGGAGAAAGTTTTTATGTGGTTGCTCTTGATCAGCTTTTGATTACGTGTCCAGACATTTATATATGGCACGTATTGAGAATGTACAACTTTCCTTAGCATTTTATAAACATGATCAAGTGTTTGTGTGCTAAATCAAATGTGCAGATTAATGTAAATGGACATTTAACAGACTCTTTTGAGATCATGAGGGGTGTAAAACAAGGTTGTCCACTTAGTTCTGCTCTTTATGTCTTGGCAATTAGTCATTTGATTACTAAAATCAGAAATGATGAACACTTATAAGGAGTAAAGCTAGGAGAAAGCAAAGTCATAATATCTGCTTATGCTTATGATGTAACTGTATTTATAAAATCGAAAAGAGAATTAGATATAATCTTTGAGCACTTTAATTCATATGAAAAAGTCTCAGGAGCAGAACTTAATGTGTCAAAATCAGAATGTTTGTGGATTGGATACCCTAAAAAACAATTGTAGTGGACATACCAGAAACTCAGCACTTCAAAGTTTAAGAATTTATATAAACACTGAAGGTTTTGTTGATTATAATTAGACAGAAAAGGAAAAGGCTATCCAAGAAGAGGTAAATAAATGAAAGTAACTTAAGTTATAAAACTAGAATTTGTGACCATTTGACTAAAACCCACAGACTAGTTTCATTTTTAAAACATTTTAGAACAATTGCAGAAAAAGTGCTAAGCCAAAGGCCTGTTGAATGCTTATTGGCCAATGTCAGGCATATTTGTCCAATTTTTGAGTTGTCCTTAATTTCACAGTTATAAAGTAGTACAACAATACAGCATGCACATTTTCAGCTCAATTGACCAAGTGGTTACTAAGAAACAGTTTTTTGCATGTTTTGTGCCTCTTATTGAATAATTGGTGTTAACCTTGATGGACTTCCTCAAGATCATGTACACTATTAGACTTCTAACTTTCATGAGAATCGACCAAAGCAATCCAAATTGTTAGCAATTCTTGTGCATTAAGCTAAATCTCAAAGGGTCTAATTGGCAAATGACAGCCATATTGTTTACAAATATCAATTTTAACAATTCTTGATCTGCAGACTTCCTTATTGAGACCAATTTTGTGAAGACATGTTGTATGTAACACATATATTTTTGCTCTATAGCAACATTTGAAAAAGAAGAGTAGTGAGCAGTGAAAAGGAATGTTTTAAGATGAACTTTAAAAGAGGAGAGGGTAGAGCAGTCATGAAGATATTGAGGTAGAACGTTCCAAAGTTTGGTAGCAGTAGCACAAAAAGACCTGCCACCCACTGTTGCAGGTCCACAGCAAGAAGTCCAATGCCAGAAGATCTGAGGGAGCAAGAGGGACAGTACAAATGAAGGAGTTCGATAAGATATATAGGGGTGAGACCGTGAAGAGTTTTTAAGGTTAGAAGAAGTTTATACTTGATATGGGAGGATACTGGTAACCAGTGAAGCTGATGAAGGATGTGAGTGATGTGTGCAGTGCACGTGGTAATAGTGAGGACACTGGCTGCTGAGATTTGAATGAACTGAAGTTGCAATAATCAATACAGGAGAAAATAAAGGCTGAAACCAGCATTTTTGCACCAGCATTGTTGAGCAGAGGGCGGAGGCATGGAATGTTATGCAAATGGTAGAATGAGTCTTGCTTGGTTACTTAATATGGGGCTAAAATTAAAGTGAAGAGTTAAAAATTAATCCAAGGTTTTTATTGACTTGAACTGGTTTAATAGGGATACCATCTACATTCACAGTGAGATGGGAGAAGTTGGATACCAGTGTTTTAGGGCCGACTAACAAGACTTCAGTTTTGTCTGCATTAAGTTGGTCTGACCAATAGATGAGCTGTATAATATGAAAAGGAAGGGTCCAAGGACAGAGCCTTGGGGCACTCCCTGAGCAACTGGAGCAGTGGATGACTTGTGTGACTATAGAGATAAACTCTTGCCTGTTAATAAGATATGATCAGAAACAAGCAATAGTTAAGCCTGAAAAGCCTATGTTTTAAAGTCTGGAAATAATTATGTCATGATTTACAGTGTCAAAGGCTGCAAAGACATCATGGAGGATGAGGATATTAAGAAAACTAGCATGAGTAGACATTAAAAGATCATCAACCACTCCTAATAGGGCGGTCTCAGTACTCTGCAGGTTGCGAACGCCAGATTGGAAAGGCTCATATAGATTATTTCTGCTGAGAAAATCCTGAGGTTGAGAAGCCACAACTCTATCACTTTAGCTAAAAAAAGAGAGATTGGACTTGGGTTTGTAATTGGAAAGTAATGAAGTATCTAACCCAGGTTTTTCAAGAATGGGAGTTACAGCAGCTGTTGGGGCAGAACATGAGGAGAAACACTGATCAATAAGATGAACTATGGGAGAAGCAATTGCAAAGAGGCAGGATTTAAGAAGAGCAGTAGGGGCAGGGTCAAGTTGACCAGAAGATGAAGAAGACGTATAAATAATCTATGCAACTATAAGCAGTTCACTTAAATCAGACAAATATTGAGATATACATTTGGGAGGATGATAGATTAGCAGCAGAAGCAGTGGAGTAAGGGGGGAAGTCTTCAAAGCCAAGTATTCACAAGAAGTAACATAATGAAAGATCACTTATTTAACCTTCAAACTGCCATTAAAAACTGCAGGTAGACCTCCCCTTTTACTTGTGAGACAAGGCTTAGACATGAAAGTTTGGAGGAGACTGAAGTAATGGTATATGTGTTGTAGAATGTGCAAAGAAGTCCATGTTTAATTCCATTTTATTTGATCTGATCCTAGAAGTTCGCTTGTGTGACCAAATAGCTGGGATACAGCCTTCCAAAGCACAGTAAACTGGGAGAGTGCAGGGCGCGGTAGATGTACCTAGGCTGACAAGCAATGCCGACTGAACGACATAACAGAAGTCGCTCCAGGTGGACATGCGTATTTAAGCTTTTTTAGTCACTTGACGAATATGTGATCTTCATCGAAGTAAGACAACACCACTCAAACCAAAAGCTGGTAGCCCAAATCAGAAAACAGATGAGCAAACATGATACAAAGTTGACCATCGTAACCATTTTATTGAGTCATATCCAGATAGGCGCAAAAGTATCACCACAGTGCAGCCAAACACCAGAAATCACACACCCACAAATTGAGTGCAGGGAAGCGGCTGGACTACCTGGCACCGCAAAATTGCCAACAACTTAGTGAATGGTGGAAATTCACTCATCGCAGCTGAAGTTGGGAGAGGTGCTTGAGAGGGCTCGGGGTGGCCGGCTACCAGTGCTGCAGTCAAGGTGTCCAATCAGTAATAGAAAGGTTTAACGAAGTCCACAAGCCAAAGTTCAGAGATCCAGAGTTCAACAAAATCATAAGCCAGAGAGCCAAAAAAGAAGAAAGTCAGAGTCCAGAGAGAGACAGTAAAACAGAAACAGAGAAGCGGCAGCCACAACACGATCAGCGTATCAACCGGAAATGAATTTAGGATGATATTAACACAATTAATGCACACACATGGAAACACACAAAGAGAAAGAGAATTTTTCAGAATTTTAAATGTACCAATATATGTGGGAGTAAGCTTCCTGCATCCCTCCTGAACCTGGTTGATAGCCATACTTGGTTCCCAGGTTGGTATGAGGGTATAGCTCCCTGGCAAGGATCTGCCAAATCCTTGAGGCTACTGGTGGCTCATTACCTAAAATAAACTGGAAAGGGTTTAATCCAGTAGCAGAACTTGCAAGGGAATTCTGGGTCATGTCAGCCTATACTAGAAATGGCAATCTCAAGGTTAACATCATACTGTCCATTTGCTTGTGAATGATAACTAGATGTAAGACTGAAAGCAATTCCTATCTGTTTAAAGCCCAGGTGATTTAACGGTCATGAAACTGTTCTGGTACATACTTCTTGTTAGGAGGACACCGACTGGGTCCTTCTTAATTCTCCAAGAATTTAATTAATTCCTCATCTATTTTACGATGGATGGAGGTGATATGTATGTTAGGTGTGTGCATGAGAATGCGCAATATGGCTGCCGCTCTACATCAGTTTTTCGTTTGTTTTGTTTTGTATCGTTTGTGTGAATGGTTTGATGTTTCCCTGCTGGCTGAGGAGTTTGCCATCATTCCATTGAGATAGCAGCCGAGAGTGTTTTTCCAGCCGTGGCTCAGAGACTTCTTGGACTGGCTGTTTGGGTGATGCTACATCACAGCCATAATGTGGCCTGGACTGGCCACTTGAGTGATGCTGTGTTGTGGCTACGAGGCTGCCTGAACCGGAGACCTGATCGATGTGACACTGCAGATACGTGGCTGCTGGGCAGGCTGTTTGGATGACACTGAACTGCAGCTGTGAGGCTGCCTGGACCAGCAGTGCTCAGCTGCATGAGCAGCGCTATGCCGCGGCTACAAGGCCTCTCAGGCCGGCTGCCTAAGCGACGTTACATCGCAGCTACGTGGCTGTCTGGGCCGGCCACTCGGGCGAAGCTGCACTGCAGCTATAAGGCTGCCTGGACTGGTGGTGTTCGGCTGCAGGTAAATGCGACCCTTTCATGGCTAAGGACATTTTCGGCATTCGAGGTTTCCTAGGCTGGCTGCCTGTGACGCACCATAGTCTTAAAGTGACTTTGGTCATGGCTAAAGACTCTTTTTGGGGTGGCAATGTGACTCTATACAGTGATCATTGTAATCCCCCCTCGCTAGCTGTTGGAAATGTAGAGGTGTGTGTGTGTGTACTGTGTTGTTTTATTTACTGTTGATTATGTATTTTGTTATATTCTGATCTTTTGTAAAGCATCCTTGGGTATGAGAAAGGTGCTATATAAATTCAAATTATTATTATTATTATTATTTAGTATGTTCAGGAGTATATTCTTATCATATTCTCGGGTTCAGAGCAGAATTCATTTTGACCTTTTTTGAAAAACCCAGGACAGGACATCAGCCTTAGTGTTACATGAGCCAGGAAGAAATGTTGAACTGAAATCTTGAAAAGATTTGAAGAAGAACAAGGATCAGCAAGCCTAATGGAAATTCAAACATTTGATACTTAAGATTTAATGATCTGTAAAAACTAAGAAAGGGTAACTCTTGGTCCCCTATACCATAATTTTTCTCTACTGAGGTGGTTTTATGATAATACACCACGCCAGTTTGCGAGGACTCATTGTGTTGTGACAAAACAGAACCAATACCAGTCTCTGAGGCATCTACCTCAACCACGAAAGGCTTGGAAGGGTCAGGGTGCTTTAGTAGAGAAGCAGAAGTAAACGCTTCTTCAAGCACACGGAAGGCGCTATCTGCGTGGAAGGACCAAAAGAACTTCTTGGTGGCTCCCTTCAGGAGGACTGTAAGGCGATCAGTGACACTAGAAATTTGCAAAATTTAGAAATCCCTGTAATTTTTTGATGGAAGTGGAAACGGTCCAGTCAATCACAACTTCGACCTTCCATCTTGAGACAGCTGCAGAGTCTGATGTTCCAGGTGTACACAACGATCATTGAGTCCATCCTCACATCATCCATAACCATCTTGTTTAGTTCTTCCACCTCACAAGAATGAGCCAAACACAGGTGCATAATCAGGACAGTGAAGAGATCATCAGATGTAGTCTGCAAACTCTTCAGGACATCTACAACAGCAGGGTGATGAAGCGTGCCATCAAAACAACAACTGACCCCTCTTCACCCGGTCATCAGCTCTTCCAGTCACTTCCCTCTGGAGTGGCTGAAACATCTAAACTCAGTAATTAGGGGTGTCTATATACCTTTGGCCATATTTTAGATGACATAAATCTGTTTCATGTTTAATATTTATACACTGACAAAAGGTCATGTGTGATAGAAATATTTGGACAGTTTTATTGTATGAAGTTTATTTTTTTGTCATATGAAGAGAGAAAAATTGGACAGACTTGCTTAAGGATTTTAACTAATTATCCCCACATTTCTAATATTTATGCCTAATCACTGTCAGATATTTCCCAAGTGTAGTGCACAAACCAGCCAAACACAAAACGCTAGTGTGAAGTGTATCAAGCTAAAGGCCCAAACTCTTATGTAAGAATGCAGATTAAATATTTATGGAAGTATACAAACCTCAAATGTCTGTGTGTGAGCTGAGGCTGTGTAGCGTTAAATACAGTGTGGGAAAGTGAATGTACACCATCGTTAACAGCAGGTTGCAGTAATTATTTGTATCAAACTCTACTTATTGTAACATTAAAGACCTGTGTATAATGATATGTTTAAAATTATTCAATTAAAAAATGTAAAAGTTCATGAAGTGACTTGTATATCTTGTATAATTTATGATGGTACAGTACAGGTGCAGGTGTGTTCCATGCTCTATTGTAAACTGGAGCATCTTCACAGCTCTGGGTACAGGTCACCGTGCTATACAACTGGGATTATCTTGTCTAATCTTAACTGCAAATTGGCCTGTATGATAATCATATACACAGAGCATCAATGTCTGGACAAATGTTTATTCTTCTATAATAATTAGTTGTTTGTCATGTAAATGTCTCCCTCTCATTTTACTGCTATTTTTTTTTCAAAATGACATCCAGAATACACATTTGTTTGTCCATGCAGTGTTTTTATTTAAATTTTTCAATATTGTTATATTATACACTTTGCTGAAATGCTAAGTAATTGAATTTTATGAATATTTATGAATATATATATATATATTTTTATTCATGGGCCAGTAATGGGCCATGTTTTCTGCAATAGTGCTGCAATTAGACATTATATATATATATATATATATATATATATATATATATATATATATATATATATATATATATATATATATATATATATATAATGTCTAATTTCAGCACTATTGCAGAAAACATGGCCCATTACTTTTTTACAGGACCTTATGCAGAGATATGGGTCTTACATATTATTTATACTTCTCTGGCACTACAAAGGCAGTCCCATGTCCTTTATACTGCACAGTGTCCCAGTTAATCACATTCGGTTCTGGTCCCACCCACACCTTATCATTGAAGTGCCTAATCTGATCACCCGTCAGCACATAATCCCACATGTTCACGTCTGTAATCTCACCTACAAAACTCTGGCTTTCATCAAAGTCACCAAGGAGAGAGTCCGGATCCTGACCCAGAAGAACAGTACCATCAGACTGAACCTGGATGTTTTTCCCGTACGCCTGCAGAGTGCTGCGGTGGCCATCCACCCAGAGCGCGGTCAGACCCGTGCTGGATTCCCAGGTGAGACACAGGTTTGTGCGGAAGATGGAGAGAGGTGGGGTGGGATACGTAACGCCCACTAAGCTATTGGTGAGGTATAAGGAGATGTTCTTGCTCTCCAGCCAGACATTAAGCTCATCCTGGTCTTGGGTGCGATAAGCAAAAAGGATGGTGTCACGGGTTTCATCGTTTACTATAGTCGGATCCACATACAGACGCATACACAGAGTAAAGGCCTCTAAATTCAGGGGCTTCAAGGGGAAGAGCCTTACATAGGAATCCACTGATGGAGTTGGGAAAAACAGCCCCTTGCCAGTCAAACCACCTGAAAAGCAAATAATATTCTTCTCAATATCACTCAACACACTTCAAGTGGAGTTAAAGTGCAGTTCCAGTTCAGTTTATTCATAGCTATTGTTGCTAGGTTGGACAAGCTGTACAAAACAATAGTAATAATCTCATTTGACCTAATGTGAAACTTTATAACTATAATCAAAATTCTTTATAACAGGCTGATGATTTCAATACACAACATTAAGTTTCAAGTGCGAAATGCTACAGACCTTCACTCTGTTGTTGCAGTTAATTAAGACTTGGCTGGTTGGTCCCGCCAATGACATGATTTGCCGCAACGCTAATGTTGGTTAGACGACAAAACATACATGAAACCTATAAATTGGAACCTTTCGGAAAACTCTTTAAATATCTTATTGATATTCATTTAAATACTGAAATACGGAAACAGTCTGGCATTTCCAACATAACTTCTTCCATGTGAAAGGTAACAAAGAACATGTTGAAGTTACATCAGTCAAGTATAACCGATGGAATAGTGTGGTACAAAAGTCACAGCTTGAACACTGCGAATTGAACATTATCCGTTTGAAATATTAGGTATTTTGTAATATTCTGTTGCTCTACAGTTTGTTGTTTAATGCTTTGTCTGACATTTTGGGAAGCATTTTTAAGAGAATTATCTCAGGAATGATTCCTGGGCAATACATATTTATTGAGGCCTTTGCCCATTCCCTTAAGATAATACACTTTCCAATACAGTTCAAATGAGGCCCAGAACAGGATTTTCCCTCCTCACTCAAAATGTTATATAAGCAGGAAGTATGTGATTATTGTCAGAATTCTGCTTCAGTCAACTTTTATTGGGCACTACAGCGTGCATAAAATGACCTCTACATTTTAAATTTCTACTGCCCTCTAACCATTACTTAGTAATTACACTTTATTTGATGTGAACTGAGATGTCACAAATTACACAAATCAACTACAGCGGATCATAAGCTACTATATATTGCTTATTCATGAACTATGAAACCAACTGACCCCTTACAAACTTCACACGCTGCATCGCTCTACTTGAGTAATATTCTAGCTGTTAGGAGATGGAACTCATTTACAAATGCTTTTGGGTGCAAGAGGAGAATGGTCACTCTCTGCGTTCTATTCCAACTAACAAGACCAGTGACACCCACTACATGCATTTGTAGTGAGCATTTTATTGCTGAATCATTTGGGCTCAGTACAGCTCATGATTTGTCAGACTTGAACTGAAAGGAGCAGCTTTCCTGACACGTACTAGAGGCAGTGTGGTTGATAACACAGTAAATATTTATTTTTTAAAACAGTAATCATTTTCATTTGACAGTTTATTAAATAATGTTGCTACCAATGAGAATGTAGCAAAATGTGCAGGCCAACGTTAGCTAACATAGGTTGCTAATGTCACAATAACTTTAACCTGCATTCAGATATTTTGCGAGACACCTACAAATTCATTTTATAATGTTATTTGATACACTGACATATTTGAATTGGCAATTGCCATTGACTTCCCTGTTAACTAGACCTGGTTATCCAGCCGGATGTCAAAGTCAAAGGCTGAACCCACAGTGTGATTAAAAAGTGGTTAATCTAATTCTGTGGGTAAATGAATGTAAAACCATCAATATATAAGAAATTCACGTTCTTGAGTTCTTTAAAATGTGAACTGTGGGGTCCTCAGTTCATATTTAACCAGAGAATTTGATTAGGCTCTATTTGATCACGGACTGAATTCCGCCATTGAACGAGACCCCTAAAAGCCTTTCTCCCGTTGTCTGTAGGGCAGCTCCAACCCCGAGAAAACCAAGATAGCATGCCAGTAAAATGTTCTTCCAGCTTGTATTTAGATCATTTTGGAGTTTCAGTGAACTACAGTGAATTTACAGTGAACATGAGGCTGACGTGACAGCTGGGATAGGCTCCAGCACCCTACCGCGACCCAGAAGGATAAGCGGTTTAGATGATGGATGGATGGATGAGGCTGACGTTTGCTTCCTATTTACCACCTTCTTGTTTGAATTCTCCTGTTCCACCATAAATGATGCAACAGTTATTATAATGTTTGCTGCCCCATTTAAGGTGGAACAGGAGAATTCGAACAAGAAGCTGGTGAATTAGAAGTTGACTTCAGCTTTGTGTAAACAATTATTTGAAGTGCAAAAATTTCTTAGCTGGCTAAAAACAGAAATCCTCTTTCTACAGCATTATCAGTAATAACAGCAAAATGCTCTTCTCCACGGTTAACAAATTAACAGTCACCTAGAAATATGGCCAGAGAGCCGGTGTTCTGTCCATCACCATGTAAAGATATCATGGTTAAAATGTCTCACTTTAGTGTTATCAATAATTAAATTTTAATTGATACAGTGGGTCATCTCAAATCATCCATGTGCAGTCTTGACATGTTACCAACCAAAGTTTTAAAGAACGTTTCACTCAACAGCAGTGGACGTACTTCACCTCACTTACGTTGGACATTTTTCCTCACGTTAAAAACTGCAGCCTCTCTTTAAAAAGAAAAATCTAGAAGCGATTCTAATTATAGACCAATTTCAAATCTACCTTTCACTCAAACATCATTGAGAAAATCATCTTCAAGCAGCTTACTGGCTTTTTTCAATTTGGATTTCGGCCTAATCATAGTATTGAGACTGAGACTGCTCTAATTAAGGTTATTAATGACATCCCAATTAAAAACACACTCTGGAAAACTCCTACTATAAACCTTGATTACTTGATGAATACTTTTGTATTATTCATACTTTTGTACAGTGCTGGTATTAAATAGTGCACATTATTGCATTAGTGATGGATCAAGAATGTAAGAGATGACTACTTCTTGGGATTTTGTCGTCCTCAATTTCCCTTTAAAATTAGACATTTAATGTAAACATTCTGCAGCCTTCATTCACTGTTAACTGATCGAGCACTGATCTAATCTAACACAATACAGGAAAATGCCAAGATACAGGCGAGCACTCTACGTTCTTAAATTTGTTTTTATAAAACATAGTTATAAGAACGTGGAGAAATTAAACTTACTTTGACCAAAGCAGGTCAGAGGCAGGAGGACACCCAGCAGAACGAGCACAGACTTCATTTTACTGCAAAAATTTTAGCACAACCTGTTAGCCACCTTCACAAGTTACACACAGCTGATAATCACATTTAACGTCAGTAAAACTAAAGTGGCTGTAAGTGATGAATAAGAAGTGTGGATGCTCACCTGGTAGTGAAGCTCTACAGTCACTCAGACTCTGTAGATGTTTACAGAATCTTTCTTGGCTCCTGTGACCAGTTAGATCTATTTTCCAGCTGTTCTCACAGGAGAAGGTCTAAAGCTGGTGCTGCAGCTTCTGCATTTATAACATGCCATATTTACATGCCCTGCATTTCAACTCTTGCATAACTGACGGTAAATGTTTATCTGATCCTGCAAGGGAAGGTTTTTTTTTTTTTTTTCAGAGAAACAGTTCTTCAATTTCAGTGACATTGTTTAGTACCATCTCTTTTAAAAAGATAAGGACACAGGCATGAGACCCAGGTAGAAAAAAAAAGATTATGAAACTTGCATGACTGATGAGGCTCAGTACACAAAAACAGGCTCGCTATGAAGGAAAAATGGGGTGTCAATTATTTAGAATTTGGCTTCCAACAAGTGCTTTCTTGTTCTTCAGGTGTTACATTCAGCTTAGTTTTTGCAAAAGATCCACACATGCACATATAAATGCACCCCCACACACATTTCTTTCAAATTCATAAAGATGTGACACTAGTTCTTTAGATTTATATAATTTGATGTTTCCATGTTTACTAATGCATTGTCTCATTAGACATATCAACAGTGTTCAATGAGTTTAATGGATTTAATGTTTCACAAAGCTATTTGCTGGTTATTTGAATTAATATAATTTAATTGTGTGCAGCGTACTTTATTAGTGGAACAATCCAGGTGGTTCGCCCCGTGCGAACATCAAACTCGCAACCTTCATGATGGTAAACTGGAGTGCAAAGGGACCGAACACCCAGGAGACGCTAGACGGTGGCCTGAAAGAGAGCAACAGGGACTTTAAGGGAAAGTTAAACTCAAGAAAAGAATGGGCAAAGTACTCAGGGAAAAAAATAACAAACAGTCTCGAGAGAAATGAAAACTCAAAAGGAAACAAAATAAACAAAGTTAGTGGTTTCAGGGGAAGATCGAATCCTTGACTTCTACATTGCACTGACCAACATGCTACACTGCACGCTACTTGAGAAAGCAATGGCAATGCCAACTAAAGGGTTTACAAAGAATACTCTCGAACCTCTGAAAGCTCCTTGGGTTATAGCACAACATTAATTAAAAATGAAATAAAAACATCCCAAATGCTGGGTAGTTTTTGGTACATCAGGTGTTAGATTATTACCTGGATCACAGCCAAAGAGTAATTTTTCTCGTTCACAGTACATAAGGATGGTTAAATGGCAAGACAAGAGTCAGGAATAAAAGTCTGTTTGGAAAGTTTCCTAAAAATGTATGTGTAAAAACAGCACATATTTCATTACATGCTCCTTAGTGCACAAGATATATATATTTTTAGTCAAATATATAATATTAATCACATTTTTTAGTTGTCGTATGGTTAATCAGACTGATGTCTCACAATGTAGTTAATATTTTATCACTCCTTTCAATTTTTAGCACTCCTTTTAATCAAACACCATTGGGCGGGATGTTGAGAGGGGCTTTTTATAGATTAGATTAAGATTAAGTGACCCTTATTAGTCCCACAATGGGGAAATTTCACCTCCGCATTTAACCCATCCCTGAAGTGAAACACCACATACACAATAGTGAGCAGTGAGCACACTTGCCCAGAGAGGTGGGCAGCCCTATCCACAGCGCCCGGGGAGCAGTTGGGGGTTAGGTGCCTTGCTCAAGGGCACTTCAGTCCTGTCAGCTCTGGGGAACGAACCGGCAACCTTCTGGTCACAGGTTAGATCCCCAGAGCCGACAGGACGTGAAAAAACCATAAAATTGATACAGGTGTGTTTTAAGAGGAAGTGACGAGTCTAAATTTTGGTGGTTATGGAGGAGTGCTAGATGCTTGTTGAATACAATACAAAGCTATCAGTAACAACCACTGAGTGATCACTACCACTACCACTACCACAATCAAGCAATGTTGTGTTACATCACCTTTCCTTTAAACAGCACTTAATCATCATGTGGGGGCTGACGACACAAACTGATCCAGATTTGAAAACAGAATTTTTGTCATTCTTCTGTTATACAAGTCTTCAGCTGAGCAACCATAAAGGGCCTTAATTCTTGTATGTTGAACTTAAGACACGTTTTCAGTGGGAGACAGTTTTGGACTGCAGGCACGTCAGTCTAGCACCCACACTCTCTGATTACGCAGCCAGGGTGCTCTAACACAAACATTCTGTTTCTTGGTGTTGTAAATAATCAGGGATGTCCCTGAAGAAGATGCGGTCTAAAAGGCAGCTTATGTTGCTCCAAAATGTGTTCATTGTTAATGCTGCTTTCACAGATGTGCAGGTTACCCTGTAAAAACTTCTCCCAGACCATAAGAGATGGTGGATTTACAACTTTAGGCTGGTAACAATCTGGATGGTTCTTTTTGTCTTTGGCTCATGACGTGCATTGTTTCCATAAAAAATCTGAAAGGTTGACTTGTCAGACCACAATACACGTTTCCACTGAGAATCTGTCCATTTCAGATTAGTTTAAGCCCAGAGAAGTCGGCAGCGTTTTTGGACGTTGTTAATATGGGACTTACACTGTGCAGAGTACAGCCTTAACTTACATTTATGGATGCATAAACAGCGCTAAACAGTGCTTACTGACAGTGGTCTGTCCAAGTATTTCTGAGCCCATGTGTTGATCACCATCACACAAACAAGCCAGTTTTTAGTTCATTTCTATCTGAGGGGTTAAAGATCACAGTCATTAAGTTGTGGGTTTCGGCCCTTCACACACAGAGATGTTTATCCTTGCAATCCCTGGCCAAGGAATGTTGTTTGTTAACAGCTGGATTTTTTTATTGATGCATTTTTGCCAAAGCGGCGGGCCTTGACCCATCTGTAAAAAGCAATCAAATGAATAAGTTAAAACAATAAATGTCTTGTCTTTGTACTGTGTGTGTTCTAATACAGGTCAAAGTAGATTTATGAATAAATGCTTTCTGTTTTTTAATTTGCATTGCATTTCTCTCAACTTGTTTAGAAATGAGTTTGTACATATTGACAGTCTAAAGGGCTTGATGACAGAGTTGTTTGTTTTTTTCAAAAGGTCGCCAAATACCGTAAAGGGCTGGTCTGGACGACAGCCACTTAGTGTTTTTTTTTAAATACCCATCAACTCAGAAAGCAAAAATGAATAAAAGATTTCCACTAATACATAATGCATCATTTTCAATACACTGTTATGCAACCAGTCAACCTTCTGGAGTAATTTTAGTTGATGTTTTATCCTCTAAGTAAGAATTCCAGATTTCTCACTCTGACACAGAGGGTCTGATGTAAGCTTCCTGTGTCCATTTCAGTGACAAACCGGAGGCATTCTGGCAGCGTCTTATGTCTGAAGTAAGTGCGCAGGCCTAAACCTACAGTTTATATTCGGCAGGAGAAGGTAAAAAGCAAAACTTGCTTCTCTCTTTCATGTAGGTGCACTTCAGGGAGGAGTGCGCTGCTGAGTGCAACTATGTGCAGCCAGCTTTGTGTAGATTTTTGCATCGCTTTTTTCTTATATTACTTGTAAACAACCTGAAAAATATGCAGAACCTGATATGGCATCAAGTACATCAATTATTATCACTGGTAAAGTCATGCTTTGTATGAACCACTTTCATAGAGCTTTATGTTATACGAGTCTACTGCATCAAACTCCAGTCCAGGTAACCAGGTGAGGCTGAAGTTCGCTTCTTATTCAGACTTTCAGTTCCACCTTAAATGCTGCTGTAGAGGCCATGTTTATCTCATTACAGCTCATTACAAAGAACAGCAGCACAGCAAATCACTCCTCACTATTCTTTAGCAGCAAATCAGTATGAATCAAATGTGAAGTGTTTAAAGATGTGAAACTTAACTATGAAGCAGTTCATTTTTAAGGGAGCAACACCAGGTGTGCTAACACAGTCATGCCTTGTGAGCACAGGAGGCACAGCCAGATGCTGCTGCAACAGAGAGAAGTATTAGGAGAGTACTTAGATAGTGTGATATGAAAAGTCTCTCTAAATGAGTGAAATGTAATGCGATGTCACCATAATTTACCAAGGAGAACAAATCAATACTGTAGTATTGCAGTTCTCTCTGGATGCTTATCTTTTACTACCCTGAAATAAATTATCTGATGGCCATGATGTTCGCTTTGATTAACATCTTGTGAAATTGTTTTAGGTATGAAAAGGACTGCACTCAATGTGCTCTATTGAGCTCTAGGCTATATTGAGTATTTTGATCTCTTTTCAAGCAGCATTAGCATAATATCATACATTTGTCATCTATAATTTAATAACAAAGTATGGCAACACCCTAACAAAATAAGGCAACATCACTAGTAAGTGAAGTAATGACAATACTGGGTCATGCCAGTAAACTCTACATGAGCTTCACTGGTCACCGTTGATTCTACAGCCATGCTTTGTGTTGATAGGCAGGAATGTGAGGCGAATCCAAAGAGTAAAACAAAAAGTTGTACTTCACCTATTTAACCACTAGAGGCTCAGTATCTTGAATTTTCTCTAATGCACCTGTACAACCATGCATAAATCAGGAGCATAAATTAGCCGTGTCTCAAATGCATGTTGTAAATTTTCTTCCCTAATGTGACATTTTTTTAAATAAAAATTTTCTGAACACTTTCACTGCAAAAGCAAGAGAAAAAGACAAAAAAAATAATAACGTGTGCATGTATGTTGATACTTTGTGTGTGTGGTTGTGTGTTTGTTTTTGTGAAAATTTAGTACAATTGTCAGAATACACACTAACAAAGTCAGCTGCGAATATCACAAAAGTACTAATTTTGCCCTTTAATGAGGGCCAATACTAGCTAGCTATTTAATTTTGCTAATGTGAGCTAAGCTAAAAGGCAAAAAAACTTTGTGCCTCAGATATGAAACAGAAAGATGTGTAATTAATGTGCTAGCAGAACATACTGTGATCAATCTCAGCTCTCAGACTTTCTCCTTCAGTAGTAATGAAAGATTTTGATTTCATTTTGTTTGGGTGTATTATTTTCAGTGTTATAGCTAGCTAACTCAGGGATTTTTTCACATTTGGACTGTTCACAAATAAAAAAGGACTCAATAAACAACTTATTTACTCTTACTTTTTTCAAAAATTCTTTATTAATATTTTTTGTACTACAGTACATACTTTCTTTCAATAGGGTTTTTTATTTCTAATTTATTTACATTTTATGTACTGTTTCTGATCATCATTAACTCCTAGTTTATGAGTTACGCGTTACCATGTGTTTCACTTTGTTATTCTCGATCATCATTAACTCCTAGTTCATTAGTAATGAGTTACCATGTGTTTCACTTTATAATACTGTTCCAGATCATCATTAACTCCTAGTTCATTAGTAATGAGTTACCATGTGTTTCACTTTATAATACTGTTCCAGATCATCATTAACTCCTAGTTCATTAATTATGCGTTACCATGTGTTTCACTTTATAATACTGTTCCAGATCATCATTAACTCCTAGTTCATTAATTATGCGTTACCATGTGTTTCACTTTATAATACTGTTCCAGATCATCATTAACTCCTAGTTCATTAATTATGCGTTACCATGTGTTTCACTTTATACTGTTCTTGATCATCATTAGCTCCTACTGAAGAACAGCAACACCTCAATCATTATCTAACAGACAGTAATTACATATTCACTTGGTAATGTGTAGAACCAAGTGAATTTAAGGTCAGGACACATACAGTCAGATATTTCCATGAGCCCTCTCTTCAACTGGCTCTGCCCTCAAGAGGACATTAAAGGAGAACTACTGTACAGAAGAAACACTGGCTCACGTGCTCCCACAGAAAAGAATGGTGTTTTCTTTTCTGAAGATGAGAGGTAAGCAGACTGGTCTACTCAATACTGAAGTATTTTAGCAATTGTCCCATTTGTAGGCTGATGTGCAAACTGGTTCACACTGCCAAATATGAAGATGTGCATTAGCCTTTTAAGGTTTCTGATCAAAACAAACACATGAGGAAATGGAGGATATAATCCATTATATTTTAGAGACACACTGTGTAGTAAATTTCACTACTGGTAGAAGTGTTGGAATACACTACATCAGTTAGTAGTTCAGCAGAACCTTTAAGACATTAATTTTAAGAAATAACTATTACTAATTACTGTGTAATTCTCTATGAGACTCAGTAGTTATTGTTTAGTTTATAGTGAACTACCCTAATCATTAGTTCATCATTACCTATTGAGTAGTTAACTAGTAGTCCTTGGTTGTTAAGAGTCATTGCTTAAGTATTAATGGAGCACTACTAATTCGTTCCTGCTTAATTCCTGATTAGTTTCTTGTTAACTACGAAACAGTATTGTAAAGTGTTACCGGCACCAGTAATGCTCAATGATATACACATTTTTTGGCAACATATGCTGCCATCCAGATGACGTCTTTTTCAGGGAAGGCCTTGATTATTTCAGCAAGATGATGTAAAACCACATTCTACACGTATTACAACAGCATTGCTCCATATTAAAAGAGCCTGGGTGCTAAACTGACCTGCCTGCAGTCCAGACCTGTCACCCACTGATAACATTTGGCACATTATGAAATGAAAAATATGACAAAAGAGGCCCTGAACTGTTGAGCTGAAATTCAATTTCAAACAAGAAAGGGAAAACATTTCACTTTCAAAACTACAGCAGTGTTTCCTGTTAAAAGAAGAGGTGATGAAACACAGTGATGAACAGGCCCCCGTCCGAACTTTTTTGGAACAAGTTATTGGCATCAAATTCAAAATAGGCATATATTTAAAAAAATAATAAAACTTCTCAGTTTCAACACTTGATATGTTGTCTTTGTACTATTTTCAATTAAATATAGGGTTTAAATGATTTGCACATCATTGCATTTTGTTTTTATTTATATTTCGCACAGCATTCCAACTTTTTTGGAAATGGGGTTGTAGTATATTTGTATTGGCACCATCCTTTTAAAGACTACCAAGACCAACATATTATCAACCTAAATGTTTGTCCACTAACCTCTGGGGCACAGGTAAGTATGTTGTAGCACATTAACATGAAACAGAATTTTGGTGTGATTATAGAACAAAACTACATGATCCTGTCTTGAAATTCATGCATAGAATGTAATGTTAATTTATTAGTTCCAGGGATGTTTTTGGAGATGAATCTTCTAAAAGACTCCAATAAAGACTGTAAGGAATACCACTGTTCAACATATTTGTACATGCCACTATAATATTGTTTTATGTAGTACACTTATTTGGAAGCATCTGCACTTGTTATGCTTCTCTTCTCATTTAAGTATGTCTCTAATTTGTCACCTGTCTGTAGATACCATTAAACAAATCACCTGATATTGATATTCCAAGACCTTTGGGGGTGCAATGTGTTGATGTGCTTGAAGTCTAAAACGTCCTGACATGGACTGTACCAGTGGTGAACGTGGTGTGTGTCTGGCTCTAATTTTGCATCTTAAGATAAATTACATTAATAAATTACTATTAGTCCTTCTTTTAGATTTTATTAGTCATTTTTGTGCAATTATAGTAATACTAAAAGTAATAATGGAACGTCTGTGTTCATTTAGAATGTCAGCAGAGATGTGCAGACAGCAAAGATCACCAAATGTGATGCTGAACCTGAATCTTTGCTTTCTGATGGACCAACAGCAGGAATTACTGCCATCTAATTAATATTCATATAATATTAACACATACATTTAAAAAATCTTTACAATAAATGCTACTACATCAGTACTGCTGTTACTAAATGATTGTCCTGAGATTGACATTCCAGGACTTTTTGGGGGTAAAATTTGTTGACGTAATTGAAGTCAAAATGTCCTGGCATTGGACAGGGTGTGTGTCTGGTCATAATTTTGTATTTTAGTGTGAATGATATACTATTTAGTTTAAGCCATTGCTCCTGTTACTGCTAGTTGCCTTTTCTTAATAATAAACAAATATTAAGAATATTAACTGAAATGTCTATTTTCTTTTGCAAGGTAAAAGACAAAGTTCAGACAGCAAAGACCAACAAACCACCTGATGGCCTTCAGAATTGTTTGGCTTCTGATGGGCAGAGAGCAGTAATCTTGGCAGCACAGATAAAAATGGATTATACACAGTGTATGAACAACTTTTTTAGAAATCATAACTAATAAACACTATTACACTAGTAAAGCTATTATTAAAGAATTGTCATAAGAATGACACTGCAAGTCTCTTCTAGAGTGAAACGTGTTGATCTGCTTGAAGTCTAAAATGTCCTGACATTGGACTGTACCAGAAATGGGGTGTCTGGTCCTAATTTTGCATCTTGGTGTAAATTACTGATTATCACTGTTAGTTGTTCTTTTAGTTTTTTTTTTTGTCATTTTTGTGGTATCATAGTAGTATTAAAAGTAATAATAGAATGTCTGTGTTCATTTGAATGTCAGCAGAGACGTGCAAACAGCACCTTTGAACCTTCTTTGCCTTCTGATGGACTGACAGCCTGAACTACTGCTGACAAACTAATTAATATTCACATAATATTAACACATACATTTCAGAAGTTCCTGAAGTTCTTTCCAGTAATTATTTGGACAGAGCCAGAAAAGACATGTGTTTCTGGTCCTAATTTTGAATCTTGGCATACATTTTTCCTTGAGTTCTAAGAGTCTTTTTTGTGGTAATAAAGTAATTTAGACATAATTACTTAGAATATCAGCAGGGACATGTAGACTTTTTGGCTTCTGATGGACAGATTCCTGTATCCCCTGCTGGACGAGTAAAAAAAAGTTTTTGAATGATTACCTTAGCGAAGTTTTGTTAAAAGTTCATCATTGACTTTCCCATCATGAGGATGATCAAAAACCATATGAAAATATTTCAAAAACTGTTCCTAAGTGTGGTTCTGGGTATTAGGCCAGATAGCGGTTGCCTAATCTAAAGTTTGGTCAGTCAAATGTGATATTACAAGAAAACATCTTACTTTGAGCAGAGCTCAGAAAATTGAGCACTGAAGTGGAAAAAAATGCAGTATTTATCAGGGTTTTCCGTTAAACTTGTCGGTTTTACTAACTGAAAAACTAAATCCATCTACAGACATAGAAACAGCAGCAACCTTCTCACTCTTAGTAGACATACCTAATGCTTGTAATTGGGATGTTAGGCTCTTTCACATTGGTGACAAACTGAACCAGTTGTGTCTGTTGCTCTGTGTGCTATTGGCTGAGTAATGCTCTCTGGAAATGCTCTTAATAGAAATCCTTTTCTGTGGGTTAATTCTTGGTGTTTAATCAAAGCGTTAATGATTATACTGATTAGCAGTTTAGCCCCAATGTTTAGCTTCACCCATTCAGACTACAGCAGTTTAACCCCACCAATTCAGACTACATGTCATGCTTCTCTTCAACCCAGTAGTCCCTAACTCTCTACCCACCGAGCACAACCTGGACTCCAACTCACAGAATCCCTCAGAGGAAGACATGACTGACTCATTTTTCCTCATCCAATCACAGACTACTCATCCTCATCGAAGGTTCTACACTCCCCAAATCGTGATTATATCTACTCACCCAAGAAGAGGAAAGAGCCCTGGAGGATTACATACAGGAGACCCTAGATCAAGGTTTTAGTCGCTCCTCTACTTCTCCTGCTGCATCTGGATTCTTCATTGTGAAAAAGAAAGATGGGGGTCTTCACCCCTGTGTAGACCATCAGAGCCTAAACCACGTCACCAAAAATACCTTTATCCTCTACCTCTCAAGTTTTTCAGTAAACTCCATCTCAGGAGTGCCTACAACTTGGTTCGAGTTGAGGAGGGTGACGAATGGAAAACAGCATTTGTTACCACTAGGAGGCACTATGAACATTTGGTCATGCCATGATCAGAATCAGAATTGCTTTATTTTGTTAAACATACAAGTTTGTCTTGGCGAGTGCATACATGTATGACGTAACACACTAAACAGAGCAAACAGCACACAGAATATTAACAAGCATTAAACTAAGGGAAAAGTAAAATAAAATATAATCATGTGAAATGTGCAGGGAGCTCAGGAGGAGCTCAGGAGTACATGTGAGATGTGTAGACATCTGTACATATACAGATATGAATGTCTGTACATAGATGTGTACTGTAAAATATACTATAAAAACTATTATATACAAAATATTAGTGATACAAACATTTGCAAAATGTACTTGTACAGTAGTGCAAACAAACATGCTACAGAATGAGTTATACTGTAATACTGTAAGGGAGGTTTGTTGGTTCAGTTTAAGTTTAAAGTGTGAGGTGTCCACCGTGGTTAATGAGTTACAGCTCTGGGGAAAAAAGCTGTTAGCATGTCTGGTTGTGCTGGTTTTGATGTCCCTTATTCTTCTATCAAAGGGAAGTGTTGGAAGAGGTGATGTCCAAAATGAGAGGGGTCAGATGTTATCTTGCCAGCACCCTTTGTCACCCTGCCATTGTAGATGTCCCGAAGCATTTGCAGACTACATCTTGATGATCCTTTTCTCTGTTCTGATTATGCGCCTGTGTTTGTCTCAGAGATTACAGAGATTTCTAGATTTTGTGTTATTAGAAACTTTAGTAGCATCACCACTCCCCTTACAGCCCTCCTGAAGGGAGCCACCAAGAAGGTGTGTGTCCAGCCTGCGCCACCTGCTGCCAGCAGAGGGTGGCCCCCAGCACCGCAGCTTGTTGCTGGCTCCCCGGCTTACACGGTCCGCCGCCTCCTGGACTCCCGCCGTGTGCGGGGTGGCATCCAGTACTTGGTAAACTGGGAGGGCTACGGGCCTGAGGAGCGGTCTTGGGTTCTGGCACGCCATATCCTGGACCCGGAGCTCATTAGGGAGTTCCGACGGACACGTGCTGCTGGCCTTGGGACTTCTGGGGCCGTCCCTAGGAGGAGGGGTCCTGTAAGGGTTCAGCCGGCCCCGCCTGCTGCCGGCAGAGGGCAACGGCGGCAGGGTGTCCAGCCTGCGCCGCCTGCTGCCAGCAGAGGGCGACGGCGGCAGGGTGTCCAGCCTGCACCGCCTGCTGCCAGCAGAGGGCGACGGTGGCAGGGTGTCCAGCCTGCGCCGCCAGCTGCCAGCAGAGGCGATGGCAGCACAGGGCCATAACTTCAGGGAACTCCAATTCCCAGAGGTCCGCGGGCTGATTAGGCCCAACATGACACACCTGCAGACTCCTCTACTTAAGGTCAAGGCAAACAGTGGTGTTTGTCACACCATTGTAGAAGGGTGACCGGTACGGTACTTAGTGTCAGAAAAGAAAAGAAAAGAAACTGCCCCAAAACTAAAAAAGAAAAAGAAAAGAGGGCTGAGAGAAGAAACTGCCCCAAAACTAAAAAAGAAAAAGAGGGCTGAGAAAAGAAATTGCCCCAAAACCAAAAAAAAGAAAAGAAAAGAGGGCTGAGAAAAGAAACTGTCCCAAAGCTACTTAAAGAAAAAAAAAAAAGTCTGCCTTCACTTCGTTCTTGGAGTGGAAGTGTTTTTTGTTTTCCTATTATCTGTCCTCTCGCCTTTCTAGTTCAGCCTTTGTTTGAGCTGCTCTCAGCGTCTCTTTTGTCTGCCGTTCGTCGTTTTCCCGCCTTTTCTTTTCCCGCTTCCTTGAGGTGTTTTGCCGGTAGTCACCTGTGCTCCTCAGTGGCGCAGTGGTAACGCCACGAAGCGCCGAGCTGTACATCACCGGTTCGAACCTGGCTTTGGGTCACCTCATATGCATGTTTCAGACTCACAACCCAGTGCCACAATAAACTCATTTTTCCATTTTTTTCTGTTTCCATTTCTGCACTTGGGTCCGCCTCCCCGCCGTCCCGTAACAATTTGTACATGGGGTATTTCTTCCGCAGCTGTTTCTGACTTCTTCGAGGCTTACCTCCATGGTGGCTTGGGACAAACATCCTAGTTCATCATAGCAGCACAGATACATGTCTGTTTTAAGGTCTGTGTAGTGTCTCTTTTCATAATGTATTAGCTTAACCCTAATCATGCCTTTCCACTCAGTTTACTTCTACTGTGTCACAGTTAGCTGAAGAACCATCTCTGTAACTCTCTTATAACTGCCGACCACTTTTGGCCTAGTCAGGGAGTTGGGGATGACCGTCTGTATTTTGGCTTCTTTATTTTCATGTAGGCAAGTTAGTTCTCTAAACAGTTCTCTAAATGTTTGTTTGTTGTTTTGCCACATGCTCATTCTGACATCTGTCCTGTGTTGGTCTAGAAAGAAAAGAAAATTAAACGACTTGATCTGTTTAAACGCTAAATTGCTCTCTTATTCTTTAGACAGGATTTTGGCAGGATTCTTTCATACATATATACAAACAGATTAAAATCCATTTTGTTAATGTGGCAGTATATTCTGCAATGTATTTGAAAAGTTTTTCAAATATATAAAAATTCATATACATATATTTTTTTCCACATGGTTTAGGCCTGTGCACTTAACACACATACATAACACACAAATCAGAAGTTGTCTGATTTGTCGCTGAAATGGACACAGGAAGCTTACATCAGGCCCTCTGTGTCAGAGTGAGAAATCTTCAGTGATGCATTCATACGCAGAGGATAAAACACCAACTTAAATGACTCCAGAAGGTTGACTGTTTGCATTTGCGTTTGAAGTGCATTGAAAATCATTTATTATTTATTAGTGGAAATCTTTTATTCATTTTTGCTTTGTGAATTGATGGGTATTTAAAAAAATCAACATTAAGTTCTCGTCATCCAGACACAGCCCTTTACGGTAATTGGCGTGAATGAACTTGACATTTAAAAAACAAACAGTTCCTCATGACCTTTAGACTGTCAATATGTACAAACTCAGTTCCAAAAAGTTGGATGTGGTGTGTGCCCATTCCCCGGGCCCCCAGTGATGACATTGAGAGCTGGCAGGAAGGTGTGACAAAGCCTTGCAAGGACGGCGGAGAGAGGAGAACCGCGAGGGAGTTGGGGAAGGAGTCCTGGGCACTGCCTCTGGTCCCGCAGCAAGGCCACTTTAATTTGCCTCACGTTCGATCCCGGTGGACGAGCCAGAGAGCTGGGACGGTGACAGAACCCTCTTGGTTCAGGTGCTTCTTTTTTAAAAAGAGCAGAGAGGGAACAGAGTGATGAAAGGACTTTAAAGTCTGGTTTGAAGTCACTAACATTGGGCAGCTTTGTGCTGCTGTGTTTGTTTTGGGAGAAAAATAAAGAAATGGCTGCTGCAACCTTCAATCCTGCCTCCAGGATCCTTCCTGAGCCCGGGGTAGCACATGGTCTGCTACATTGGGGCAGAAGGTAAAATGCAAATAAAAACTGAAAGCTGTGATTTAAAAACCTACTTGGACCTTTATTAGAACAAACACAGTACAAAGACAAGATGTAGATTGTTTTATCTTATCAATTTTATTGTTTTTTGTAAATATACACTGATAGACATTTAAAACACATTACAACAAAGTTGGCACAGGAGCAATTAGGACTAGGAACATTGTCTCTGGATGTGTGGATGAGTCGAGACAAAAATGCATCAAAAATTCACCAGTTTAGAATTAACATTCCTTAGCCAAAGATTGCATGGATTTTAGGTATTTCGCCCTCCATGGTGCATAATATCATCATAAGATTCATGAAATCCGGAAAAATCTCTACAAGGCCAAACAGCACAACTGAAAGCCTGTGACCTTTGACCCCTCAGATGCACTGCATTAAAAAACGGCATGTTTTTGTGATGGAGATCACCACATGGGCTCAGGAATACTTTGACAAACTGTTGTCAATAAACACTGTCTCTGAATCCACAAATGCAGGTCAAGACTGTACTGTGCATAGTTAAAGACAAATTTCAACAACATCCAGAAACGCCGCCAACTTCTCTGGTCTCGAGTTTACCTGAAATAGACGGATGCTCAGTTGAAACATGTATTGTGATCTGACGAGTCAACCTTTCAGATTGTTTATGAAGATAACGGACCTTGTCTTCTCCAGACTAAAGAAGAAAAGGAGCATCCAGATTGTTACCAGTCCTGTTGAAAGGAAAGGTTATGTAACACATCTCCTGGTAAGCAAGTGTTAAAGTGCCACTCAGTGGTTGCTATTAATAGCTCTGTACTGCATTAAACAAGCATCAAGCTCTGCTCCAGAACCACCAATGCTTAGACTCCCTACCTCTTAAAACATACGCTTGCGCTAAAAAGTCCCTGCTGACATCCCACCCACAGCATTTGAATGATGGTGTGCATGATCTTGTAGCACATTCAGTGGCCGACTTTTACAGCTGCTGTGTGTTAAAGAGCGACGTGTGAGCTCTACAACGAGTCTCCTTGCTGCAGAGACGGTACTGATCTCCTGCTGTCTGAACTGAGCTGAACCACATCACTGTATCACCTCTCCGATTAATACACACTGTACAATATATCACAACTATTACTGTAATGCAACTCAGAGTTAGTTATGTCTATATGTGCTTTTAGTTTACCTCATACCACTCAGTACCTGCTGTCATGTAAATACAGCGAATCTGTCTCATATGCCATATAAATACGTAAATAGATCTACTTTTATTTTATGTCTCTTGTACTTTAACTTACGTCTAGATTTATTTCTATTCTCTATTTTTCTGCATAGTATATGTGAGTTTATGTGCAATTGTATGTCTTAATACTGAAACACTGCAATTTCCCGTCAGGATCAATAAAGTTCTGTCTATCTCTATCTATCTCTTGTGTGACAAAATAAACGAGTCACTCTTTAGTGTGAGAAGGTCAGCAATAAAACTGAACAAGTGATTCAGCAACAGCCAATCAGAGAGCTAGGAGAGAGAGAGAGAAAAAGTGGAAGAGAGACATGCATGCCCAGACCACAAAGACAGAGGAGCAGCTTGCTGACTTATATGCAAATTTCATGCTCTTTTGTCCCAACTGGCTCTCGTCCCTGTGCCCATACATTTTCAACCCAGAACTACACACATGATACTGAAGAATACACAGACACTCTGAACCAAAACTCCCCTCAGTGTATTAGGTAAACTTTTACTAGAGGTTGTGCAAGAGTGGAAATAACAAACTGTGTTTTTCATAAATAAATACAATCAGATAAATGCAGAAGCTGCAGCACCAGCTTTAGCCTTTTTCCTGAAGAACAGCAGGAAAATAGAACTAACTGGTGACAGAAGCCAAGAAAGATTCTGTAAACGTCAAGAGTGTCTTCACTACCAGGTGAGCATCTGCACTTACGCTACTTATTCATCACTTACAGCCACTTTAGTTTTACTGACGTTAAATGTGATTGTCAGCTGTGTGTAACTTGTGAAGGTGGCTAACAGGTTGTGCTAAAATGTTCACAGTAAAATGACGACTGTGCTCGTTCTGCTGGGTGTCCTCCTGCATCTGACCTGCTTTTGTGAAGGTAAGTTTTTATCTTCTCTGTGTTCTCTACATCATTCTGTTTTGTGAAGACGCATTAACAAATCTAGATTCAATTCTGAGATGTCTATAAATTCAGTTCAACTTTATCATATCTAGTCTTTGCAGAAGTGCTCACCTGTATCTAAATGCATGCCTGTATTGTGTTAGATTAGTTCAGTGCTGGATCATTTAGCAGAGCCTGATTTCCAATTTTAACGTGTGATTCACTTAATACACGAGTTATCTATATGACCTACAGCAAACTCCCAAGAAGGAGTCAACTCATCAGTAATGCAATAAGGTGTCCTTTTTCAGTACCGGCACATTACAAAATTATGGGTAATACAAATGTATTTGTCAAGTACCAAAGGTTTACAGTGGGGTTGGGGAACTCCGGTCCTGGAGGACAGGATTCCTGTACAGTTTGTTGATTTTTCTGCTCATTTTATTTATTTATTTATTTTTTATATATATATATTGTAGGGAATATGTACTCTTCATTTTATTATTATTGTCTTGATATTATTATGGTCAAAATGTCTTCAGATGTGTCTCAAGAAATGGTGATAGATGGTTCATGGAGTATGACGCACACCTGATTTAACTCATAATTTAATTACTGGGCTTGGCTGATGTGGGAAATCACCACACTGTGCTGGAATCCAGGACTCAGTTCGCCACCTCTGGCTCATAACAAAGTTCAGTGGCTTCAGCAGTTTTTGTGCTGCTAGCCAAGGCCAGGTCCCAGCCAAGCAAGAGTCTGACAAGGAAAATGTCAGCAATTTCAGCCACGTTAGAGTGACTAGTGTTGTAGCTACACTACCAGTGGTTTTCAAACTGGTTATCAGAGCACTCAGTATGTCCACATTTTAATTTTACATCTAGTTGGAATGGAGGAAAAATCTGGATCGTCTGGGGGGAACCACTGGTGTAGACTATGGCTCCGTCCAAAACCACATAAAACTACACTGTATACACTGTAGTAATGAATGGACTTTGAATGTCAACATCCAAGTCAACATCCAAAGTTCAAAGTCATTACACACCGGCATAGACTCAACACTCAACCAACCAACTCGACCAACGTGCAGCACTCAGTGACTCCGAACACTGTTGGGTTTGAGAACAAAGTAATCACTCAAACACCATTAAAACACCTTTTAATGTAAAGGAATCCACAGCTTGGGAGATCTAAACACTTAATGAGTTGGAAAAAGCTGATTTTAATAAGAGCTGTTGTTTAAAATCTCTATGAATTGATCACAATTGCATTCGAGTTTGGAATCCACCAAGCAGAACAAGGGATACTGGATGTCCTGGAATGCTGCGTTCTTACCCAGTCTCTGCCCAGGAGGCATAGCTTGGACACAGTAGCACAGAGAGACACAGAGTGTCAGTGCAGTTCTAGAATGGAGTTGGAAAGTTAGTTGAAATAGCTCCATGTTGTAAGTAAAGCCAGCCAACGCACGAAAAGTCAATGTTTTATTTTCATCACTGCAGTTTAAGTTTACTGTTTGTTAGTGTTTGTTCAATTGTCTTGCAATGATTGTAGTTACTCGTCACTGTCTTTAGGATTCAGAATATTATTATTTGGCCAGCAGTAAATATTGAGTCTGAAATTTTATCTGTAAAAGTTTAGGGGAAGTGTGAGCAGAGAGTATGAGTACAGATTGGAGTTTGCCTGATGATGCAGCACGTGTGGGAACGGTCCCTTTCAGAACCAGCCAAGTTGGCCTCGCTTCGTTGACCAAGCGAAAACTCCAAGTGCTGGCCATAGTCTGGCCCTGCATTCATTATAGTTTGATGAATAGCTGCATTCAGAGGCCGTGTGACCAGACTCACCACCAGTGCTGCAAACTATCCTTGTATTCTTAGTGGGATGCTTGGGTTACCTCTGCTAGCTCTTTTTTGAAGCCAGAGTAAGAAAATGTCAGCATATTTACGCTTCTTAAACTAATAATCTGTCCCAATTCTTACCAGAGACCTCTCGACCATTAGCTCCTAAATAAGTGGAGAATTCTCTGACTAATTTCATGTATTTGATCCCTATATGCCAACTTGATGATTAGACATATCATTACATGGGTAACACTTTCTATGAATGTCACATTTTGTAAGCATCTATAAAACACATTCATGTTATAATGCATTCATAAGGCATTATAAACATGGCTATAAATATTTATGAAAATGCATTATACGTTATAGCCATGCTTATTATGCATTATGAATTGTTAACATAATACATTATAAGTACTGTTCATAACAAATTATAAGAGCTCATAAGTGGTATTAGTCCGCTCTAAGTAAAGTGAAGCGTACTGTACTAAAGCCTCCTCCAGTGTTCAGAGTGAGGCTTCAAGTTGAAGTATTTACTGAAGGATTTACTGAAACACTAAAACATTCACAGTAAAGCACATTACAGGCTTCAAATGTCAGAGTTTAAACTAGAGCTGCCATCAGTGTTTTACCCAATGTGGGAAAGGTAATGTACACCACCGTTAGCTTGGTATTTGTCTGTACTTTACACTCTCCAAGCTGGGACTGACTTCTGTGGCACTGACAGTATAACATGTTATCAACACTGCTTATAATGCATTATATTAACAATTCATAATGTATAATAAACATGGCTATGAAGTGTAATCCAGTGTAATTGATTTTTATAAATGTTTATAATCGTATGAAGGCATTATAACATGTTATAAATGTGTTTATAGATGCTTACAAACGTGACATTCATAGAAAGTGTTACCATTTCATGCTTCATTTATCCTGTTTGTTTATAATGATTCATAAACTAGCCAGTTATTTCTAAACAATATGGTGTGTGGATGTTTTTATCTCTCTGGATGCGAGACCTCTGACCGCTGGTCGAACTGTCCCAGATTACGAAATGATTGAAACTTTATTTAAATTTCCGTCTCCTCTGAGAGAGATGTACTCTCGCAAAATTAGATAAACAATAATGCTACAAGAATTTTGAAAAAAATTGAGTTATAAGGTTCTACATGAGCTCAAATGGGATTGTTACCAGTGTTCTGTAAAGCTTGTACAACCTAGCAACAGTAGATATGAAAGAACTGCACTTTAACTGTGTATCATATTGAGAAGAACATTCTTTGCCTTTCAGGTGGTTTGACTGATAAGGGGCTGCTTTTCCCAAAACCATCAGCCAATTCCTACGTTAAGTTCAACCCCCTGAAATCCCTGAGTTTAGAGGCCTTTACTCTGTGTATGCGTCTGTCTGTGGATCCAAATGTAGTTTCCAAAGGGAACCGTGACACCATCCTCTTCGCTTATTGCACCAAAGAAGGTGATGAGCTTAACGTGTGGCAGGAGAAGAGCAACATCTCCTTATACCTGAGAAGCAGCTCAGAGGGTGCTTTGTATGCCGTCCCACCTCTCTCCATCTTCCGCACAAACCTGTGTGTCACCTGGGAATCCAGCACGGGTCTGACTGCATTCTGGGTGGACGGCCGCCGCAGCACTCTGCAGGTGTACAGGCAAAACCACAAGGTCCAGCCTGGTGGTGCTGTTATTCTGGGTCAGGATCCGGACTCTCTCCTGGGTGGTTTTGATGAAGACCAGAGTTTTGTAGGCGAGATTTCAGACGTGAACATGTGGGATTATGTGCTCACAGGCGGTCAGGTTAAGCAATTCAATGAGAAGTTAGGTTTGGGACCAGAACCGAATGTTCTTAACTGGAACACTATGCAGTATGAAGTACATGGGAATGTCCTTGTAGTGCCAGAGAAGTATAAATGATATGTAAGACAACAATCTCTGTAATAAGGTCCTTGGGTGTTGTTGTTGTTGTTGTTGTTGTTGTTGTTGTTGTTGTTGTTGTTGTTGTTGTAGTAGTAGTAGTAGTAGTAGTAGTAGTAGTAGTAGTAGTATGTTTTCTGCAATTATGCATGTACCCGTGTATATATACATATATAAAAATTATGATAATTGCCTCACATTTGAGCAAAGTTTTTGATATAATCGCAATATTGTTAATACATGAAAATTAACACTACCTAGATAAACAAACTTGTATTCCAGATACATTTTTAAAAAGCAGTACAATGCTGGTATTTAAACATTTACTTTTCAAACATCAAATTATTATTAAAGAATAAAATTTGTCCAAATATTAATGCTCACTCTGTGTATAGTTCATACTATTTGCAGTTAAGACTGGACTACATAAGCCCTGTTGTATAGCATTGTGAGCTGGAGATGCTCCAACATAAAATAAGGCATGAAACATACCTGTACTTGTACTGTTCCATCATAACCCAAACCACAGGATATTCTAATTAACTTTTCATTTGTTTAAATCATATAATCTTAAATATATCAGTACATAATGGTCTTCGGCTGCGATGAACAGTGTGCTGGCTCATGGCCTAGTCCAACACCAGTACCACGATGTGTCCTAAATTGCAGTCTAGTCTACTATTTTGGTTGCAGTAGTGGTTGTTTTTTCAAGCATTTGATATTTTGATGGCTCTTTGAAGTCTAAGCTTGTTTGGACTCTTGCATGTTACGTCGTTATGCCATTAGCTTTTAGGAGATTCCTCATGTGGTGCAATGATTTATTATTATTATTATTATTATTATTATTATTATTATTATTATTATCTATAATTTATTAAACAATGAATCAATCATTTTAAGCTTCCAAAAGCCGGATTTTGTTCCTTCTTCCTGACTGTTTGTTTTTCTACTTTCATAGAAATTTTCCTGCTCTCCATATAAATGGTATCCTTTTTTAAAACTATTAAACAAATAAATAGGTTTACGTTAGGGCTGTAGTCAAGACCATTTTCAAGTCCAAGACAATGACTAGTCGAGACAGAGTCAAGACTGAGTCTAACGGGGGTCCAAGTCAAGACAGGGTCTAAATGAAAGCAAGACTGGATCAAGACTAAAACCACAAAAAATCTAGTCCTGTTCAAGACGAGGCCTTAATTAGTCTTGACATCCTTCCAGTACAAGTTACTGAAAAAAATCACAAAACGAGCCTATATGCACAAAAATAACTGCACCAAATTCAAATGATAATTCTTTCTCTTCTACTTATAAAGACGAATGTGGTATGGAATCTTTGCTTTTAATGCCAACACTACTTTGTAGTGCCTTCCTTGTTGTGTAAACCAAAATGAGCCCACACTGTAGGAGCAGGAGCTGGTCAAAGTCTTTTGGATTCAGCTGTTGGTGGTATCAATACTACTCAGGTAGGTTTGCTAATGCCAACATTAGCGGTGTGCCCTTTCGCTGCTTGTTTACATTGGAGTGGAAGAGTCTAATGGCTGAAGATGGATTAGCGGTTGGGGGTTTAAACACAACATGAATCAAGTCTGCTACAAATCTTTGCATGTAAACTATTAATTAAAAATAAATACTCTGTTTTTGAGAATTGATACAGTATCACAGAACATTATATTGCAGTACTCAAGAGTACCGATATTTTCTCACACTCCTAGTGTTTATGCACTTTTCTGCTGATATTAACAACAGTGTGGTGAACACCAGTGGTGTTAATAAAGACTACTTCTCGTAGCAGAAATCACAGCCTCTCCAATGTCTCCTTCTTCGCCAAGACGCTACAACGTCCACACAAATTTGAGGTCAGCGGTATTGATGTAGTAAACAACTTTGTCTTTTCCAAATGTGCAGATGGTGAAGAGCTACAGAACTATAAAAGCACAGAGGCGCACAGTTACCTTCATCACAACAAAAAAATAAAGGCGCAATATGATGTACTGTGTACACATTCAATCAAGTAAGTTCTTCAGTTCTGCTGGAAAAGGATCTCAGGTGACTCCTCATGAAGCTGATGGAGAGAACGCCAAGGCCCAGTCCCATTTCTTTTTACCCCTACCCCTTGTTTTCGAGTGTCACCCTAACCACTTGGAACTGAGTTACAGGGTAGTGGTTGAAATCTTCCCTCTGAAATGAGACCCTCAAATAAAAAGAGCATCACTTCATTAACAGCTACCAGCGCTGCTCTGTAGGCGACCTGCCAGTCTGCAGTGACCACAGAGGAGGGTAAAGTTCAGCTCCTCACTGCTGGGCTTAGTTACATTTAGGACATCATATGCCTTCAAAGAGGGGGGCAATTATTTATTATCACCCACCCCTAATTCTTCAGTGATATGAGGCTGAAGTCAGATATTCACCAGCTTCTTGTTTGAATTTTTCCATTCCACCTTAAATGGAGCAGCAGTTACATTCTGGCGCTTCAGGTGTCAGAACTGCTGGACTATTTAAGGTGGAACGGGACAGTTAGCTAGCCAGCTACTGAGACATTAGCATGCTATTAGCAATTTTTTATGCTTGTTATGTAGAAAACGACCATAATACACTGAAACGACATTAAACTAAGATAATACTGTGGTTATTGTAATTAACAGAGAAAATACTTACATTTATGGCTTTCTTTGGTCTCTTGTTCAGCCATCTTGCTGTTTTTTTTCTATTTTTTTTTTTTCATATCACTCTGTTTGGAGTCTCTGAAAAAAATCCGTTTGGAGGGTCATGTAGCCCCAACACTTCGCCCTCCCCCTCTATCTCAACAAGAATCAGGACACCCTACCCCTAGACATGAATGTGCAAAACAGAAGACAGATTGGATTCGTTTAACTCTAATAATGCCATGTGTGTTATTACACAGCTTTAATGACTGCACAGTTGTGGAAAACAGTTCAAATAAAGGAAATCTGCAGTGAGAAACTTTAGTGTAGCGTAGGAGGTGTTGAGGCAGGATGCAAGTGCGAGTTGCTTTTATTTAAGTGAGATTCAACAGCGTCCAAAAACACAGTGGCAGAGGTCAGTAGAACAGATAAATCCATGACAAGACAAAACAAATTAAAACAGAACTACACCAGAAATAAAAGCTACAATCAGAGAAAGAGGCAACAGGGTATACAGACAATGCAAGACAAAGGGACTGAGCAAACACAGGGGTATAAATACTAACACAGAAAACGAGAATCACCTGAGACCAATGAGAAGGTGGGGCTAGGAGACAAAGAACAGGTGAAGACAGATAGAGGAGCTAACATAACATCAAAAGCACATGTCACAAGTAAACAAAGGCACATGGCAGACATACAAAAACACACAGCACTGGGAAACCAAGAAATAGGCAAGAACAGAAAGAGCAGGACAAAAAGTGAACAGATGTTACATTTATACTGATGCTGTTCATGTGTATGTTTGAAAGAGAGAGTCTTTGATTAAGAGCATCAACTGACTGCTGGACTTCACACTGAGCCTTTTGTCTGTGTGATGATGTCACGCTGGTGCAAGGAGGATACAGGAGCCGCGTGCGTACCAGCGCTCAGATTTCCTGACGTGTTGATAAACAGCAAACACACATCATGGTGAGTATCTCTGCTTTTGATTCAAACTTCTTTGAACTATAATTACATTATGGTACATATATTATTCAAATGTATTATCCCTTTTTGGTGGACATCGGTCATTGTGTTACCTTAATCAGGGAGCGGACGGGTTTCAAACCTTTTTTGTGCTTGTTGTCGGTGATCATTCTTCCCAAAATACGTGTTAGTGTAACCTTTAATGTTTCCAGATGTAAAGATTTTCACCAAAGTGCATTAGTGTCTCCCGACTGAGTCTACTGAGTACTTGCAGTCCTTATGTGGTGACTTCATGATTTGAAATGCTTTTATTTTAGACATCTGAACCATGAGTGAAAATCCCACCTATAAATTGATTGCATATATCGTGGGGTCTAAAAGTCTGAGACTGTGTTGAAAGTCTGGGACTTTTTCATTTAAATCTGAAAATAAACAACAGAAAGTTTTAGAATTTCGAACAATTTAAAACAAAAAGCAAAATTATGTTTAATGAAAATTTAATATTAAAAAAAATAAAAAAAGGAAGAAATATTCAAGATTTGGCACTATTTCCAGGTCACTATTCAAAATTAAGCACATTTGAAAGGCCTTTGTGTATAAAGGTCAGTCATTTTTTAGTCTTATCTTTTCCATTGAAGTTTGTGTTCAGACAGACTTGTGGAGTTTAGCTAGAGTGGACACTGTCATTAGATCATACAGTATACAATTATTAATAAATTCTAAAAATTCATTTATTTGTTTAAAAAATTAAAACATGCAATATAAAATTTGCCACAACCTTCACACAGACTGCATTATATATCGCTGCTGTCAGAAGAAAACCTCGTATCTCCATTTTTGTCGTTTTCAGTTTTTGAGATATTTTGAAAATGCCTGTTGCTCTTTACATTGTGTGTAAATTTCATGATGAATGGACCAAAAGAAACGACCCAAAATGACTTGGAAAAACGCCTGGTTCCATTGACTTACATTAAAAGTCAAGTAGGTTTTTTCCTTCTCCTGTAAACTTACCATTTTGGAGATATGAGGTTTTGTTCTGACAGCAGTGATATGTTTATGTTAAATTTCGCAAATAAACAGTAGCTGTGTATTAAAATGTGTAGAATGGTGTCTCTGTAGAGGGCGTTTTCACTTATTTACACTCCAGAGAATCAACAAAACGTGTCACTTGACCAGGAGTGCCCAAACGTCTGCATGTGACCGTTTAAAATGTGACGTTACTGGTGATAAGACACTCCATCTTGTGATCTGTTGCTGAAATGTATTCAGCCTGTATGTGTGTGTCTGTGTGTGCTGCTCAGGCCTGCTGCAGGATGGTGCCTACTGTTGTCCTGCTGCTCTGCATCGTCTCCCTGGCTTTGGGCGCTGAAGGTGGGCGTGTTTTAATGATATTGGTCAACGATGTTAATCACTGTTGTTTACTCATATTAACAGGTATGACGCCTGAGCCGGTCTGCTGTGTGATTGGTTTTTTGATAAACTGTAGAGTAAGCATGGTTTGGTTGGAGCAGAGCAGTGAGTTGTGTTTTTTAAAAGAAAAGTTTTTGTATGACCCTGTCCAGTTATAATGTTGCCAAAGCACTGAAATTTGTTTATAATAAACAGTCAACACACACACACACACACACACACACACACACACACACACACACACACACACACAGTGCACACACTTAATTTTACGTATTTTATTGATATTATTTCTGAATTAACTATGCTCATGGTTCATGGTTCACATTCATTTTTTTTCTTTTTGAACTTAATTTTTGAACTTGAAGTATCTGGCTCGGTTATGTGTATATCTCCATTGAAAATGTTTAGGATAAGTTGGAGTGATGGAGCTCCACTGAACCCCTTTGGGATGAGTTGGAGCTCCATTGAACACCTTTGGGATGAGTTGCAGTGATTATGCTCCGCTGAACACCTTTGGGATGAGTTGGAGTGATTAAGCTCCATTGAACACCACTGGGGTTAGTCGGAGTGGTGAAGCTCCATTGAACACCTTTAAGATAAGCTGGAACAATGACATTTTGTAGATCCCATAACATTTTACAGCTAATTTGTGAGCATTGTTTTAAATCTTTGTGCTCATTTACACAATTCAAATGCTTTCCACTCCCTCCAAATCAACATATGCATTTTTGTCTGACCTTGTCGGTTCATTTTGCTGCAAAAGTTATAGAAAGTATTCCTTCTCTTCCTTTGGTTTACCCATATTACAAAAAATACTATGCAAAATGATCATTAACCATTTACAGAACAACATGCAAGCAAAGAGGAGAAATTTTGTTATGCTGATAGATGTTTTACAGGAACATCTCAGTCTGGCAGCCACATTGGAGTCTATTCCTAAATGATTTTTGGAATTTCTCTTATTTGCTATTCTCCTGGCTGGCTCGCCAAAACGAAAAAAATGAAATCTTGATAGGACCACAAATAAATTAAATGGAATTTGGGGACCAACTCCATATTGAAACCATTGATTTCGGAGGACAACAAGGTGTTTGGATGATATACTGTTTTTGGTTTTTGATAAATAGATGTACTTTATAGACCCCTATGTGGAAATTTGGGTGCTATGGAACAACATGGAACATTTTTTTACATTTTTAAAAACTAAAAATAAATAACAGTACATGACTGAAGTGCCCTTGAGCAAGACACCTAACCCCCAACTGCTCCCCTTGCACTGTGGATAGGGCTGCCCATCACTCTGGGCAAGTGTGCTCACTGCCCCCTAGTGTGTGCATTTGCTAGTGTGTATGTGGTGTTTCACTGCACAGATGGGTTAAATGTGGAGGTGAATTTCCCTGTTGTGGGACTAATAAAGGGTAATTTAACTTAATACTCACAATAAATATGTTTCTACTTTTTTTTTCTCTTTCTCACTTACAATCACTCTCCCTCTCTCTGTGTTAGTGGGCCTGAGTGGTAAGGTGTTGCTGTTCCCGTATGAGACAGACTTCAGCTTTGTGAAGCTCACACCCCAGAAGCCCTTGGGCCTGTCTGCGTTCACTCTATGTATGCGGGTGGCCACCGAGCTGCAGGGAGAGCGGCAGATCATCCTGTTTGCCTACCGCACCCCCGACTACGATGAGCTAAACGTGTGGCGCGAGAAAGACGGCCGCATTTCCTTCTACCTGAGCGGAGACGGCGCTTTCTACCATCTGCCTCCGCTCTCCACCTTCCGCACGCACCTGTGCCTCACTTGGGCGTCCCGCACCGGCCTGGCGGCTTTCTGGGTGGATGGACGGCGCAGCGCCCTGCAGGTCTACAAACCGGGTCACAGCATCCGAGACCGCGGGACCGCCCTGCTGGGACAGGACCCGGACAAGCACCTGGGAGACTTCGAGGCAGTGCAGAGCTTTGCCGGCGAGATCACAGATGTGAACATGTGGGATTATGTGCTGTCAGGCAGCCAGATTAAAGCGCTGTACTTCAACCAGAGGCAGCGCGTCCCACGAGGAAACGTCTTCGATTGGAGCTCCATCGAGTATGAAATCCATGGAAACGTGATGGTAGTGCAAGATGACTGACTACACCCGGTCGACGTAGTGAACACACGCTCACACTCGCACTCACACTCACACACGTGTTGGCACGAGATTGTAGCTCTAACAGTTTGTCTTCTGAGCTCAAATGTTTAATGTGTTGACCCTTATTATTGTCGCTTCCCTGTATTATATAAATATAATAACTTATTCTCTAATAAATGACTTAGTCGTGTAATGAATTACTTTCATGTTTGATGCAATTTGTTGATTTTTATGATTTACATGAACGTCTGAATTGGCCATTTGCTAAATTTGGACAAGTCCAGAAATACTTTGGTTACTGTTGCTGCGTCTGTCTAACCTTCGCCTTGGTATCATCCATAGCACTCATGCTAACACACTCAGAAGTTGCAGTTGTTCAAAGGAAAGATTAAAAGCACAGATTTGTAATTATTATTGTTCAAAAATAAATTGGATTTTCAAGACATTTAATGCAGACATATATTCTGAGGCACTGACAAAATATGAATACAGACTAATGTGAAGTAATAAAGAAAAGAAACCAGAAACCATGTTTACGTTAATCTTACCAATGAGATAATTAAGCTATTGCATGTTAAAGCAGTCAGTTTTCATGTCTAATTAAAAGGGGATTTAAATGACTGAAGCTGCCCCTTCAGATGAGCTAATGCTGGTGGAGTGGAGATTAAGATTGCTCTTTTTATCATTAAATATTATATTAAAATGAGTGAAATACAGTAACCCAGCCAGAGTTTAGCTTACCTTAAAGCCATTAGTTCTGACATAAAGACTCAGGAGGCAGAAGTGAAGGAGGACAAATTTTTATATTCTGAATGGAATATTACAAGTCGAAAGAAAACAGTTCAGTAGAAATTAAAGCGCCTTTGGTGTAGGCCCCGTCCTTGGTCCAGGTCTTGGAGCGTCAAGACCCTGCCTGATAGAGACAGCAGGGGTGTAGCCTACCCACCAGACAACTGGACAGGGACCAAATTGGTGGTGGTGGGCAGGAAGGAGGGGAAAGTCAAAACATAGGCACCTGAAAGCAGCAGAATAGGTACGTAAATTGAGTAGGCCAGTGATTGGTCAGGAGTAATGAATAAATGATGAGTCTTCCTGGCAGAACATTTGCTAAAGCTTCCATTAGTTTTAGTCCATTAGCTGTGAGTTTGCTCTACAGCTTCGGTTTAATCCAAACATTCTTCGGTTTCAGGAATAAAATATAAAAACAGCAGCACCTTCCAGATGATCAGGATCGCCTGTGTCAGTCATTATACACTCTTCAGTCACACCTTTCCACTGTTTTTAGTCTAATAACTATATAACTTACTGCCGCTGTGGAAGTCTAGAGAGGCCATGAGGTAGGTAACTTATTTTTCTTCTGATATAAAGATTATCAAGTTATCTCAAGGAAACAACTTGAGATCGCAAGACAACCCCGTACTGCCACTGCCCTTTTTCCTCCAATTGCAGGAGGAAGCAGCGCTCAGAGACAGCCGTGGTTGTCTGTAAGACATGTCAATGTATGTAAAGGATGTCCCGTCTGTAGAGGCAAGAAGTCTTGGTGTGGTTCTGGATGGCCAGTTATCGTTCTTGACTCACATTGTGAACCTAACTCGGTCATGCAGATTTCTTCTGTTCAACATCCGGAGGATCCGACCCTTTCTCAGTCGAGAGGCCACCCAGGTGCTAGTGCCGTCTCTTGTCATCTCAAGGCTTGACTACTGCAACTCGCTCTTGGCTGGTCTTCCAATGCGGCCATCAGGCCTCTGCAACTCATCCAGAATGCAGCAGCACGGCTCGTCTTCAATCTCCCCAAGTTCAGCCACGTCACCCCACTGCTGCGCTCCCTTCACTGGCTTCCTGTAGCTGCACGCATCAGATTTAAAACCCTTATGCTTGCCTACAAAGCCAAAAATGGACCAGCCCCTCCCTGCCTGATGGCAATGGTGAAATCTCGAACTGTACCACGAGCCCTTCGAGCTTTGAGTACAGCTCGGCTTGACCCGCCATCCTTCAAGGCTCTCGGAAGGCAAGCATCAAGACTGTTCTCTGTACTGGCACCCAGGTGGTGGAACGAACTCCCACTGGCTGTCCGAACAGCAGAGTCTCTCGCTGTCTTCAAACACAGACTGAAGACCGTCTGTTTATACAGCACTTAAATGAGCACTGAGTTAAGTATTGACTGTAATGTATTGTACAGCACTTATGTATTGTATTGTATTGTATTGTAGTGTATTGTATTGTATTGTAGTGTATTGTATTGTATTGTATTGTATTGTATTGTATTGTATTGTATTGCACTGTTCTGTGTTTAACTCTGTTCCTTTTTCTCTGGGTGTCAATAATGACTTTCTGATTCTAGCAGTGTCTGAGCTCAGGACTGACTTTCTCTCTCTAACCTATTGGTAACTAGCGAAGATACTTCCTCTGGACAGACAAAGCACTTTTTGTAAGTCGCTCTGGATAAGAGCGTCTGCTGAATGCTGTAAATGTAAATGTAAAGGATGTTGTTCTTTCTGCAGAACACAACAATGAAAACTTTTCATTAAATTCACACCAGTGAGTGTCATGAAGTGCAACAGTGGTAAGAAAAGAGCAAGAGGAAGAGAAACTGAGAGAAACCAAGACTCAAAGGGGAACCCATCCTCCTCTGGTCGACACCAGATAGCAAACAATAACACATGAGCAAAATGAACAGAGGATAAGATTTTACAATTAATATACATTATTGAATGTAGAGAAGAAGAAGAAAAAAAGAGACCAGTCTGTGATTGGACAGAAGTGTGCAGATTAACCAGTGATTACTGATGAATTACATTCACACAGCAGGTAAAAGTGGCCCAAATCTGATTTTCTCACTATATCCAATATATTTTTTGTTTGGCTGTTCAGATTATCTTTTAAATGTGATCTGTCATCAGTCTGAACGGATCAGCTCCTGAACTGACCCGCATGCGCAAAAGAACAACGTGTCACGCTGCTTCATGTTGCTTCACATGGTGCGCCTATCCAGAGGTGAACAATCATGACTTCCAATGAACACCAGTCACTCCAAGACCTTTCAGTTTCATCTTTGCCAGCGTCACAGGAGCCATCATGAAGCTTCATTGACTGACAGCTGGGCTCATCACCCACAATGTATTCCAGCTCGCCGTTGAAAGTGCAAGTTATTCGGACACGGCCACTCCTTCGGTTCATGTCCTCGGATTCTTTTAAACTTGCTTTTAGACTTTTTTCTTGACGCTGCAGCCTCGTTCTCCTACGGCTTCATTTAGTCATTTCTTTCACAATCTTTTCGAACGCGAAGGGGTTTGAATAAATCTCTTCTAATTTTTTGGTACAGAAACAAACAACATTTGAAGAAAAAGATCAGATTTGGGCCACTTTTGCTTTGTTCACACAGCAGGTAAAAGTGGCCCAAATCCGATCTTTTTCTCTAATGTGACACAGATGTGTCTCTGTGTGTCAGTGTGAACAGATAAACACACTGAATCTGACATTTTCAATTCCGATTTGAGACGTTTTCATATGTGGTACTGAAATCTGATACGTATCAGATCTGCGGCGATGCGACTCAGTATGAACAGCCAGATCGGAATTCATGCGTCAATCCAACTCCACATTCGTCATGATTATGCGCTGCTGAAACCTCTAGGCTGATGCTTCTGTACCAAAATATTAGAAGAGACTCATCGCGACCGCTCTGTGTTTGAAGAGATTTCTAAAGAAATGTCCGAACGCAGCCGCAGGAGAACGAGGCTGCAGCGTCAAAGAACAGCTAAAAGTCTGAAAGCAGAGTTTAAAGAATCCGAGGACGCGAACCAAAGAAGTGACCGCGCCCTTTTTACGGCTTGAACACATTCTGGGTGATGAGCCCAGCTGTCAGTCAGTGAAGCTTCATGATGGCTCCTGTGATGCTGGTGAAGATGAAGCTGATCCTCCGAGAGCGACTGGCGTTCGCTGGCGGTCGTGATTGTTTACCTCTGGATGAGCCGTGAAGCAGCGTGAAGCTCAGTTCTTTTACACATGAGGCTTAGTTTAGGAGCTGATCTGTTCAGACTGATGTCACATACAGATCACATTTAAAAGATACTGTGAACAGCCAAATAAAAAAATCAGATTTGGGCCACTTTTACCCGCTGTGTAAACGTAGCCTTAGAGGCCTATCAGAGTAACACTGAGAAACAGATCTATGAGAATCAGTTACTGCTGAAAATCAGTAACTACTCAAAGATAAAGGTTGAAAGGTAATGTTTTTAATTTGTTTTGGACTGTAGCTTGAATTTGAATATTAATTGTCATGACAGATTTTGTCCACTAACATAACAATGACAACTGACCGTACATAATCACACCATGACAACTGACATAAACCTACATAGACATAAGCCATTTTCAAAAATGTTCTATATACAACCATCTACAGCACCCACAGCATGTTATTATCAAGATTGCAGAGCACTGTAGCACCATGATGGTGTGTTAGATGTGTAGGCACTTCACGTGTCTCCAAGAAAGCACATGCTGGCCTCACCCTGCTAGCCTGGTAGCATCATGTGATAGAGGGAAAACTGGCTAGCAGGTCAAAGCTGGGAAGGTTGGGAGGAAAATTAGGGAAAAGAAAAAGATTTAACAGTGCATTTGGTACCTTTAATGTGCACGTGCTGCTTATGTAGTTGTTTCTTAAAGTTATAGTTTCTTGCACACTGTACAACAACTAGTTAGCTAGCATTAGCAGCGAAGACCTTAATGTTGCTTTATGTGCTCAGCAGAGCCTTTTCTTTACCTTTTGCAAAGCTGTAATCACAGAATCTTGGTGTTTGTTTGCATTGTAGTCAGAATCAGGAAGCTTGTGTGTGTGTGTGTGTGTGTGTGTGTGTGTGTGTGTGTGTGTGTGTGTGTGTGTGTGCTAAAGCATTGCTGCAGTTAGTCAGCATAACTTAGGCTGAAAAATTGTCCACAATGCAAGCAGCGCTTACACATGTGAGCAAAAGTCTATGGCCTGATCAAATTGGTGGACTACTAAGAGACAACAATATAATGACTAGGACAATAAAATAAGTAAATGACAACATGGTACATTCAAAACAAATTATTTTACAGAAATGTTATAACAACTTAAAATGCTAAAGAAAATGTAAACTTATAAAATATACAACTTCACAAAGTACTTTTCAGGAATACTAAAACAAGCAAGTATAGAAAGGAGACTAAGTATAAGCAGGAACAGAGAATAAAATAAAGATTGAATTAAAAATAAGACATAATATAGGCTAAGCATATTGAAAAAAGAGAATTCTACTGAATTCATTCAGTTCAGGGTGATTTGATATGAAATGCTCTGTTTTAGAGAATCGTCCACAGTGGTAGTGATGGGAACCAGACGTCTGAAGGGTTTACTTGTTGATCCAAAATATGCTTCATAACTCACGTTTTGCGCTAACACTCAACAAAGGATTTCCAATGCTAAATGTGAAGTGATGCAGATCCACTAGTGACCAGAAGATGTCGCCACTGTATATAAAATGACCCACATGCTTGGACAGAGATGTTCGGTCCACATGGTCCGAACACTGCTTCATTTATTGTTTCTTCATTTTTGCTAGATTTTCTTACAGTTTGAGTGTTTAATTATACAGCTGAAAGTCTCTATGTTGACTTGGTCAGTTTGGTCAGTGGGAGATGGATTCACATGTTACTGATATTGATCTGGACACAGATTAGACAGGAGATGTATGAGCAGGAGGCTGATGTATATTATGGCCTAAGAGTATGTTGTCCTGTGTATCCATGCTTTAGGCTTAATCAGTGTTACAACACGTAATCTGAGATTACAACATCTGAAGTTATTGTTAATCCGGAGACCCAATTCACTGCATGGTTTTATCTTTTACCTTAAATGCACTTCGTTTAACTCCTCAGATAATGACCGCGCCCTTCATGAGCTGAGTGAGTCATGTGATTGGATCAGAATTGTAACGCTCTGAATGTAGGACCTATTTTTTCTCAATAACTTAACACATTTTATAGGGATGCAGTGATATGGAAACTGTGTGCCGATGCTGATACATAAACATTTATAAAATGTGGAAATTAGCATTATAGAGAAATAAATGTGTTTTTTGTTTAGTTACAAATGCAGTAAAATGAATAAAATGCAGATATTTTAGTGCGGTAACCCACACTCTTAAAAAGATGGTCCTTTGAGGGTTCTTTAATAAGGACAACGGCTCTTGGCATGGAGAAATAGTTCTTCAGATTGATGGAAAATGTGTTGTATATGGTTCTATGGTTCTGCTATAGTTATGATGTCAAGCTTGTAACAATAGCAGAACCCTTTTTGGTGCTATATAGAACCATATACAACACATTCTCCATCAATCTGAAGAACCATTTCACCATGCAAAGAACCATTTAAGCATGCCATGGTTCTTTGAGTCTTCATGATTCTGTAGATTCTTAGAATCACTGCCTTTATTAAAGAACCGTTGAATCACTTCTGCTGTTCTGGAGCTTAATAAATACATGTATAAAACACAAGTTAAAATATCACTCAAATCCAAATCTGTCTATTTTTTAAGGAATTATCTGCTGATACTGTTATGATTCTGATAACTTTGTGTCCCCAATATTTTGCTTGCACACTGAAAAATGAAGTAATAAAGATGTGTGGCAAAATTCTTTGCATACTTTTGACTCTTTATTTTTTCTCCTTACATTATTATACATACAGCTATATGCAAACGTTTGAACACCCCAGCCAGATGACATGTTTTGTTGAATCATTTTGTACTAAAGTGGCATTTTCTGAGTTTAACATATTGGTAAAAACGTGCTAGAACTTTTGCACAGGACACATCTTATGTTTTATTCTTTTCTCTAATAAGATAAATTCAGTAACTAAACAGTAACTGTGCATTAAAATGTGCAGACGTGTGATCTCTGGAGAAACTGTGTTCATTTATTTACACTCAGAAACATGTCATTTGACCAGGGGCGCCCAAACTTTTGCATATGACTGTATGTTTGTGTCTGCAGGTCAGTGTCCAACTGTTCTTCTTATGCCTGCTGCCCTGCATTAGTGCCACAGCCTCACTTCATGCACATGTACACTCGCCTCACCTCACTCTGCAGAGTGAACACACGTCTGAGTGTTTGTGCAGCTACAGGCGCTTTATGGCTGTTTACACTGTTTACAAACCGAACCTCGAAAAGAATAAATCAAAATTCCAGCATTTTCCCAGAATCGCTGTATTATAAACTGTTTAAGATGTAAACAGAGTCATTCAGAGTGGTTTGGTGTGAAACGCTCTGTTCTAGATAAACTTACAGAACCAGAACTGTTCACAGTGGTGGTGATAGGAACCAGACGTCCACCTCTAAAAGCTCCCTCACAGAAAGTTACTACATGAAATGGTTATGAATTCACTGCCTGATGACTGAGACACTGTTTTATGATAGATTTGAGAGGATTTAGGTCAAAGACATATTTTAATAATCATATTTTTGTGGAGGGATATATACAGGAAATTGTGAGACAAAATGTTGTAGTCACGGTGACCCCTGTTTCCTAGCAATGATCTATATATATATATATATATATATATATATATATATGTGTGTGTGTGTGTGTGTGTGTGTGTGTGTATGTGTGTGTGTGTGTGTGTGTGTGTGTGTGTGTATATAGTATTGTATTATATTATGTTATATTATTATATTTTATATATATTCACACGTGTGGAATACCTAATCTTTGTTTATATATAAAAAGCTGATTTAGACTCATGTATATGGACATATTCATAGAATAAACATCATAAATAAAGACATATTTATAGAATAAACATCATAAATGACTGATCAACAACAGTATTTATTTTAATATGTTTTAATTTACCATTTATAGAACAGTTTCACTTCAAAAACGTGTCATTTTATAACTCAGGAAATTCTTTGTATGTCTTTGATTATTGAAATCGCAGGTGGGAGACATGAATAAGTGTAATGTTTTTACCCAAAATATACTTCATTATATTTAGCAATTATTTTATATGTGAAAAATGACACAGTAATAAAATAATGTCAGTGCTTCATGCCTAAACAAACATGTCAGTGCTGTTGGAAACAAAACGTTGTATCTCCATTTTTTTGTTTTGCTTTTTTTTTTTTGTTTTTTAATTTTTTTCAGAGGATTTGAAGAGGCCAGCTGCACCTCACACTGAGTCAAACATCCATGATGAATGAAGCAATAAAAATGCTCCAAACTTCCATCCAAAGTTTTTTTTCTTCTCCTGTGAAACTTCCTTTCCTGGAGATGTGAGAGTTCTGACAGCTTTGTGTTCTTTAGGACTATCATTCAAACTGGAACCATGTTTAAATCTGTATATCTAACCTTAAACTCAGATGTTAGTAACATATATAAGAGAAGCCATGATGTATGTCAGTGGTCATTTATCTAATACTGGTCACTGTTTCTCTGCTTCATCTCAGTGAGGCTGTTAATGAGCACGGCCGGGTTTCCCACAAGCACTGCGGCACAGAGGGGACTGTTAAATGGTAGAGCGAGCATCACGCTGACCACTCTCTCTACCAGGTATGATGAGGTTAACAGTAAGATGCTTCTGGGAAACTGATTAGTCGGATCAGGTGAGAAAACTCCGAAATGTAGAGAGCAGAGCTCAGAAACTCTGACCTATATTATATAAATGAATGTTTTGGACCAAAAATACTCAAACATGTCTGTTAATATGATCATTCTAATTGTTATGGAATTATTTCTGCTTAATTTCACTTAAAAATATCATTATATACAGAGATTTGTGGTTTATCAACCAGAAATAGAAACATACAGGAACAGGAAATAATTAACAGTGTTATTATTATTATTATTATTATTATTATTATTATTATTATTATTATTATTTCTATCACTAAGGCAAATGGATAGTACAGTAAGCTAATATCTGTTCATGGACATCTGTTATTGGCATTATCAGTGTAGAGACACAAAGGTTTACTCCAATCTGTTGAAATACTGTGTTTTGGTGCTCTTTTTAAAGACTGTAATGTTTTCCTCTCACAGAAACTTCAACTGGCGATTGATCAATAAAACATTGTTGACTAAACTAATAATGACTGTGAAAATAGTGAAAATCTGTGTCGTCATGTATACAGTGTGAGTAAACAGAAATGACTGTATTAGAAAAAAGCAAAGCAAAACTAAACAAACACATAAAAGCTAAACTCTGTATATAAATTACTTAACTACCTAAACTAATAACAGAAATGACCTACATAAACTAAGAACACTGACTCTGAGCCAAGTTACACAACAAACAGTTACAAATAATATAGAGTAATGTGTGTAGATGTAAAAAAAAAATAATAATATAACTATAAAACACACGTAGGATGATTGTAATTTAGAAAAGAGGATTTCTTGGAGTAAAAGCATGATCTAAAAGTGAAAGGGTAAAAAACAAATCGATCATCTAAAGAAAATGTTACATACATACACATATATATATATATATATATATATATATATATATATATATATATATATATATATATATATATATATATATATTATACCTTTTAATGTAAGTCAATGGAACCAGATTTTTTTCGAAATAATTTTGGGCCTTTTTTGGTCAAACCATCATAAAATGTACAGTAACAGGCATTTTTTCAAATTATCTCAAAAACTGAAAAAGGACAAAAATGGAGTTATATTTATATGAATTATATTTACTAAATTTAACACACAGAAAAAAAAATATACAAATGTGGCCTTTGCAAACATTGTGACACATTTTATATTGAATATGTGAAACTCAGCAAATAAATTGAAATTATACACTAAAATTTGCCATATTTGGGTGTGTTTTCTGTAGAGAATGTGTTAACTTATTTACACTTAGAAAAAGATCATCTTCACTGACAGTGTTCAAATAAGGATTATGTTCTGATCTATTTAAACCCAAGGCATTGACTGAAATAATCATAAGCTAAATAAATACCAAATAATCATTTAAAAGGTACTTTCTATTGAGATGTATCTGTCCCAAACCCCAACCCCTAAATTTACATTTCTGAAAATAATACTTAATAACACTCAATGTGACCTGTCCAGGGTGTTTCCTGCCTTCCGCCCAATACTGCTGGGATAGGCTCCAGCTCCCCCCGTGACCCAGAAGGATAAATCAGTTTGGAACATGAAAAATTGTCACTACCGAAACACAGATTTTCTGCAATTAAGTAAACTTTTTAGTGTTTTAATGTAAAATATGATGATTTTCTGTGTGAACAGCTGTTCAAAGCTGTATTTGTTGAGTTTTTGAGTTCAAAATGAGCTAAAATTGTCACTACAGAAACAGTCACTACTGAAACATCTGGTAAAGTTTGGTAGAGTTATGATTGTTTAGGAAAGACAAAATGTAATGTTCAGTCATTAGTTTTAATAAAATAAACATAATTAAGGTTTAGAGTCACTCGAAAAGGATTTTAGTCTAAAGTCCAAAATCAGTTAAAAGTCCCAAATGTGTTTCAGCTCTGACTTTAAATCAGTTCGATGAAACGATTCATATATATCACATCATATTACACACACACACACATACACACACACACACACACACACATACATAGATATAGATATAGATATAGATATAGCGCTGCTGTCAGAACAAAACCTCGTTTCTCCATTTTTGTCATTTTGCAGTTTTGCCTGTTATCTTTTACATTGTGTGTAAATTTCATGATGTATGTAGACGTGTGTGTGTGTGTGTGTGTGTGTGTGTATATATATATATATATATATTAGATAGATAGATAGATAGATATAGGGATCATTTTATCTATCTATCTATCTATCTATATATATATATATATATATATATATATATATAGTTCAACTCCTCCTCCCTCACTCTCGTTCATACAACTCGCTCGTGTTACTGAGTTGAATGCATGAATGTCTTTTGGTATTTCTTATGTGTGTGTGTGTGTGTGTGTGTGTGTGAGTGTGTGAGTGTGTGTGTGTGGTGGGCATGTGTCTGCGTGTGTGTGTGCTGGTGAAATGTCTTCCACTCGACAGGAGAGAGAAAGAGAGAGAGAGCGAGAGAGAGAGGGACGGCGGGCGAGCCGGTGGGGCAGACAGCAGGAGTGAGTGTGTGGTGTAGAGAGACAGCAGGAGAACGTTCTGGATCCCTTCAAGCAACTCCAAATAGATTTCCAGGCAAAACATATTTGCATAAGTGAGTTGGGGCGTGTGTGTGTGTGTGTGTGTGTGTGTGTGTGTGAGTGTGTGTGTGTGTGTGTGTGTGTGAGCAGATGGAGTGTTCTTTAGGCCGTCCTGCTGAAATCCCATCTGATTAAAATATGGGCTCGAGATCCGCCCTGCCGTGGCCTAAAACGAGCTGAACACACGCTCACACACACGTTCTCCAAAATCCAGAACCTTCAACTACACAAGGGTTCAGACAGGCATGTGCACAGACAGACCCCAGAGGGGGGCTCGAGCCCCTGCCCTTTTACCCTCGCACTGTACGAGCGTCCTCTTCATCAGCGCGTAGAATAATCATGTTTTATATGGCCATTCTTAAAGACACAGGAATAGAGCTGGTGGGCCAGCTTCATTGCTCTTGAGCGCCCCTTCTGGTGCAGTACTATCACATGTGGAGATTTCATCTCAGTAACTACAACATCATACATGTGCATCAACCACAACGCTATGAATTCCACTAATAAAACACTGATTATCTCTTTAACCCTTTAAGGCTGATACGAAAAAAGTGTCCGTTTCTTCTGTTTAATCTGCTCTTCTCCATTAATCACATGATCTCTCAGTGCTGGTGTTGTGTTTATTTTGACATGTAAAGAATGTGATCCAACAAAGCTGAAAATACATACATTTTAGTCTGGAATGTGCACCCCTGTACCATCATGAATACTGGCTTTTGAACTGTGCACTGATAACAAGCTCAGTGGTCTTTAGCCCGGAGGACACAGAGTCCATGATTTCCCAAAAAAATTTCAAATGTTAATTTGTTGGACCACAGAAATTTTCCACTTCACTTCAGTCCATTTTAAATGAGCTCAGGCCCAGAGAAGGTGGCAGCATTTCTGGATCCCCTTTATATACGGTTTCTTCTTTGCATTTTAGAGTTTTAACTTGTATTTGTGGATGCAGTGATGAACTGTTTTCATAGACAGTGATTTTCAGAAGTTTTCTGAGCCCATGCAGTGATTTCCACTACAGAATCATGTCTGTTTTTAATGCAGAAAATATGTACACTTTAGTTTGGAATGTCACATAAATACAGACAAACAGTTGTACTGTGCAACATACATCTATAAAGGAAGCCTCATGTATCTTTTATACAGTGATAGGAAACACAGTAGCTCACAGAAAGCTTCAATTCTACATGCTGAACTTTATGAAACAATGTTACTCTGGCCAACATGGACATTACGCAACTATGTGACTTGACTTTAAGATACTATTACTGGTCTATAAATTGCTCAGTGGTGCAGGACCAGCATATTTATTTCATTGTTGCAGAGATATGAGCCAAGCAGAGTTCTCAGATCATTAGGAACTAGTCAGTTTGTCCTGCTGAAGGTGAAGACTAAACATGGAGAAGCAGCGTTTAGATACTATGGCGCTCTTAAATGGACCCAGTTGACATAGAGCATTTGAAGAGCCCAACACTGGACACTGCCTGAAAATCAGCCTGAAAACATGCCTGTTTGAGCAGCTTTCAGCTCAGTTTAAACACTGTTAGTCCATGATTTCCAAAAAAAAATGTCAAATGTTGATTCTTTGGACAACAAAACTTTTCCACTTCCTCTCAGTCCATTTTAAACGTGCTCAGGCCCAGAGAAGGTGGCAGCGTTTCTGGATCCTGTTTTTATTTGGTTTTTCTTTGTGTTTTAGAGTTTTAACTTGCATTTGTGGATGCAGTGATGAACTGTTTTCACAAACAGTGTTTTTCAGAAGTGTTTCTGAGCCCATGCAGTGATTTCCACTACAGAATCATGTCTGTTTTTAATGCAGTGCCTCCTGAGGCCCCAAAGATCACGGCCAGCAAATACTGGCCTTGTCCCTTGCATACAGAGATGTCTTTAGATTCTCTGAATCTTTTAATGATATTAACGATAATGATATTAATAAATGATATTAATATTTTATGTTGAGAAACGTTATTCTTGAATTGTTGCATTATTTTATTGTGCAGCCTTTCACAGAGTGGTGAACCCCTCCTCATCTTTACTTCTGAAAGACTCTCTGAGATGCTCTTTTATACCCAATCATGTTACTGACCTGTTGCCAATTTACCACCAGGTGTTTTTTTTTTTTAGCATTACTTAACTTTACCAGCCTTTTGTTGCCCCCGTCCAAACTTTTATGGAATGTGTTGTTGGCATCAAATTCAAAATGGGCATATATTTTTCAATAAACAAAATACAATTTTTCAGTTTAAACATTTTATTTGTTGGGTTTGTACTATTTTTAACAAAACATACGTTTTAAATGATTTGAAACAAAATTATCATTCCATTTTGCTTTTTTTTTTTTGCTATTTACATTTTGCACAGCGTCCCAACTTTTTCGGAAATGGGGTTGTAATTTTTAATTTGATTATTAAGCTATCCTAATTTAATTTCTAATTTGATCTTTATTGATTTTCTCTTTTAAATGTATTGTTTTACTTAATTATGTTTTTAATGTTGTTTTCAATTATGTTTTTCTGTTTGTTGCCTTGCCTTACTCTTGCTGCAGATTTAATGCAGCAGAGATTATTACCTGTACCAGGCCAGTAAGGTTCATGGGGTTAAGAAAACATCACACTGTATAATGTGGTTAATTAGGGCAGCAATAATGATAAAAGCAAAACGACTGAACCCAGGAAAATGCAGGACATTAATATTTGTAGTTTGACTCCCTTCGTCCAGATCAAATCAGAAAACGATACATTGATGCTTTCAGTTCTGGTTCGCTTTGAGTCGACACTGACATATCGACATATTTTATGTGGAACCAAAAAACAAAAACAAAAATCACATGGATAAAAGACACGACTGATCCAGCAGACTCGAGATAGTATCTATTAAACTTTCTGAGCTACACTGTTCTGTGGCCCGTCTGAGTGTGTGGGATTTATCCCATTTTTATTGTATTCGAAAGCAGTAATCCACCCGAGGCTGTACATTACCATTGACACTGAGGTGTTTAAAAACTCCAGCAGCACTGCTGTGTCTGATCCACTCGTACCAGCGCAACACACACTAACACACCACCACCACGCCAGTGTTACAGGCTGCATGTTAACGTGGCTACTGATAAGTTATGAATATTGCACTGGTCGGGGTAGAAAGAAGGTGCGGAGAAGGAAAAGACCTTGAGAGAGAAAAGGTGAAGGAGAGAGAGAAACGGAAAGAGAAGAATAGAGAAAGGACTGTACTTGACATCATTTGTTTAGTTTCTTCTTCTCCTTTCTTCACTTTCGGGCTGATCCCTCATTCCTCTGACAAACAGCAGCAGCCATGAGCCTTTTGGCAGGATTAGCTATTGCTACAGTGCTGCTAATGTAAATACACACAGTGCCAAACAGTTCTGCAAGTAAATACTCTCTCTCTCTCTCTCTCTCTCTCCAGTATGCTGTCGCTCCCCTCTGGGCGAAATGAAAAATTCACCACTGGGCCCCATTAGAGTCAGAGTGAATCAGGACAGAGGACGCAGGCTTCACATTAACACACACACACATACAAACACACACAGGAGAACATGAACATTTAGCAACGTAAATGTAACATTTAGAAAATGCAGTCTGTTCTTGGGGCGGCCTGTTGGCCCCTAAGGGAGAGCAGTAAGGTGGCCTGGACTCTCCACCATCCTCACTTCACACTCCACACGACTTTCGGTGCGAGTGTTTACACGAGACGTTGATTACATCCTTACAGTATTTCTCAATTCACAAAACACTTTGAATGAAACTGGAGTCGACTTTATCTTCACTGTCACTTTCCTCGTGCAAATGTGCTGAAGTTCTCATTGCCTTCAAACCTATTTCACATACTTTTTCAAAGCAGTTGACACAGATCCCACAGAAAAACGCAGAGCTTCGTCGGATAATTGTGCAAAATATAATGAAAACATGCAGTGACAGCTTATAGAAATGATTCGTTATATCTATATAGCACACCATGTGCTACTCCAGGAGGAAGAAGGATGCCGGAGGCAGGCGGGACAGTTGCAGCAGACATCTACCTTCAGTCTTTCACACAAAACAAAACCAAAATACCAAAACCAGAAACCAGCCACTTTTCAGTGGCCTCCAACAGACTTTTCAGTCCTTTAACAAGTACAAGCTTTCGTATTTGTCGTCTGCTGCTGCTGATTTGTCTGTCTCTCTTTTCCCATAGAAACTATTAAATGTTTCTGTTGGTTCCTGATGTGTTTGTGTTTTTGTGTTTTGGCTTTTTTAATAGGTTGATATCGCAATGTAAAGGATCCTAATGATTTAGGTAATGACTAAAGGTCGATTCTAAATGCTTTTGATGGTTGTCGTCATCCTCACAGCACCTCTCGTGGTTGTCGTCATCCTTATGCTGCCTCTCGTGGCTGATGTCATCCTCACGCCGCCTCTCGTGGTGGTCGTCATCCTCACGCCACCTCTCGTGGTTGTCATCATCCTCACGCCACCTCTCGTGGTTGTCATCATCCTCACGCCGCCTCTCGTGGCTGATGTCATCCTCACGTCACCTCTCGTGGTTGTCGTCATCCTCTCACCAACTCTTGTGGCTATCATCATCCTCTCAGCGTCTCTCGCAGCCCTCGGTGTGGTGCAGGACTCATGGCCTGTTATCATGCTGCCTCTCAGCGCTCATCATTGGTACATGAGGTTGGAGCACCACCTTCCCCCCGGCTATTGAAGCTGATCACTTTTAGCTCCCTTAAAAGTGTGGCTTGGCAAAAGTCTACTTTACTCAGTTTTCCACTTACCTCAGGTGTAGTCCGTCAGCAGAGACATGTTTAGAGTACAAATTTAGCTACTTTAGTTTAGAACTGGAGTGGTAAGGCTAACATTGCTAACAAACACTAGAACTCAATAGTCACCTAAATAGCCTAAATCATTTCTGTGAAAATACATGCTCGAAACATCTCCCACCCTGCTCAAACTGCATCTTTATTAAGGTGGTGCAGTCATGTAGATGTAGTCCTGCTTTGGCAACACCAGTCGTCGTGTTGTGTAAGAAGGTTGCCCAAAGCTGTAACGTTTTGTTTGTTTTTATAGCTCACAATAAGTCATATTGTGCTGGGTTTGATGGGGGTTGAGCAGGTTGAGGTTGAGACAAGCTTTTGGGTGCATTTTTACAGAAACTATTTGCACGATTATTCAGTTTTAGTGTTTGTTTTTGGAATAATAGCTCAACTGATCAACTTCATCTGGGGTAAGTGGAAAATTGGGGAATTCAGATTTTTCAAAACCACAGTAATGTGAGTAGGATTTGCCTGCTGAGGAAAACAATTCACTTGGATGGGAACTTTGTTTTGTGTTCCAGCATAAAAAAAACGGGGAGGTCTCAGAACAAACAATGTGATGATTAGGACCATTCACAGTCAGGGGAAGGTCTCAGAATAAACAATGCGATGATTAGGACCAATCACAGTCAGGGGGAGGTCTCAGAACAAACAATGCGATGATTAGGACCAATCACAGTCAGGGGGAGGTCTCAGAATAAACAAAGCCATTTGAAGTATACTGCTGTTTTTAATCTGAGATCAGAGTTACAGGAGAAAATATTTCATTTTATAATATTAATTAAAAATATTGGCATTGAATGGCCACTGGGGGGCCTGCAGAAAGAGCCTACAGTGGTGGTCTCCAACCCTGGTCCTGCAGATCCTAGTTCCAGCCACAAGCTACCACACCTGGTCAAGCTAATCAACCTCTTCCCAAGTCCCTGATTGGCTGGATTAGATGTATTAGAGTTCATTAAGGGGTGGGGCATCTTACCAGACACAAGTTGGAACTGAACTCTGGAGGCAGCCCTCCAGTACCAGGGTCGGAGACCACTGGCCTACAGTGTTGTTGCGAATGCAGCCTAAGTAGCTGAACCTCATTCAAACCAAAGAATGGGATTTTGAGGGCGACAGGGCAAAGCAGGGCAGAGAGAGAGGGGAGGGGGGTTATTTGCTTCATTGGTTTGTGGCTTTTAGTACTGAATTCCCCTCTCCTCGCCCCCAGACCACCCCCAAGGTACCCCCACCAACATATGCAAGCTGCCACAGAGCGAGAGAGAGAGAGAATGAGTGAGTGAGAGAGTGATTAATATTACAGCGCTGTAAATGCAGTGAGATTATTCACTGTGGGAATGCTGAGGCTTAATATGCCCCACAGCTACACACACACACACACGCATGTAGGCCTGTGTTTGCCCCCACAAACATAAATAACCATCAGAGGAAAACCACAAAAAATAGCCCAGACACCACCAGCCTCGCACACACACACACACACACACACACACACAAGCATATGTCTGAAAATGCAGAACTAATTAACAACAACGCTAAAAACTAGAACAACTGCTGAACACAAACACTGAACTGATCGCTTTGAGAATCACTTTGAACACTTACCTGCCAACGATCAACCTGATCTCAATCCCTAAGGCTGTTTCACTCTGAATACGATGCAAATAAGTTACACAAAAATGCGAAATATTCAGGCATAATTTGCTTTAATTGAAACTACAGTCAAAAAGTTTGGGCTCAAATTCAACACATTCTCTACAGAGAACACACTTTAATACAGAGTCACTGTTTATTTGCTGAACTACGGAGCCCTGCTGGTGACATCTCTGATAAATAAAAACAATGTGTGGCCTTATTAACATGTGGGAACGAGATCCTAATGCGTGGCCACGACTTCGTAAGGCGTGGGAATGAGATTATTAAGTCATGGCCACGACTTAGTAAGGTGTGGGAACGAGATCATGCCTTACTAAGCCATGGCCTGCATTAGGATCTCGTTTCCACGCCTTACTAAGTCGTGGCCATGACTTAATTATCTTGGTCACATGCCTTACTAAGTCATGGCCACCCATTATTTTTATTTATAAAGGATGTCACCAGCGGGGGCTCCGTATTGAATAGAACCTAATGGAGTTTTAAAAAATGGCATAAAATGTGGCCTGTGTGAAAGTTTTGGCACCTTTATTTTTTAGCTTTTCCCCCAAAATGTTAAACTTTATGTTTAACATTATGTTGCTCCTCATGAAACAGGCAAACTGTGACACTGGACAGGCCACTCTCCACTGAGTAAAGGTGAAAGGAGAGCAGAGAATTTCTCCACCTCATTCACTCACAGCTCAGATCTCTGTAACTCAGTTTGAGCTGATTTTGGAAGTGAGGCTCCTGAATGAGGTGGAGAAACTCTCCACTCACCTTTGACCTTTACACAGTGGAGAGTGGCCTGTCCACTGTCACTGTTGGCCTGTTTCGTGAGGAGTAAAGGATATCTTTTTGATAGATATACCACTCTTTTTTTGGTGGTGAAAACAAGGAACAAATGATGGCATTTTCTGCAAATTTTAGTGCAAAATCTGTTTATTTGCTTAGTTTAACAAATTGGAAGAAAAAAAAACATAAAAAATACTGGTTTTCAGATTGATGGAGAATGTGTTGTATATGGTTCTCTTCACGCATATACATATACAGGAACATTTTGAAAATGGCTCTATCTAGCACTAAAACCTTTTTGGTGCTATACAGAACCATTTTGAAAACGTTTCTGTATAGAACCATGTATAGCACATTCTCCATCAATCCGATGAACAGTTTCACCATGCAAAGAACCATTTAACCATGAAAACATAAAGAATATAGAAATATATGGAAATGCAAACTATATAAAACCATTTATTTTTACTAAAGAACCCTTGAAGAACCATATTTTTAAAGAGTGAAACCTGGGAATTAACTGCTGAGTTGAATCAGGCACGTTTAAGCAGGAATATCACCGAACTGTGCAGGAATCCGGCTCTCCAGGACACGAGTACCTCAGGACGGCAGGACCTCTCCAGGCTCTAAACAGAGATCTCCACGGTTCCTCATTAGGCAGAACATGTGTTTTTTTTGTTCTGTAAAACTTGCTCCACTTCCCAACAGTAGCTATGAAAGAACACATTTGTAGACTGAACATAATTCCATGGCTAAATAAAGATATTTATAATATTAGACAGTATATACAGTGTTTCAGTATTGGACCAAATTGAAAATGCATGACAGTATGAAACTGTCTAATATCTAAAATTAAAAGACTATTATAATTAACGAAGATTAATGAAGATCGCCCCACACATTAACCTTTTTAGGAATTTTAGGAAAGTATTATAGTATCAGTACATTTGAAACAATAGCAGTAATTAAACCTGCCACTCTCCTGCTAATATACACTAAGGCTAATATTAGCTCAGAGGCAGAACAGTGTATTAAAGCAGTGAAAGGCTAAAGCAAGATATACAACTTTTTTGCAATATTTACAGTATTTTACAATATAGACAATACTATGAAGGATGAAACAAAGAGGAAACAATAAATGTGTGCTAAATAAAATAAATTTCAGTCAAGATTTTTAGACAACAGCTTTATAAAAAAAAATTTGAGAAGTTATTTTGGAAATATTCTGATATTGCCCATACAACATACTGTAATGCATCTGTATTTTGGCTGTAATTGTTTCTGTATAATATTTTATTCTTTCTGTAGAGAAAACATTCAAGAGTTCCATCAAACATGATCACAGACACAAGAGTTTCTCTACACACACACACACACACACACACACACACACACACACACACACACACACACACACACACACACTCTCCAGCACTCGGTGCCATTGGGCAGGGACTTGCCTGAAAGATTGAAAGCAATTAAAACTATCATCTGCAGTGGCTTAGGGCTGGCCTGTGGCTGCAAGCTAAAGCTGCCAAACCTCATCAGCCTCCGAGAGAGAGACAGAGAGCGAGAGAGAGAGAGAGAGAGAGAGAGATGGGGGAGGGTTAAACGAGCAATAGGAGAAAATAGTCAGAGACAGAAACACTGAGAGAGGTGGATACATTTTCATTTTGACACTAGATGGCCACCAACGACAAACACTGATGAAAGTGGGAAATTTGGCAAGGTGGGAAAGAGAGAGAGAGAGAGAGAGAGAGAGAGAAATAGAGAAAGAAAGACAAAAGGACAAAAGAGGGAGTTTTCCTATTTTCATAATAACAATGTGAAATGTCAGCACTAAGTTCAGTAGTGTGTTCTAGTGTTGTGTTATATGGCAGCAGTCTGCTCAGCAGTGGCAGCAGCAGCCCGTTGAGTAGTGGCAACCGAAGTGGGTAAAGTGCTGTGTTTACTGCTGCCATTACTGAACACTCTACTGCTGCCATTATTGAACACATTACTGCTGCCATTACTGATCACATTACTGCTGCCATTACTGATCACATTACTGCTGCCATTATTGAACACATTACTGCTGCCATTACTGAACACATTACTGCTGCCATTATTGAACACATTACTGCTGCCATTACTGAACACATTACTGCTGCCATTACTGAACACATTACTGCTGCCATTACTGATCACATTACTGCTGCCATTATTGAACACATTACTGCTGCCATTACTGAACACTCTACTGCTGCCATTATTGAACACATTACTGCTGCCATTACTGAACACATTACTGCTGCCATTATTGAACACATTACTGCTGCCATTACTGAACACATTACTGCTGCCATTATTGAACACATTACTGCTGCCATTACTGAACACTCTACTGCTGCCATTATTGAACACATTACTGCTGCCATTACTGAACACTCTACTGCTGCCATTATTGAAAACATTACTGCTGCCATTACTGAACACATTACTGCTGCCATTATTGAAAACATTTCTGCTGCCATTACTGAACACATTACTGCTGCCATTACTGAACACATTACTGCTGCCATTATTGAACACTCTACTGCTGCCATTACTGAACACTCTACTGCTGCCATTACTGAACACTCTACTGCTGCCATTACTGAACACATGTAATGTGTTCAGTAATTCCATGTTTGGTAACCACAGTAATAGCGTGTTCGGTAATGACAGTAATAGCGCGTTCAGTAATGACAGTAATAGCGCGTTCAGTAATGGCAGTAATACTGTGTTTGGTAACCACAGTAATAGCGTGTTCGTTAACGACAGTAATAGCGCGTTCGGTAATGGCAGTAATAGCGTGTTCGGTAATGACAGTAATAGCGCATTCAGTAATGGCAGCGCCAGAGCTGGTGTATCTCGAGGGCGCGTGTGTCCAGGCTAGAGGCTCACGCCCTGGGCTTCTGACCTCAGCATACACCCTTAGTCCAAGTGCACTTAACGAAGCTCTCCTCTCTCCAGTGCTTCATCCTCCAACTTCAGACACACATATGCACCCTCACACAGTGGAGCTCTTTTCCTCCTCCTTCTCTCTTCTCCACTGTCTCTCTGTCCAGCCTGATTCACCCTCTCTATTTCAGCATCTCTCTCTCTGTCACTCACTCTCTTCCTCTCCCTCCCTTGCGCTTTTTCTTTCTCTCTCAAGCTGTCACGCTCACTTAGCGTCTACATTATCTCTGCTGATCCCTCTCTCTCTCTGCAGCGATATGACAGGCTGGTAGGATCACACTGACAGGCTGATATTGAAGTCCTAATCGCTGTCCATCCCACCAGTCCAGTACCAGCCAACCCGGCCCCCCGGGTGCCATAACTCATCACCGTCCCACTCACATACACACACAAACGGAGACACCAGTCAGTGGGGCCCCGCGGTGCCATGCCACATCACTGTCCATGTATCCCACGGCAACCGAGGGTCAGACAGGGGGATGCTGGGTATTAACCCTGTCAGATCAGTGCTATTCTTACTCTGTCTTTCATACAGAAAGCACAGCCAGTGGCTGCGTCCAAGTAGACAGTGCCACTCTCTGTGGATGAAGATAATCACAGAGCTATCGCTATAGCAACAGACTCACACACATCACTATGTTTATATACAATGTCAGAACATATATATACACACACACACACACACACACACACACACACACATATATGTGTTCCATAAGAAATATATAGGCATACAATCTATAAACAATAGTAATATTTCCCATATATGGGCATAAATAAGTATTTATATACAACAGTAATAATGTCCAATATGGATTATGTACATATATGTAAGTACCTGTGTGTTATATATCATATATAATTGCCTATATGAAATTTTAATACAATCGTATTTAATAGTTTAGGCGCCGCTGCTAAAATGACACAGTGATGTGTTGATTTTCTAAGAGAAAATAAATTAACATATTCTCCAAAAGATGGTTCTTAAAGGGTTCTTTAGTAAAGAAAATGGTTCTATGTAGAACCCTGAACACTCACAGCACCCTTTGCATAATTAAATTGTTCTTTGCATCAAGAAAGGGTTCTTAAGAATGTGTTGTATATGGTTCTATTTGGAACCTTTTTGAAAAGGGTTCTATATAGTACACAAGGGGGTTCTACTTTTACAATGTCAAGCTTGTGACAATAGAAGAACCATTTTCATAAAGGTTCTATATAGAAGAACAATCTACAGCACATTTTCCCTCAGTCTGAAAAAACTCTTTCATGATGCAACGAACCGTTTAATCATGCAAAGGGTTCTTTGAGTGTTCATGGTTCTATACAGAACCATTTTCTTTACTAAAGAATCAACTTACTTGAAGAACCAACTTTAACATATTGGAAACATTTGGGGAAATATAAATTAAAAATTACATTTTATATTTTATGTTTGCAATTCATCATAAAAGTGTAGCACTGCGAAGAGCAGCTGGTGTTTACGAATTATGTAAAAAACAAAATATATAAAAACCAATTCCAAAAAAGTTGGGACGCTGCGTAAAATGTAAATAAAAACAGAATGCAATGATTTTTTTGACGTTTTACCATTTCATGAAAAACATTCACTCGTTTAGAACTTGATGGCAGCAACGCCTCTCAAAAAAGTTGGGACAGGGGCAACAAAAGGCTGGAAAAGTGGTACTAGTTGGTAAGTGGTACCAATAAAAAAACAGCTGGAGGAGCACTTTGCAACTAACTTACATGACTGTGTATAAAAAGAGCATTTTAGAGAGGCAGAGTCTCTCAGAAGCAAAGATGGGCAGAGGTTCACCAATCTGCGAAAAACTGTCTAAAAATTGTGGAAGAATTTCAGAAAAATGTTCCTCATTGTAAAATTGTGAAGACTTTGTATATCCCACCATCTACAGTACATGATATCATCACAAGATTCAGAGAATCTGGAGAAATCCCTGTAAGCAAGGGACAAGGCCGTCAATCAATATTGGATGCTCATGATCTTTGGGCCATCAGGTGGCACTGCATTGAAAACAGACATGATTCTGTATTCGTAATCACTGCATGGGCTCAGGAACACATCCAGAAATCACTGTCTGTGAACACAGTTTGCTGCGCAATCTGCAAATGCAAGTTAAAGCTGTATCATGCAAAAAAGAAATCATATATAAACAGGATCCAGAAACGCCGCCAACTTCTCTGGGCCCAAGCTCATTTATGATGGACTGAGGTGAAGTGAAAAAGTGTCTTGTGGTCCGATGAACCAAAATTTGAAAATATCAAAATTTGAAAATTTTGGAAATAATGGACACTGCATCCTCCAGACCTCACAGCTTGTTATTAGCACACAGTTCAAAAGTGTCTCACTTTCAACATCTGATATGTGGTCTGTGTTCTATTGTGAATAAAATATGGGTCTATGAGATTTGTAAATCGTTGCATCTGTTTTTATTTACATTTATTTACATTTTACACAGCGTCCCAACTTTTTTGGAATTTGGGTTGTATAATAATACGACCCTTATGTATGATACATAGGTAAGCATGTATGTGTAGGAATAATATGACTCATGTGTAAGAGCCTATATAGCATAAAAATAAGTCCCCTTTAATAATATTAATTTACTAAAACTAACCATAATCTTAAAAAATGGTTTTGCTCTTTTAGTTTTAAAACATGAAGCAAACAGTTTTTCTCTGGTTCTATTACAAAAACAGGAGTGTTCTGTCGGTTCTGTGGGTCAGAACTGTTTTTCTCTGGTTTTATTACAAAGTCGGGAGTGTTCTGTCGGTTCTGTGGGTCAGAACTGTTTTTCTCTGGTTTTAATACAAAGTCGGGAGTGTTCTGTCGGTTCTGTGGGTCAGAACCGTTTTTCTCTGGTTTTATTACAAAGTCACAGGACATTTTTTCCTGAAAGTGTAGAAAAACAAACCCCTTCACACACACAGAGGCCCTAGTGTATGTGAACTCATCAGCCGATAGCCTCTGATAGGCTGTAATTAGGGCACAATGGAGCAGACAGGTGCCTCACCACACACACATGCACACACACACACGCACACACACACACGCACACACTCACACACACACACACACTCTCACTGGTCTCGGAGGTGTAATTAGGCAGGGCAGGGCAGCAGGGCAGGTTCAGTGCCCCAGACAAACACTGGGGCATTTTGGGCGGTTTATGACAGGCACAGACAGGGACAGAAATACACAGACTGACCTGTTTCGGAGTGATTTCTCCTGAGGAGGAGGAGCAGGACAAACAGGGCTGTGTGTGTTTAGGAGCTCTGTGAAGGCCTGAGAGTTAAAAAGTGAGGGGGCGATGTAGTTTTACAGTCTGACAGTAATAATTGTGGAGGGATTTTAATCCAGTATGAATCTGCAGTGTGTGTAGTTTTTAACGGTAATAATTGTGGAGCATATTTTTAGTAACTATGTGGAAAGTGATGTAGACTGACTGCAGATGTCAGTGAACCTGCTGTGTGCTGTTCAGCTGGACTGTAAAGTGTTTATGGGTCTCTGCTGGTTGCCTGAGCCTCGTCCTGTAGTGTGCCAGTGTGTGGAGTGAGTGCAGTGATCCAGCTGAGCTCCTCCCTCCTGTAGACGGAGGGTCACTGAGCTGCTCCTGGGCTCCTGAATTATTAACAGTTACTAATATCTCCTGTCCTGTCCATTAACGTCCTGTCACACACACTCTCCTGACATCTGCGGGGGGTGGAATGTGGGTGTATGGGGTTCCTGATCCACAGGAATCAACTCACACTGCACACTGAGGGTGTATTTTCACAAGGTAAAGGAAACTGAAGTTTTCACGAACTACTTTCTCTCTCTCTCTCTCTCTCTCTCTCTCTCTCTCTCTCTCTCTCTCTTTCCTCTTATTTTCTCTCCCCTCCTCCCTCTTTTCTTTTCCCCGTTTTTCTTTCTGTGTCTATCTCTCCTCTTTTCCCTTCTTTTCTCTCCCCCTCTTCCTCTCTCTCTCTCTGTTTGTGTCTCCTATCTCTCTTTTGTTTTCTCTTTCTCCATTCCTGTCTCTCTCTCGCTCTCTCTCTCTGTACTCTCTCTCTCTCTCTCTCCTATCTCTCTCTTGTTTTCTCTTTCTCTCTTTCTGTCTCTCTCTTTTCTCTGTCTCTCTCTCTCCCTTATCTCCTTCTTTTCTCACTTGTTCTCTCTCTCTTCTGACTCCTCCCTCTTTCATTATCCCTATTCCTTCTTCTTCATCTTCTTCTTCTTCGTCTCTCATTCCCTTCTACTCATTTTCCTCTCTTTCATCAATTTCTCTCTTCCCTTCTTTCCTTTCTCTCTTTTCTTGTTCTCTTTCTTTCTTTTTTACTTTCTTTGTCTCTGTCTCTCTCTTCTTATTCCTCTGTCTCCTTTTCTCTCCCCTGTTCTCTCTCTCCTCTCTTTCTCTACACAAACACATATATTTCCTCTTTCTTTTCTCTTTCTCTCTAATAAACTCTCCTTTTCCCACTCATCTATCCCTCCACTATTCCTCTCTCTCTTTACATCTCTCCCTTTCTCTCTCCTTCTTTCCCATTTTGTCTTTCTTCTTCTCCTTCTTATATTTTCTCTCTTCTTTTCCTCTTATTTTCTCTCCCCTCCTCCCTCTTTTCTTTTCCCTGTTTTTCTTTCTGTGTCTATCTCTCCTCTTTTCCCTTCTTTTCTCTCCCCCTCTTCCTCTCTCTCTCTCTCTCTCGCTCCACTGAATGCCTGCCGGTCTCTCTCCTCAGCCGAGCTGGTCGTTGCCGTGGGCGACGAGGAGCTGTCGTCTCTCGTTAGCGTCTCCGTGGTGACCAGGCTTCTTGCTCCTTGATTAGAGCAAGTGTGTGTATGTGTGTGTGTGTGAGGGGGCAGAACCCCCCCGGATGCCACCCCTCCAACCCCTCACCCCCCCACCACACTGGCCCCTGAGCCAGTCTTAAAGATCAGTGATTTGGTCAATTGGCCTGGCACATCCTATCACACTCTGAGCCCTGACAGACGCGCTCGGGCCGTCAGCGCCGCTGTAGATGTTTAGATGTTTAGATGTTCTGTAGGTCTGGTCGGACGCGCTGAGCTGATTCATCCCGATCACAGCGATTCAGTTTTAGCTGAAATTCAGTTTCAGAGGTTCTGCAAAGCTGCAGGTGTGTTTCTGCAGCCGGTTCTACCACTGACCTCTCCATAGACTCCGACAAAGAAAGGTTCTTAGCTTGGACATACAGTTCTAGGGGTCTCCAACTCAAATTAGCTGGGGGCCACTAGCCAGGTGGTCTTCTCCAAGGGGGGACTGGCTGAAAAAAAGCAGGGAAAAGGTGTCCCAGATTTTTTTAAGTATGAATTTTAACTACATAATGTTTAAATACATCGTATTTTTCATATTTGACCTAAACTAAAATATAGGAGAAAATAACCCCTTTTTCCCAAGGTATGTTATTATTATTATTAGTAGCATAAACAGTGCCTAATAAATATTTTAGTGTTTAATTACATTAAGTAATTTTACATATAACAGCAGAGTTGTTGGGACTCTTATTGTGAAAGCACTGAATCTACAATGGCAGATGTAACTAACTATCAGCTGAAATAGAATAAAGGCTAAGTCAGTTATATCTCACTCAGAGTGCAGCACTCATTTTTTTTAACCTCTTATGCTATTTCGGGTTTTCCTTCTGAATTTACATGCACAAATCATAAGGCAAATTATTTAGTAACTGCATGAAATAAACATATTTTTTAAGAAGAAGAAGCAGAATAACAGAACGTGTTCTATGATATCTCATATTACTATATGCTTACAGTTTACTGCTGAAAGCCAAAAATCTTAGACGCTCTTTGTATTATTTTATAAAAATAATGTTTACAGAGCAGATCACTGAAGAGACGCCATCTGTTTATAGTTTATAGCCCAGATTTGTGGAAAAATGGGTCGATTTTCAGTAGAAAAAAGAGTTCAGCTTCTTTTATTATAAGGGTTTAAAATCACATCACCCATCTATTTGACTGGAGAGAAGACAGTTACAGCTCTCATACGACCCCCAGCTTTAGAATGTAGCTTATGAAATATGAAAGTTATGAAGAATATGACAAAGTGCGTTTTGGAACCACAGGTTCTAAGGAGTTAAAAAGGTTAAGAGCTGGGCCGAACACCCCTGATATGGAACCTTTACATTATGTGGAGGTTCCTTAAACCTCTTTAAATGTTCTGTGCATCTCATTTACAAAAATTGGAGGGTTTCAAAACCTTTTTCAAATCAAATCAAAAAGACTCAGTTTTCTGTCACAATTCTGACATTTCTCATTAGGCTGAATGAATAACTGGCTCTAAATGTAGGTATTGTGATATAAACTGAGTCTGTTCTACAGTTTCTCATTAGGCTGAATGAATAACTGGCTCTAAATGTAGGTATTGTGATATAAACTGAGTCTGTTCTACAGTTTCTCGTTAGGCTGAATGAATAACTGACTCTAAATGTAGGTATTGTGATATAAACTGAGTCTGTTATACAGTTTCTCGTTAGGCTGAATGAATAACCGACTCTAAATGTAGGTATTGTGATATAAACTGAGTCTGTTATACAGTTTCTCGTTAGGCTGAATGAATAACCGACTCTAAATGTAGGTATTGTGATATAAACTGAGTCTGTTCTACAGTTTCTCGTTAGGCTGAATGAATAACCGACTCTAAATGTAGGTATTGTGATATAAACTGAGTCTGTTCTACAGTTTCTCATTAGGCTGAATGAATAACCGACTCTAAATGTAGGTATTGTGATATAAACTGAGTCTGTTCTACAGTTTCTCATTAGGTTGAATGAATAACCGACTCTAAATGTAGGTGTTGACATCCTGAAGGCTTTGCGATGCTACATTTGAATGCTCGCTCGTTGTTGTGTTTGCATTTCTCTGCTGCACTTAAATAAATTTTGTTTGATTTTCTTTCTCATTACTCTAAAATTTACACTAAAGAACCTCCCCTCCATGTAGATCAATGCATATTTCATAGCAGTCTATCTTCATGTGGTTGTCATCACTTAACAAGATAGAAAAGTCCATTATAATCATGATCCAGTGGGGGAGCTGCAATGAAATTACTAAAAAGAATTGCTACAATTGGAAAAACAGCTGTTTGTGTAACATATAGACCTGTTTCAGAATAGATTACTGCATATCAACACGTACAGTATATCCTATTTGCATTTTCATGGGGCACTTGGTGGACCTAGACGGCTGCCTACCTTTGCCTAGTGCAAACATCTGCCTGCATCTCCCTGCTTTCTGAAGCGTTTGTAAACAAAATGTGTAAATAAATCATAAGCATAAAAGGCCAGAGTTCTTTAGGACACTTTAAAGAGGCCATTTACAGCAGGATGACCACATTAAAGTTGTATAGTTCCAGTGTTCAGGGTCCAAAACTCACTGGAACAGAAAGCTCTCCGCTAGCACCGTCCTTCAGGATGAAGCATTACTGAGGGGAGAGTATTAGGGGTCAGTAGTTGCCGCATGTCTGTTTGACCTTGTGTTTGGTTCCAGCTGTGCAGTGACAGACATCATCGCCCGAGGAAGCACAAAACTGACCCATTCCTGTGCGTTGTGCCCTGCCTAAAGCACAGCTGTCTGTCTCCGTCCACTTTATCTGCCCTACAGACACACACACAGAAACGCTCATCCGGAGCCCATCTGCTTTTAGTCCTGCCCTTCAGACAACCTCTAAAAGCAAAGAGGGAGCTGGACGACACGTCACTGTCTGAACAAAGAGTCCATCTCCTAAATAGCACACACAGCTGGGAGGGTAATGTAAGCATATCATCTGTGCCCTAATCCATAGGATTACTGTACTGAAGTGATGTAATCTGAATACTTTCTTTTTATTTTTTTAACTTTTAAATGTTTGATTATCTATCGAGAAATAGTGCAAAAGTATAAACACACTCGGTCAATTTATACACTTGGTTGAAAATAAGTTAAACCACCCTCTACAGGGAACAGCTGTACCTGAAAAGAGAACTCAGTTTATTTGGGTTTGTATACTAATTCCAGTTGCAGTTGCTCTTGTGTTGCTATGAGGTTGCTATGGTATTCCAGCTTGTTGCTTGGTGGTTGTTGAGGTGTTGCTAGGCTGTTACTATGGTATCCCAGGTGGTTGCTAATGTGTTGTTTAGCCATTGCAATGCTATCCAAGGTGGTTATTAAAGGTGTTGTAAGGCCATTGCTATGGTAGCCATTGGAAAGGTGATGTCAGGCTATTGCTATGCTACCCCAGGTGGTTGCTAGGCTGTTACTATGGTATCCCAGATGGTTGTTAAAGGTGCTGTTAGGCCATTGCTGTGGTAGCCAAGGCTGTTGCAGAGGTGTTGCTAGACTGTTGCTAGGCTATCCCTGGTGATTGCTAAGATATTGCTAGGCTATTACTAGGCTATCCCAGGTGGTTGCTAATGGGTTGCTTGACCACTGCAGTACTATTCCAGGCGGTTCTTAAAGGTGTTGTCAGCCATTGCTATGGTAGCCAAGGTCATTGGAAAGATGTTATGCTATGGTATCCCAGGTGGTTGTTAAGGTTTTGCTAGGCACCTTTGGATACAGACTCTACAATTCTACAGTTTGACCATATCACAGTATCATAAAATAATATTTCTAAAGGATTAGTCAAATAGCTCAAGGGCAATAAATAAATAAATATTTAACAAATGATTGTTATGCTAAGTTATGAAAATAAAAATAGGTCTCCCGCTGAAATTAACTATGAAATGGTGAGTCTATAAGCAGTTTGGGCAGTATTAAGTGCCATAAAAAGAAAAAGAATAACAAAAAAGAAAGAGAGGAAGGGAGAGAAGTAAGAAAGGCATAAAGAAAAAGAAACAAGAATGAAACAAAAATTAAAACAGTGAGAAGATTTTTAGTGAAGTCAAAGAAAGTCTGCTATAAGTTATTGTTAAATAGTTATTATAGCGTGATATTTCAGCTATTGTTTTGTCCCATTAAACGTCTCTGAGGTGTTTCTGGGACAACATGCAGTCTGTGGCTGTCAGTAGAGCTGAGTAAAGATGAAATTATGGCAAGAGCAGCGAAGCTATGAGCATAAAGAGCACAGAGCTTCAGCAGACACGAGACTGTGGCTTCATTAAGCCCAGTTGTTAGAGTTGAAATTGGTGCCCAGAAAACGCAGCCAGATGATGAACTGTTCAATCCTAACAGACTCACCTTAACTGGTTTACCCTTTATATTCTCTTTCTAACTGGATTCTGCCCTCAAAACACTGATTTCAAGTTCAGCTTGTTCCACGTTTGTGTATTTGCATCTCCACTCTTTAAAAAAATATGTTTTTTAAGGGTTCTTTACTAAAAACAATGGTTTATATAGAACCATGAACTCTCAACAATTTGCTTGCTTAATCGGTTCTTCAGACTGATGAAGAATGTGTTGTACATGGTTCTATAAAGCACCAAAAAGGGTTCTGCTATTATTACAGTTTTGATATTGTAATAATAGAACCCTTTTTGGTGTTATAAAGAACCATTTTCAGTAAGGATCCCCAGAGAACCATATATAACCCATTCTCCATCAATCTGAAGAACCATTTAAGCATGCAAATTGTGTTTTGAGTGTTCATGGTTCTATACAGAGCTATCGTCTTTAGTAAAGAACCCTTGAAGAACCATCTTTTTAAGAGTGTAGTAACGGGAAAATGTGGGTGAGTTTGGTTCATTTCAGCAACAACTTAAAAGCCGAGTGCTGTGTGATCCCCAATATTTCAGTCACCCAAAAAATCTGCAGAAACTAGTCAGATAGTCAAGTATAGATTTATGGATATGTTATTCAGTGCTTATGCATGTTTATAAAGTCCTTATGTAGGTAACTTTAAATAATTGTTTATACCACTCTAGTAAAATCTCTATACTCCATATATACATACACTATATGGACAAAAGTATTGGGACACCCACACATCACACCTACAGGAGCTTTTTATGAATCCCATTCTAAATCCATAGGCATTAATATGGAGTTGGTCCCCCTTTGCAGCTCTAACAGCTTCCACTCTTCTGGTAAGCGTCCTACAAGATGTTGGAGAGAGTCTGTGGGAATTTTTGTCCATTCATCCAGAAGAGCATTTGTGAGGTCAGACACTGATGTTGGACGAGAGGGTCTGGCTCACAATCTCTGTTCTAGTTCATCCCAAAGGTGTATGATGGGGTTGAGGTCAGGGCTCTGTGAGGGCCAGTCAAGTTCTTCCACACCAAACTCACCCAGTCAGGCCTTTATGGAGCTGCTTTGTGTGCTGGGGCTCAGTCATGCTGGAACAGAAAAGGTTCTTCCCCAAACTGTTCCACAAAGTTGGAAGTGTACAACTGTCCAAATTGTCTTGGTGCTGAAGCATTAAGATTCCCCTTCACTGGAACTAAGGGTTCTAGACCAACCCCTGAAAAACAGCCCCATATCATCATCCCTCCTCCACCAAACTTTACAGCTGGCACAGTGCAGTCAGGCAGGTAACGTTCTCCTGGCATTCGCCAAACCCAGACTCGTCCATCAGACTGACAGATAGAGAAGCTGATTCGTCACTCCACAGAATGCGTTTCCACTGCTCCAGAGTCCAGTGGCGCCGCTTTACTCCACTCCATCTGACGCTTGGCACTGTGCATTTTGATCTTAGGCTTGTATGTAGCTGCTCAGCCATGAAACCCCATTTCATGAAGCTCCTAACATGCAGCTCTTTTGCGTTTTGTGATGATTTAAACATGCAGTTAGCACCATGCTAATTGGTGGGGTATAAGCTTCTATTACTTGTTAGCTACATTAGCCTTATAGCTCCAAACATGTCTTGGCTCGACAACATTAAAAAAGGGAAACTGGATTAGATCTTTGGCCAAACTATCGCTTTAAATAAAGCCAAAATCAAATGGAAGTCATTGATTTCAGCTGAGCACTTTTATTCCATCTGGCTCATTATTGATCACTGTAAAGCGGTAGTGGGGGGCAGTTTAGGACCATTTACACTATGGACTGCATGTTTACTGAAAGTAGCTGTGCAGTGATAACAGATAGACAGAGCTGAATACTGTGGGTGCAGCTGTGGTGTGAAGCAGGGCTGGTGCGTTAGGCTTGTCCACACTGATATGGACACAGCCACTGCTGTAAACTGCTTTTTGGGTCAGAAACGTCTCCCTCCACATTAGTGTGTTTGGTCCACACTGAAACACAGAAGCTGTATTGAGCATCCACACACTTGGAAAAAGACTGCTGAGGCGACATTATTTACATATATTTACTATCTAAATCTACTCAGTTACGCTGATGTGATTTACAGATATGCATAATCAGCCATTGGAGCTGCTGATCGCATCTAATGCTGCGTCCCAAACCACACACTTCTGTACTTCACCTACTACACTAATGAGTTCTAAAGGTATATGTGTTATTTTTACACACTATGTAGTGAGCATGTATGCGGTTTGGGACGGGGCGCTAGTAACACAGCGGGAATCTCAGCCATTTAGATTTTAGTTTGTTAATCACTACAGCAGCAAATCAAATAAAATCAATACAAATAAAAAACTCAATATATATATATATATATATATATAATCTCATGCGGAGTCAGTTACACCTTTTCATCATTCACTGAACCATAACTCAGCTGAAGATCCTAAAGGGTCATAGAGTCCGACTGCCCTTCATCTGTTTCACACACATGGTCTGCCTTTTATTCAGACCTGCTTTCTTTCTTTCTTTCATCCTTTCTTTTTTCTTTCTTCCTTCATTTATTTTTACTATTTCTTCCTCAATCCTTTACTTTCTTTCTTTTATTCTTTCTTTCTTTCATTATTTCTTTCTTTCTTTCTTTCTTTTTTCCTGCCTTCTTTCCTTCTTTTTTTCTTTCCTTCTTTTATATTTCTATTTCTTCCTTAATCATTTAGTTTCTTTCTTTCATTCATTCTTTCTTTCTTCATTATTTTATTTGTTCCTTAATTCCTTCGTTTCCTTTTCTTCTTTCTTTCTTTCTTTCTTTCTTTCTTTCTTTTTTTCTTTCTTTCTTAATTTCTTTCTTCCTTTCTATCTTTCTATCTTTCTTTCTTTCTTACTTACTTTTCTGTATTTCTCTTTTCTTCGTCTCTCTTTCTTGTTCTCTTTCCTTTCATTTCTTTCCTCATTTCCTCTTTACTGCAGTTGAACTCTGTGCTGTTTCTGTATAAACAGTGTTCTTGCCTCAGTGCTGTTTCCTTCAGCTCGAACTGAGAGACTCTGTTCAAACACTGTAGATCGTTCAGTGAGATGTCTGCTGTCTATTTCATTTTTAATCACTTTTATACGTTTTAATACATTTTAAATATAAATAATTTCATCATAGATTTGTTTGGTGGAATCTTCTCACAGTTTACATTCCCAGTTCTAAAGCTGACGATGATGATTATATGACCTGCTGATTATGGTCATAACAGCCCTGGACGCTTGTTTAAAGTGTTGGTACTGCACTCTGCTCTCTCTCTCAGCCTCTTAATGTTTGTTCAGACTCCTCACTTCTCTCTGTTCCTCCCTTTATTCCATCTAAAGCGTCTGATTTCAGCTGTTCTGAGTTTTTATTGAACTGTAAGTCTTATTAAAGCTGTGTGAAGCTCCTGCTGCTGGCTGACTGAAGCTGAAGGCCGTCTCTGACTCCTCCTCCTCTGACCACCAATTCCACTCCTCAGTAGGACTCTGGTGTCCAGATACTTTCTGTGTTTGGTTCAGTGTTCCAGCAGTGCTGTGAGTGACGGCGTCTGTGTGTAAACTGTGCTTTGTTGCAGTGACTCAGAGAGAGAGTGAGTGAGTGATGGGCGAGCGAGGAGTTCCCTCTAGCTATAGCTTCTTCACTTGTTTATGTGTGTGTGTGTGGGTGGAGGGTGAACATATGGTCTGCTAAAGCGTGGACTTGTCTTCCCCGAGCCCACGGGGGGCCTGTCTCACTGCATCACTGACGCATGACCACCCAGCTCCCTCTCTCTATCTCTCCCTCTCTCCTCCCTTTCTCTATCTCTCCTCTCTCACTCTATCTCTCCCTCTCTTCTCTCTTTCTCTATCTCTCCTCTGTCTCTCTCTCTCTCCTCTCTCTATCTCTCTATCACTCCTCTCTCCTCTCTCTCTAGCTCTCCCTCTCTCCTCTCTCTCTACTCTCTTTCTCTCTCTCTCTCTACTCTCTATCTCTGCTCTCTCCTCTCTACTCTCTTTCTCTCTCTTCTCTCTCTCTATCTCTCCTCTCTCTTCTCTCTCTCTCTATCTCTCTATCTCTCCTCTCTGTCTCTCCTCTCTCTCTTCTCTCTCTCTCTCTCTCTCTCTATCTATCTCTCCTCTCTCTCTCTATCTCCCCTTGCTCTCTCTGTCTATCTCTCTCCTCACTCTCTCTCTCTATCACTCTCCTTGCTTTCTCTCTCTCTATCTTTCTCTCCTCGTTCTCTATCTTTCTCTCTCCTCACTCCCTCTCCTCTCTCTCTTATATTATCTGTTTTTCCTTCTTCTCCCTCTCTCCCTATGTCTTTCTCTCTATATTTCTCTGTCTTTCTCTCCTCACTCTCTCTTTCTCTTGCCCTCTCCCTCTCCTCTCTGTCTCTCTCTCCTCCCTCACTTTCTTTTATTATCTGTTTTTCCTTCCTCTCTCTCTCTCCCTCTTTCTCTCTCTTTCTGTCTCTTCCTTTCATTCTCTCTATCATATTATCTCTCTTTTTTCCTTGTTTTCTCTCTGTGTCTATCTCTAACTCTATCTTGAACAGCTACACATCCTTTCAGACCCACAGCGCTGAGTCGTCTTCTCACAGTGGAAGGATGGACAGAAACACCTGTGGATGTTTTCAGATCTGAAGCAGCTTGATTTTCTCCTCTCTCTCAGAGATGAAAGCTTTAAGTGCTGTTTATCTGATGGGGCAGTTTTGGTGTCGACCAGGTCTTCCAGGTGGTTGTTAGGAGCCCCATTTTCTCTGTAGATTTTGGTCATTTTTTGAGCTCCAGTTTTGGAAACTCCAATTCCATTGATTTTCCTTTGATTTTCTCCTTCCTTTTGCAAGTGGATTACTGATTGATAGATGTGCTTGTTGTAAGGAATGTTTTGAAATGCTTGAAACAAGAAAAATGATCTGCCAACACAGTGAGATAATCTGACTAAAATCACCTAAAATAAGTAAACAGTGTCTAAAAATAAGTTCAATAAACTTATAATAAGCTTACAACAATCCCAAAATGAGAAACGTTATATGTAAACTAGTTTTTTGGAGTGAGAGCATGGAAGGTGGTACCTCATTGATATGAGGCAGACAGAGAAGTCAGGCCTTTAGAGTCGGAGCCTTTAGACTCAATAAGGCTTTAAGACAGTCCAGTAAACTAACGCTCAAGTGCACCAATAGACTAATGACATTTACAGCAGTTCATAAACTCAGAGGAGTCAGACAGTGACTAACACACACACAGCGGCCCTGAAGGACGGAGCGTTCACACACACACACACACACACACACACACACACACACACACACACACACACACACACACTTACTCCCTTCAGGTCAATGAATTCACACACAGCGAAACCCTGCAGGTTGTTTGGACGACACACACGCTGGAGCACACACACACCCTGCAGGTTCCTGCGGTGATTGACAGATCTCCTGATGCTGAGTGGCAGGAGCTGATGTTTCCCCTCATTTCCTCTTCCTGTTCTCCGGGTCAGGTGACACCCATAGGTGCCACGGTGATAGAACACCCCCCCTCCCCCTTGCTGGGCTCGTACATGTGCATGTTTATCTGGAGGGGTCAGAACCAGGGGGGCAAAAACAGCTGCTACCCATCACTGTCAGACAAGCAGATACCCTGACAAACGCTGCTGGCCACAGCTGCACTGACTCTAACGCTACCGATACACTGACTCTAATGCTACAGATACAATAGTGCAAGTGCTACAGATACACTGACTCCATTGCTATAGATACAATTGCGCCAGTGCTACAGATACACTGTACACATACACTAATGCTACGGTACGTTGGCTCTAAGGCTACAGATTCACTGACTCTAATGCTACAGATACACTGACTCTAATGCTACAGATACACTGACTATAATGCTACAGATACACTGACTCTAATGCTACAAATACACTGACTCTAATGCTACAAATACACTGACTATAATGATACAGATACACTGACTATAATGATACAGATACACTGACTGTAATGCTACAGATACACTGACTGTAATGCTACAGATACACTGACTATAATGATACAGATACACTGACTGTAATGCTACAGATACACTGACTGTAATGCTACAGATACACTGACTATAATGATACAGATACACTGACTGTAATGCTACAGATACACTGACTATAATGATACAGATACACTGACTGTAATGCTACAGATACACTGACTCTAATGCTACAGATACAATAGTGTCAGTACTACAGATACACTGACTATAATGCTACAGATAGACTGACTATAATGCTACAGATACACTGACTCTAATGCTACAGATACACTGACTCTATTGCTACAAATACACTGACTATAATGCTACAAATACACTGACTCTAATGCTATAGATACAGTAGTGTCAGTGCTACAGATACACTGACTCTAATGCTACAGATACACTGACTGTAATGATACAGATACACTGACTGTAATGCTACAGATACACTGACTGTAATGATACAGATACACTGACTCTAATGCTACAGATACACTGACTGTAATGATACAGATACACTGACTCTAATGCTACAGATACACTGACTCTAATGCTACAGATACACTGACTATAATGATACAGATACACTGATTCTAATGATACAGATACACTGACTCTAATGCTACAGATACACTGATTCTAATGATACAGATACACTGACTCTAATGCTACAGATACACTGACTCTAATGCTACAGATACACTGACTCTAATGATACAGATACACTGACTCTAATGGTACAGATACAATTGCGCCAGTACTACAGATAGACTGACTCTAATGCTACAGATACACTGACTCTAATGCTACAGATACAAGTGCGCCAGTACTACAGATACACTGACTCTAATGCTACAGATACACTGACTCTAATGGTACAGATACAATTGCGCCAGTACTACAGATAGACTGACTCTAATGCTACAGATACACTGACTCTAATGCTACAGATACAAGTGCGCCAGTACTACAGATAGACTGACTCTAATGCTACAGATACACTGACTCTAATGGTACAGATACAATTGCGCCAGTACTACAGATAGACTGACTCTAATGCTACAGAAATGACTTTAAAGCTACAGACACCAACAGCGGTAATCCTTTCGTATCGCTCTAATAATCTTTTATTTATTTTTAATTTAATTTATTTTCATGTCGTTTTTCACACGATTATCATGAATTTCATGCTATTATGTGCATATAATAATGACGAATGTTGCAGTTAACAGTAACTTTTTCCTTTTTTTAATCTAAAGAAACAGAGGTGAGTTTATTTCAGAGATTAAGACAAACGACAAACGATACAATTCCGTCAGAGAATGTGTCCTCATAATGTGCGTCTAGCTCTGAGGGGTATGTGTTTTATTTTTGGAAAACTGCCATGACCCATTCACTCTCTTTGGATAGAACATCAGAGTGTAGCAGAGCGGAAAGCTCAAAATGTCTCAGATACACACACACACACACACACACACACACACACACACACACACACGCACTCACACACACTCACACAGCGCTGGCTGGGTGTTCGGCGATGGGCCTGAGAGGAAGTCAGAGACATTTTTACTGTTAAACTGTGATGCACTCAAACTGTAGGGGTGAGCGGGTCACAAACCACTGCCTGGAAAAAACATACAGATATAAGCTGTATTTGAAATTTAACACAAGGTAGACACCCAGTCATGTCTGAATCAGATGTGTGGACAACACTTTACATTAAGGGGAGCATATTAGTAATTAAATAGTTATAGTTGTTTATTTATTAGTTAACTGCTCATTAAGGATTAGTTACTGATTATTTATAAAACGGTCCTAGTTCCCGTCCTAAAATCTGATTGGCTGAGCAGCGTTCAAAGCTGTTGTAATATCCACAATATACAACAACTAAGCTCTGTATCACTGCGCAGGAAAATCACAGAAACATCACAGCATGGAAAAAGAACCCTTGTGCTGTTAATTAATAATCTTCGACTCTCATGCAGCTCACATGGACCACCGAGTATATTGGTGAAGTAAGAACCCATTTTTGTTTAAACTGCTGGCAACAGCGGCTGGCAACTTAGGTTGTTAACTAGAACCAGGCTGGTCAGCTAGCTAGCAGGCTAAAAGAGCAAACAGCCTAAAGAACTCCATCATTAATATCACAGGCTTGAATTAAAGCACTTACAGTGTGATTAACTGTAAAAAAGCAGTGTAAAAGTCTAAAAAACGCCATTTGAACGTTTTACATGCTTCAGATGTTCGTGTTTCAGTCAGAAGTCACGTCAAACCCAGACTGAATCCCAAACAGCTCCGTACTCCCTAATAGTGTTCTAGCTATGAAAGTTCAGAAATTCTAGCCTCTACAGCCAAACAGTGCATCATTTATCGAGTGTGGATGAGTCTGAGTCCCAAATGACTGTTTCTTAGCTGTATTTTGCTCTGTTGGGCTGCAGGATCCAGTATTTAAACTCCTATGTAGTGCACTATGTAGGGAGCAGGGAGCTGTTTGAGATTCAGCCCCAGGGCGTCGCCGGATTGGTGCTAAATAAGTCAAGTCAAGTCAAGTCAGCTTTATTGTCAATACTACAATATGTACAGGACATACAGAGTATTGGAATTGCGTTACTCTCAGACCCCATGGTGTAGATAAGATTCGCGATGGTAATTTGGTGACCAAAAAGTACTTATAAAGTGAAAGTTTCTGCATTAAACAGTGCTGAGTTATCATATATTCATTCTTACACGACAAAAAGTTTAAAAAATTATGAAATGCCTGCAGTTTACAGTGAAGGGCGACTGAACGTCCTTCTTATTCAGTCCATTATTCAGTGGCAACCATTGCATACTCTAAAGGAACTACATTTCTTGGCGGAATACTTGTTTATGTCGATCATTGTTAATAATAACTTGAATTATTTTCAGAAAAATTGTGTATTTTATGATATTTTATGTTGGCCACCATTTTATAAAAGCAATAAGCCACTTGAGGCTGAACAAGTCTAAAATAAACAACAAATCTCTCCGTTAGTTTCTTTATAGGATTTATTTACCAGCAAGACAACAAGAAATACTTTAAAAATGTTATTACTTTTCAATAGTGCAAAATTAGTCACACAAATTGTAATTCACATTTGACTGCCTTACTTCACGAGCTCTTCTTTTCCCTTCGGTGCTCTGAAAAATAAAAGCAAGAAATCAAGCTGTGTTTTTGAACAGTTGTAAAGACAGTAGTAAGACTATTTCTCTTTCTTTCTCTGTTAGCTAAAAGCTGAACAGCTGAACTGACTCCTCATCTTCCTTAGCCAGCCCTCTTGCTCCTGGCTGACTGGATTCATCCGAGAAACGGTAGGAGCAGTGCTTGGTACCCTCTCCTGCTGGGCTTTGTTGTCTTTGCTGTCTGCATTTGATTTTGTTGATGTGCCACTCGACTCCTTGATGCTTGGCGGCACTATCCCACTTCTGACACCACTGTGGTATAGGTGTAAAAGAAGACATGGAAAACATAGCACATATAGGTGAATGCTCTTATTAAGTTGAGTCCCATGTTAATATAGGCAAGTCTCAAGTCGAGTCCCAAGTCAATACAGGCAAGTCTCAAGTCGAGTCAATATAGGCAAGTCTCAAGTTGAAAGTCTCAAGATGACTCCGAAGTCAATACAAGCAAGTCTCAAGTCGAGTCCCAAGTCAATACAGGCAACTGTCGAGTCCTGAGTCAATACAGGTAAATCTCAAATCCAGAGTCCTAAACTTTGCAGTTTGCATTCTTATTCTTATTTTGAACAGGCATTTAAAGAGGCAGCAATTTATATATAGGAACTGCTACTTATATATATACAATCCAATCTCCACTTTCTCTACAGCAGAAGACAAAAACCTACTGTACTTTTAATGTAAGTCAATGGAACCAGAAATTTTTCCAAGTACTTTTGGTCCATTCAATTTACAAACTAGTAAAAAAGAAAGTATTTTCAGATTATGTCAAAAAGTGAAAAACAACAAAGATATGAGGTTTTGATACGAGGAGATACGAGGTTTTGTTCCGACAGCATATATATATGTATGTATGTATGTATATATATATATATATATATATATATATATATATATATATATATATATATATATATATATGGAATGGAACTTTTTAATACATATATGTTCTTACAAGTATCTAATACATATAGAGCATATTACACATATTGACACTAACATATAATACATATGAGACATGTTACTATTGCATCTAGACACTATATATATATATATATATATATATATATATATATATATAGAGAGAGAGAGAGAGAGAGAGAGAGAGAGAGAGAGAGAATAGAAGGGGCCCATTATGGTAATATATAGTTATTTTGACATATAAAACACACATACAGCATGTGCGTCCTATGCTCTCCTCAGCGGACGCCTGAAATTTGATGCACTACCTGAAGATACTGTCACTAATGCAGGTTTGATTCAGACACGCTCATATGAAAGAGAGTCTGGAGTCCCACAGGCATCTCACAACTAAATAAAAGTCCAAAGAGAGAGAGAGGGGTATGAGGGGAATGAAGGAAGGATGGAAAGAAAAAAGAAAGAGAAATAGAGGTGGGGTGGGGGGTAGCTGAATAATTGATGGTTGCTGAGAGCGGTATGAGTTTACTTAATGTGCCTGGCAGCATAGGCCTATGAGTGCTACTGTTAGCGTCCAACACCGCAGGGCCTGAAACACACACACACACACGCACACACACACACACACACTCATCTTTTAGAGTGCGTACTTATGAGAGTTTGCTTCACACAAACAAACTCTCATAGGAATGCACTCCAGACTGAAAGCTGAGCTCATGTATGTAGATGTATACACACACATTCACACACAGGTTTGGCACCAGACCAGCATCATTAGTCCTGTGTATGTGTGGAGGGTGTGTGAGGGCGTGTGTGGGTGCACAGCTGGATTAACCCAGCAGCGTAAGTGTGGGTGCATGTTAGCCTGCGGTTGCTCTCTCTGAGTGATAATGAAGTTGAGTTGTCAGGCTCACAGCTGCCTCAACATACGGCCTCAGATGCCTCACTTCATCTTCAGGTCCATGCACATACGTTAAGGCTGCACGGTATATCGTTTGTTAATCTGGCTGTTAAATCTGATTGGTTGAGCCACATTCAAAGCCATTGTAATATATATATATATATATATACACATGTATGACCACACACATCAACTGGCATTTCCATGCCCTGCCCATAACTGTGTTCTTTTTCAGTTGTCCTTGTGAGCTTTACAGAACGCTGGTAAAACTCTCAGTGATCCAGGCTTTGCTAGTGGTGCAACGATCTGAGCATTGGCCCGTTTTCGGGTGTTCACGACTTGAATGCCAGCAGCCAGTTGCTGGGGTGGGTGTGAAGTCCATCCTAATCCTTACATTCAGAGTAGTTAGTTTAAAACTAGCGACACACAGAATTTCAGTTGCACCACAGACACTTACGGTACATCTTAACTAGTAGTGTGTAGATCAAAACACTGAGTGTGTTTATGTGCACTTAGTAATCCGAAACTGCAGAAAATCAGATTTTGTCAGTAATCGTTTACATGCATTTGAGTAATCAGATAATGGGGAAATTCTGGGTCTATATGAATCAGGCAGTAATCGGATTTCTGCTTTACAACCAACCAGTGAACTCACAGAAGACGACATGACGTAAACGTAACGTAAAACTCAAACTTCATGCTGCGGCGTTTTTTAAAAACATCGCGCTATTTTACCTGAAAATATGAACGTGCATCATCTAGAAGATGAAGAATATTTAAATCCTTCATTTCGTCAAGCATGTAGTCGGTTTCAGCGTCTCTCCAAAAGTGTTTTGTTGCTGTCTACGGTAAGGCTTGCTTTTTCTGGTACCACAGTCTGTTTTTGCACATGCGCAGACTGAGAAAGAAATCAGAGTAAGAGTTTGCAGCACTGAGAAATGAAATCTGATTACTAAGCTAAAATCCAGCCTCTTTATCAGATTCCTTAATCAGATTTCTAGGCCTTACTCCAATCTAACAAATCAGAGTGTGCTGTTTACACGACCATTTGAATAATCAGATAACTGCAGAAATCCAATTATGATCGGATTTTATACAACAGTTAGTTCCGGCCACACAAGCTGATTGGTTGAGAAGCGTCCTTTTTTTTCAACACTATCACTCCATTGAAACGTTGTTGCTAAGCAACGACTTTGACAGCTGTAGGAGACGCTCAAGCCATTTGAATGTTTTTACTTCTTACTCTGAGCACAAACAGAAAATGGATACTTTTAAGATCACATTTGACCGACAGCCGATTTGGTCAGACTCTGAAGATCAGACTGCACATTTGGCGAATGGTGTTGGGTTCATTTCTGGCTGATTCCAGGTTGTTTAGCTGTTTTTCTGTCATAGCTGCCGACTGAAAAGCTGCTCAGTGGTGACAGTTTGGGAATTTAGTGTGAGGAGCTGGAGAACGAACTGCCGGCTGTGCAGCGAGTGGGCGGAGCTCGTTACTCTGACATAGTAACAAGCTGCTCGTTAAGGAACTATAATTTGGTGAAGGAACTGCGAACATTAAAACATATTAAACGCCGCGTTCACGGCCCAGTTTATTAATTTATTACTGTATTTATTTAA
>NW_023494785.1:2166505-2204005 GCF_904425465.1 Colossoma macropomum
AGCTGTATAGCGCTGTAGAAACAGAGAGAGTGTGAGTTAGACTCTGGTTGTTGGCATAAAGTTTCTGGTCTGTAATTAGAGCTGTATAGCGCTGTAGAAACAGAGAGATTCAGAGTTAGACTCTGGTTGTTGGCGTAAAGTTTCTGGTCTGTAATTAAAGCTGTATAGCACTGTAGAAACAGAGAGATTCAGAGTTAGACTCTGGTTGTTGGCGTAAAGTTTCTGGTCTGTAATTAAAGCTGTATAGCGCTGTAGAAACAGAGAGAGTGTGAGTTAGACTCTGGTACTTGGTGTAAAGTTTCTGGTCTGTAATTAGAGCTGTATAGCGCTGTAGAAACAGAGAGAGTGTGAGTTAGACTCTGGTACTTGGTGTAAAGTTTCTGGTCTGTAATTAGAGCTGTATAGCGCTGTAGAAACAGAGAGAGTGTGAGTTAGACTCTGGTTGTTGGCATAAAGTTTCTGGTCTGTAATTAGAGCTGTATAGCACTGTAGAAACAGAGAGAGTGTGAGTTGGTCTCTGCTTGTTGGTGTAAAGTTTCTGGTCTGTAATTAGAGCTGTATAGCGCTGTAGAAACAGAGAGAGTGTGAGTTAGTCCCTGGTTGTTGGTGTAAAGTTTCTGGTCTGTAATTAGAGCTGTATAGCACTGTAGAAACAGAGAGAGTGTGAGTTAGACTCTGGTTGTTGGCATAAAGTTTCTGGTCTGTAATTAGAGCTGTATAGTGCTGTAGAAACAGAGAGATTCAGAGTTAGACTCTGGTTGTTGGCGTAAAGTTTCTGGTCTGTAATTAGAGCTGTATAGCACTGTAGAAACAGAGAGAGTAAGTTAGACTCTGGTTGTTGGCATAAAGTTTCTGGTCTGTAATTAGAGCTGTATAGCACTGTAGAAACAGAGAGAGTGTGAGTTAGACTCTGGTTGTTGGCGTAAAGTTTCTGGTCTGTAATTAGAGCTGTATAGCACTGTAGAAACAGAGAGAGTGTGAGTTAGACTCTGGTTGTTGGCGTAAAGTTTCTGGTCTGTAATTAGAGCTGTATAGCACTGTAGAAACAGACAGAGTGTGAGTTGGTCTCTGGTTGTTGGCGTAAAGTTTCTGGTCTGTAATTAGAGCTGTATAGCGCTGCAGAAACAGAGAGTGTGAGTTAGACTCTGGTTGTTGGCGTAAAGTTTCTGGTCTGTAATTAGAGCTGTATAGTGCTGTAGAAACAGAGAGATTCAGAGTTAGTCCATGGTTGTTGGTGTAAAGTTTCTGGTCTGTAATTAGAGCTGCATAGCGCTGTAGAAACAGAGATTCAGAGTTAGTCTCTGGTTGTTGATGTAAAGTTTCTGGTCTGTAATTAGAGCTGTATAGCGCTGCAGAAACAGAGAGAGAGTGAGGTAGACTCTGGTTGTTGGCGTAAAGTTTCTGGTCTGTAATTAGAGCTGTATAGCGCTGTAGAAACAGAGAGATTCAGAGTTAGACTCTGGTTGCTGACGTAAAGTTTCTGGTCTGTAATTAGAGCTGTATAGCGCTGTAGAAACAGAGAGATTCAGAGTTAGACTCTGGTTGCTGACGTAAAGTTTCTGGTCTGTAATTAGAGCTGTATAGCGCTGTAGAAACCGAGAGAGTGTGAGTTAGACTCTGGTTGCTGACGTAAAGTTTCTGGTCTGTAATTAGAGCTGTATAGCGCTGTAGAAACAGAGAGAGTGTGAGTTAGACTCTGGTTGTTGGCGTAAAGTTTCTGGTCTGTAATTAGAGCTGTATAGCGCTGTAGAAACAGAGAGAGTGTGAGTTAGACTCTGGTTGCTGACGTAAAGTTTCTGGTCTGTAATTAGAGCTGTATAGCGCTGTAGAAACAGAGAGAGTGTGAGTTAGACTCTGGTTGTTGGCGTAAAGTTTCTGGTCTGTAATTAGAGCTGTATAGCGCTGTAGAAACAGAGAGAGTGTGAGTTAGACTCTGGTTGCTGACGTAAAGTTTCTGGTCTGTAATTAGAGCTGTATAGCGCTGTAGAAACAGAGAGAGTGTGAGTTAGACTCTGGTTGCTGACGTAAAGTTTCTGGTCTGTAATTAGAGCTGCAAAGTGCTGTAGAAACAGAGAGAGTGTGAGTTAGACTCTGGTTGTTGGCGTAAAGTTTCTGGTCTGTAATTAGAGCTGTATAGCACTGTAGAAACAGAGAGAGTGTGAGTTAGACTCTGGTTGCTGACGTAAAGTTTCTGGTCTGTAATTAGAGCTGTATAGCGCTGTAGAAACAGAGAGAGTGTGAGTTAGACTCTGGTTGTTGGCGTAAAGTTTCTGGTCTGTAATTAGAGCTGTATAGCGCTGTAGAAACAGAGAGATTCAGAGTTAGACTCTGGTTGCTGACGTAAAGTTTCTGGTCTGTAATTAGAGCTGTATAGCACTGTAGAAACAGAGAGATTCAGAGTTAGACTCTGGTTGTTGGCGTAAAGTTTCTGGTCTGTAATTAGAGCTGTATAGCACTGTAGAAACAGAGAGAGTGTGAGTTAGACTCTGGTTGTTGGCGTAAAGTTTCTGGTCTGTAATTAGAGCTGTATAGCACTGTAGAAACAGAGAGAGTGTGAGTTAGACTCTGGTTGTTGGCGTAAAGTTTCTGGTCTGTAATTAGAGCTGTATAGCACTGTAGAAACAGAGAGAGTGTGAGTTAGACTCTGGTTGCTGACGTAAAGTTTCTGGTCTGTAATTAGAGCTGTATAGCGCTGTAGAAACAGAGAGAGTGTGAGTTAGACTCTGGTTGTTGGCGTAAAGTTTCTGGTCTGTAATTAGAGCTGTATAGCGCTGTAGAAACAGAGAGATTCAGAGTTAGACTCTGGTTGCTGACGTAAAGTTTCTGGTCTGTAATTAGAGCTGTATAGCACTGTAGAAACAGAGAGATTCAGAGTTAGACTCTGGTTGTTGGCGTAAAGTTTCTGGTCTGTAATTAGAGCTGTATAGTGCTGTAGAAACAGAGAGAGTGTGAGTTAGACTCTGGTTGTTGGCGTAAAGTTTCTGGTCTGTAATTAGAGCTGTATAGCGCTGTAGAAACAGAGAGAGTGTGAGTTAGACTCTGGTTGTTGGCGTAAAGTTTCTGGTCTGTAATTAGAGCTGTATAGCGCTGTAGCCTGCAGTGCGGAAGTCGTTACTCGCCTTGCTGCGAGCTACAAACCCCACGTGACGGGCCGGCAGCGCGGGAGGGGCAGCTGCAGGATTCTACTGCCCCCAGGCAGCGCTCCCAGTCACTATATAGCTCCCTCGCTCCCTCCCTCACCTCTCACTCTCTCTCCGCCTGCGCTGTGTGTGTTTGTGTATGATTAAGTCTGTGTGTGTGTCGCTCACACGCGCTCGGAGCTCTCGCCCAGCGGAGCACGCGGAACGGTTCTCGACTGCAGTTCTGAGCAGGTAGGCAAAGTAAAGTGTGCTTTGGGATGAGAGTCTGGGTCAGAAACAGAGAGGAAAGTTCACAGCTTCTCTCTTCTCTCTACTGGGGGAGGTTTTAAGGGGAGGTTTTTATCTCTTATGTGAAGTTCTCAAATTAGGTTAACACAGCAAGACACTTACTGAACACAGCTGTGTTAATGAGAAGAGAAAGAGGAAACACGAGAAACTAGTCAATATAGAGAAATACTCCACTGTAATGTTCTTATTGTTATGATTATGATGATTGTGGCATTTTCTTGTTGTTGTTGTTGTTGTTGTTGTTCTTCTTCTTCTTCTTCTTCTTCTTCTTCTTTTTCTTCTTCTTTTTCTTCTTCTTCTTATTATTATTAGAGAAAGTGAACATACATGAAAAACTAGGCTAATTCAAAGTATCTGAAGAATTGAAAATAATTACTTTGGTATAGTGTTTTTATTATTGTGATTATAATGATTATGCAGCTTTTTCTGTATTATTATTAATATTATTATAATTATTATTTGAGAAACAGAAAATATAAGAGAAGAAACAGGGCAAATTCAAAGTATCTGACAGACTGACAGATTATTTTATTATTATGATGACGATTATGACTTGTTTATTACTATTATATTACTATTATGTTGTTGTAGTTGTCATTTTTGTTTTGCTTTTGGTATTTTTATTGTTAGCATTATTATTATTATTATTATTATTATTATTATTATTAGAGAAAGAGAAAATATATGAGAAGAAACAGGGCAGATTCAAAGTATCTGACGGACTGACAGATTATTTTGTTATTATGATGACGATTATGACTTGTTTATTACTATTATATTACTATTATGTTGTTGTAGTTGTCATTTTTGTTTTGCTTTTGGTATTTTTATTGTTAGAGCTAGTGATATTATTATTATTATTATTATTATTATTATTATTATTATTAGAGAAAGAGAAAATATATGAGAAGAAACAGGGCAGATTCAAAGTATCTGATGGACTGACAGATTATTCTGTTATTATGATGATGATTATGATGGTTGTTTACTACTATTATTATTATTATTATTGCTGTTTTTATTATTATCTTTTTTTTGCACTTGGACTGTAGAGGAATTCACACTGTGATTTACGTTCTGTATTATATTACGATACTGTATTTTTTTAATGTATTTTGTTGTCCACACTTTTCCCCGTATTTGGCGGATACTGCGTTTCTCTGGATGAGGCTTAAACAAATTAAATGGTCTTTTAGAACATAAAGCTTGATTTGGGGGCAGTTTTATGTCTAGTTTGTCGGCCCTTCTCCTAAAAATGACCCCTTTTTAGTGGAGGTTAATCTGCTTCTCTGAACTCGAACCCAAAACTGACCTCTGTGTCACATTAGGTTTCCATCACACTGTAGACGTGCCAGCTCAGCGAGCGTTCTCTAAAGAAATGATGGATTTTTTTTTGTCCGTTGGTCAGAAAGAGATTTGATGCCTGATGTTGCGAGAAAGTCTTTTCATGCATGTGCAGTTCACATCTCCTCTAGAGTTCGGTACACTGTAAAGTGACCAGTGCTGAATTAATGCCTTAATTTCAGTTAAGCTCAGTTTATTTATATGGAGCATTCGATAACAGTCACTGTCCCACAGCAGCCGTAATACAGAAATGTAGGTGCAGCCACCGGATAAATGATGCCAACGGAGACAGGGTTGGAAAAAACTCCCAAAGAGCATGAGGAAGAACCACTGAGAAGAAATAAGACTCAAAAGGAGAAACTCTCTAAGAGCATGAGGAAGAACCACTGAGAAGAACCAAGACTTTAAAATTAAACTTTTTAAGAACATGAGGAAGAACCACTGAGAGGAACCAAGACTTTAAAAACAAACTCTTCAAGAACATGAGGAAGAACCACTGAGAGGAACCAAGACTTTAAAAACAAACTCTTCAAGAACATGAGGAAGAACCACTGAGAGGAACCAAGACTTGAAAGGAGAAACTCTTTAGGACCATGAAGAGGAACCACTGAGAGGAACCTAGTGTTAAAACATCTTTGAAAAGTGGAATTATGAGGTGAAACTCATAAAGAAGATCAATCACAGCCATTTGGACCACAAGAATGGTCAGATCCTCAGAGAACTCACTGAGCTGAGTGACCCGTGTGCCTGGTAGAGATTTGATGGACTACTTATAGAGTTCTTTTGTGTCCAGCTGGATTTACAGAAACACTGTAAGAGTTAATTTATCACTGCAGGTGTTCGTTTAACACAGTAGGTGCCAATTTAGCATTGTTGGTATGAATTTGATGCTGGGGATTTTGCTGTGTAGCATGTCAGATATCAGATATTAAAGACTTGTAAACGCTCGTAAAAATAAAGGGGCTAAATAGGGTTCTTTGGAGCAATGTCCACATAACGTGGTGGGGGGGCATCTTATGTCAGAGGGCCAGATCAGAATATGTGAAAATGAAACTTTATTCATCAATAATTACAAATATTTTTCAAAATATCAGAAATACAACCATGTAGAGTGATTTTGCGAGAGTTTGCCGACGACTCTATAAACGTGCAAATCTGCCGCCAGAGGAGTCACAGCAGGTGTGTGTTCACGATGGTCAGTGAAACGCATCAGCATGTTGAATCAGAGCTTTCTGTGAGACACTGTTTTTCCTATCACTGCATGAAAGATAAGAAATAGTTGATTATTTTTTTTCAGAGTAACAATAAAATATGACTCATGTATTTAGTATATTCCAATTCAAGCACTTCAAATATGTTCAAACATTTAATTTGTGAGACAAATCAATCAAGAATCTTTATATTTTCAGTTCTGTTTCACGTTCACTACATATGAAATTAATGCTGCAGCCACATTCAGAAATCACTGTATTAAATGGCCTGAATAGCCATGACTTTGTTCGGTCTTAAGGGCTCATACTTACTGAACTACTGAATTTGCTCTGATGAGAAGTTAGTGCGGTCAGATCTGGGTAGCTTGCAGTAGTTCCTCTGCCCTCTCCTAGGGCTGGGCAGTATGACAGTATATGTCGTTGTCGTGATAAATGATGTCAGTACAATACATTATGGTTTTCTGAACATAGGGTGTTTATCATCAGTGCTTGTAGACACTGACCAACTGCATGTTTCATTATGAAGAGCAAAGTTAGCCAGTTTAACTGGATTTAGTGCCAAATATTGAATATAGATCATTGTGTTCACAGTTTCTGATGGTAGTTTGTAGAATGTAGCACTACTGGTTCTTTTTCTCTGTTCCAACTGATCAGATGTCTGAAAAAATAAATATTGTGTATATTGCCGAGCTCTACCCTCTCCTGAATATTTATTGTGATGTCAATGTTTTGTCTACTGATGTTGAGTTCATTACAGTCTTTCGAAATATGAGGCTCATGCATTTGCTGTGGCTCTTAATGATGAAGTAAAAGTTTTGGCACCCCAGCATCTTTTGCATGCAACTGTATTTATTATTTCAGATTCAGTTGTTGTCCAAGATTTTTATAATAAATGTTACGTTTTTTTGATGAGGTTGTTGTTTATTTAGTGTCACTCTGATTGGTTTATCTCTGAAGTGGCTGAACTTGTCGATAATGTTGTCTGATTTCAGCGTATGTGAGATCTCTGGTGTTCAGGATGGAGCTTGATTGTCTGTGTTCATATTTTTGTTGCAGTTTCACGAACAGTGTGGGAAACCCATCCTGGCGAAACTCTCCAGCTGAATCGTATGAGGTCAGTGCTCCGTTACCAACGCTGTCATTGCTCCACTTTATACCAGCACTTACACACTCGCATCCAGCGCACATCCAGGATAAATGCACACATAAACAAATTTAAGCTGCCAAATATGTGTTAAAACCTGTCAGGTTCATATTTTCCCAACTCTGCCTCATCTGTATATTTCAGCACTTTGTGTAATTCCTCAACACTGTTGTTTTGAACAGTTTAGCAGAAATGAATTGCCAAAATGTTTTGACAGTTGTACACCATCACAGCAGCTACACTGTTAGAAATAAAGGTTCTGTTCAGGTACATTTCTCGTTCATCAAGGTACAAACAGTGTAAATGTTCCCTCAAAGCTCCAACAGTGGTTTTAAGGTCTGATTGTGAACCTTAAATAAGTTTCTCCAGGTGAAAAGTTCGTATTTGTACCTTTTCATAACCGAATGTTTTAAACAGAACAGTAAAATAAAAGCCTGGAGACGAGACGGGGTGTGTGGAGTCAGTACAGCTTAGAACATATCATTTCAGTGGATTATGGTTCAGTTATGTTCCCTGACTAAAGGTACTGAGATGGACACTTGAGGGTCCCACCCCAGTGACAGTTTCACACCTTTATTTCTGAGAGTGTAGATCAGTTTATGTTTGATACTCATCCCTAAAATGAAGCTGTGGAGTGAGGAACCACTTTTGGCTTCCTAAAGAACCTTTCTGGATGGTTCTCTAAGTAACCACTTTTATAAAAGAGATTAAACACCAATTAAAATCTTTCCTCGAACCGTACCTCTGGGCCGAGAGCCATTTAGGAATTTAGGAACCTTTATTTTTGACCATGTAAGAAGTGCTGGGTTGCTAACAACCCAAAGTTTGATGAATGAATGGTTGAGAAATTAATTAAAAAATAAAACTACATTATTAATTATTTACTAAATAGTTGAGTTTTTCTTGCAAAGTTATGAAAAAATGACTTCATGTGGTAATAATCAAATTAAATAGTTTTATTAAACTCAAATAAATAATTTGAATAAAATATTGGTTCGTTTAAAGTGTTTCTTTAAGTTGAATAAAATTAGTTTAATTACTTGTCTTAAATACTTAATTACATTAAGTCATTTTTTAGGTTGAACTGACAAACCGTTTTTACAGTGAACACTTGAATTTCAAATATTACGCAGACAAATAACAAAAGAATGATATACGTTATAAACCAGAGAGGTAAGAAATGAAAGTGGAAAGTGAGAGAAGAGAATATAAATAAATTCCCTCACTGTATTCACAGGTCCGCGGCAGGGCCCCATCGCTTAGTGAACATGCATTTTTGGAGCCTTAATAAATGTTATTTGCTCTATTTGGTAAACGTCCCACAGCTTTCGGATCCATAAGTTATATGTGGGGGGTCTGGGTTCATCCACTTAACTGTAATACACTCCAGGGTTGCTGTAAGTCGTATTTCTAGTGGATATTTCTTAGAGCTCCCCTTAGACCATCAGGTATCACTCCCAGTATCACCACTGCAGGATCTAGTGGGACATTCTGCTGAAACACCTCCTCAACAGCATCAAATACCTTCGTCCAAAAGACCTGTAACTTAGGGTGGAGACTGGAAGCCTGGGCCCACTGATGGTTCCTGGCCATTTTAGGTTAAAACACTGGATTATTTGTGCAGTGTAGTTGTGAGAGTGAGGAATTACAGTCTGAACCCATAAACAGACCTGAGGGGTTAGAAGAGCTGTAGTTCAGCCACAGTTAACAGCTTAATAACAAGGAGAAAACAATCAGCTCATCACTCTAGAGTTCATTTACTCAAACCACAACAACTGAAACAAACACCACAATGACTGTTTATTCATCCATTCATCTGTTCATCCGTCCATCCACCCATCCATTAATCTATGTTCATTATTGCCAGGATTTCACAATATTTATCAGTAATGTTTCACAGTAAAACACTGGTTTCATCACTTTATTGTGAAATCAGCTCATCTTAAGATTTTCTGTAATAATGCAGCAAATTACTGCAAGGTCAACATTAAGCCGTACTGCACAGCATTGTGGGATATGACATTTTAGTTTATGTTTACAGACTTCATATTTTTGATTGCTGAACTGCTGGAACAATGAGGGGTTGAGTGTTTATTGGTTTTGCCCGGTTTTTATGTGTGAACAGATTATAGGCAAAGTTAAAATGTCTGTAAACTCTGTATTTGTGTTTTAAAAATGCTTATTTGAGATATGAGCTACACACTGCAAAGCATGGTGAACAAATGTGTTCATTGATATTGTTTTTTTAAGTAACATATTTAGAGATCTGTTAAAATTAAGAGTTACTTTTTTTCATATCGTTAATCATAAAAAAAAACCTATACCTCCATTCTGTTGATTTTTATTTTTCTACATCATGTGAACACAGCAGCTGCCTTTTACACCATTGATGGATTGACTGTTTTTCTTTGGACAGCGACAATATGTAAATTTACAGTAAAATACTGTCTACTGAGCTGCACTACTTTTATAGTTGTTGTGTAAAAATACAGGAGATCACTGTATTTTTAATCACAGCTTATTATTGTGAGTGTTGAGCAGAATAAGAGCTACACAGTGATCTTGGGGTGCAGGTGAGTGTGGAGTCACAGTACACAGCTGCTGTTTTACTGTTATTTACTGTTAACATGCTTCAGTAAATCACTGTGAAAGTAATGCGGCTAGTAGACAGTAATTCACTGTAATTTTACAGACTGATTTGTCCAGACTGATGGCTCTATCCATCAGCCTTCTGTCTATCTATCCATCTATTCATACATTCATCCATACACTGGTCTGTCTGTCTGTCATCCATCCATCAGCACCTTTATAATATCCAGTTTGTCCAGTCTGAACATAATAATAATAGTAATAATAATAAGAAGAAGAATAATAGGCACAATAGCTGTCTATCCGTCCTTTCTATTGTTCCACAGTGTGTGTGTGTGTGTGTGTGTGTGTGTGTGTGTGTGTGTGTGTGTGTGTGTTATGATATTAGTTGTTTTTGTATGTTGCGTGTCGAGGCTTTTAGGGAGTTGACCCTGTTTTAATTGTGATGATACAGTCGAGTGTGTCTGACTGAGCCTTGAGGGCTTTACAATGCACACACACACACACACACGCACACACACACACACACACACACACACTGCTGACAGGGGAAAAACTCGACTGTGAAAATAATTTCTATTGATCGACTCTAACAGCAGCTTTGAGCGTCCATTTAAATCTTAAGAGCAGATCAAAGCGGGACAGTTCAGTATGGGACACCACCAGAGGGGGGTCATTTTGCAGAGAGAGAGAGAGAGGGAGAGATAGAGAGAGAGAGAGAGAGGGAGAGAGAGATAGAGAGAGAGAGAGAGAGAGAGAGAGAGAGAGAGAGAGAGAGAATAGTACAGAACCAAAAAAAGAAGCCAAAGTTGTTTTGTGGCACTGCAGGATTCTTTCATTCAGCCAAGTTGAGATGTTTGGACATGTGGCTGCTGTCAGGCTCGCAGTGTTTGTCTCTGAGAAAAACAACATCTAGCAGGAAACTGCTGAGCCTCAGTCTAGCTACTTCTTTGGGACGGGGGTCCAATACTCATAAATTATACAGTATCTACATGGATTATTCTATGAATTATTGTGTCTACTATGAATTACTCAGTATCTACTGTGAATTACTCAGTATCTACTATGAATTATTCAGTATCTACACGAATTATTCAGTATCTACTATGAATTATTCAGCATCTACTATGATTTATTCAGTATCAACTATGAATTATTCAGTATCTACTATGAATTATTCAGTATCTACTACAAATTATTCAGTATCTAATATGAATTATTCAGTATCTACTATGAATCTACTGTTTGAGGTCTGTATTTATGAGAATGTGAGCACTTGCAATTTAATGGCAGTTTAATGGACTTGGTACGTAAAGGCCTTTAGATAGAGAGATAGAGAAGGAGTGAGATAGAGGGAGAGATGGGGAGAGAGAGAGAGATGGGGAGAGAGAGGGAGAGAAGGAGAGAGAGAGAGAGATGGGGAGGGAGAGGGAGAGAGAGAGATTGGGAGAGAGAGAAAGCGAGAGAGAGAGATTGGGAGAGAGAGAGAGAGAGGGGGAGAGAGAGGGGGAGAGAGAGGGAGAGAGAGAGAAGGGGGGAGAGAGAGAGAGAGAAAGAGAGAGAGAGAGAGAGAGTTTGCAGTGGTGGTTTGGTGAGTGGCTGTTGTAAGAGATGAAAGTGTGTGTGAAATTCAGCGCCTCTTTCTCTTCCTGAACCCAAAACACCGCTGGCACACGACTAAACACACACCAAACTCACGGCCTCACAGCTGGGTCTCATTCATCCCTCCGTCTCTGCTCCCTCTCTCCCTCTCTCTCCCTAAAGACATTGTCCCGGGGTGAGAAAGTGTTTGCGTTTCCACGGGCGACGACGAGAGCCGCCGACGATGATGTCAAACCTGAGAAGGCTTTTTTAAAGCGGGCTCTTCAAAGAGAAAATTAAAAGACGGGGCCCTTTTGAGCTGCTCTTTGGGGAAACAATTACAGAAACATATTTTGAGGCTATATTCTAATTCCAACCAAATGTAATTAATTCAACACCTCCCTCTGATTGATGTGTTCTTCTCTGCGAGCTTCACACAGAGACTCTGCCGACTTTCAGCAACACTTTACACTGAGATTAGTCATTTATGATGTCATGATCAATGTATTAATCAGCTATTAATTAAAGGGGCTTTACCATGATTTCATTAATTAAAAAGTTATAGTAATTAAATATAATAATTATAATAATTTAACAGTTACGCATAATGTAAACAGAGTCATTCAGAGTGGTTTGGTGTGAAACGCTCTGTTCTAGAGAAACTTACAGAGCCAGAACTGTTCACAGTGGTGGTGATAGGAACCAGACATCCACCTCTAAAAGCTCCCTCACAGAAAGTTCCTACATGAAATGGTTATGAATTCACTGCCTGATGACTGAGACACTGTTTTATGATAGTTTTGAGAACTTAAACTCCATTCATGGTGGAGGGATACATAATATGCAGGGCGCTGTGAGGCAAAATAGTCCCCAAAGAAAACTTATTATTTCAGATTTTCCACTATTTTCCATCATCAACATTCCATATAAACTCAGAAGACTCGTGTAGGTTCACTGGTGGTTTTGGATAGTAAATAAAATGTCTATATTTGTGTTGTAGCCATGGCGACCCCTGGTTCCTATCACCACCACTGTAAAGACATCTGAACCATCTCACACCAAACCACTCTAAACAAGTCTCAACCATTCAGTTATTGAGTATTAATTACAGATGAAGTATAATATTAGCAGTAAGTCACAGTTTCTTTGACAATATCAAAATAATGCTGTAATATTATATACATTTTCTTTATATTTAAACAGGTGTAGAAATTGTGTAGAGAGTGCAGATTCTACATTTTTATTCCACATCACATCAGTGTTTTTGAGTAGAAGAGGAGAGAATTTATTATGATCTGAATTTGGTGGAAAGTTATCGAGTGTTTTACAGTTTTGTTTTGGAGAAAGAAAAAAAAATGAATTTGCTGTTTTTGTCATTTTGGAGAAAAAAGTCGGAGGCACAGACTCTAAGATACATACAGAATGCAATTCATAATGTACTATTCAGTAATAATAATGATAATAATAATAATAATAATAATAAAAATATCTGTTCATAAAACACTTTTCATGGTGGTAGCAGCTCAAACTGCTTTACAGACAGATAATAAAGTGTGTAACTAACTGTTCAATACACTATTCAGTAATAATAATAATAAAAATAATAATAATAACAGTAGTAGTACATAATAATAGTATTCTTTACTCATAGAGCACTTCGTGCTGGAAGCAGCTCAAAGTGTTTTATAGACAGGTGAGAAAGATTAACAGTAATAGAAGAAACTATGAGTATTAATTTAAAGTTCTATAAGACAATAACACAGATCAGTTTAATAAAATAAACACTAAAGAGCCGTAGAGCTTTAACGCAGCGCTGAGTTAAAGAGCTACGTTTTCAGATGTTTATTGAAAGTGAGCTCTGAGCTCGACTGTCTACACTCTCGGAAAAAAAGGTGCCAAACTCTCACTGGGGTGGAGCCCTCTAGAGTACATCTTCAGTTAGGGATCTGTTTCATATTCCACTGTATTATGTTTTTTAAAGCTGAATTGATTCCACACACGCTGACTCGTCACCAGGAGAGAACCTGGGAAAAACGTACTAAGTACACAGTCAGACTTTGAAACCCCTGATGTTCCTTTGAGGGGACGTTTACATTGTTTGTACCTCGATGAACGAAAAATGTACAGAACCTTTATTTCTGACTGTCTAATAAAAGCTGAACTGAGCTCCACAGTTTAGAAGCAGAATGACTGAAAGAGTCTCTCCACGTTTTCTGTGTTTTACTGAAGGAGTTCAGAAGGTCAGAATCTGCAGATCTAAGATCATAAACAGACAGACATTCAGGAGCTTTAGGGTCATTTAGAGCTTTAAAAACCAGCAGCAGAGCCAGGCGGTCAGTGCAGTGTGTAAACGTGGTGATATGAGCTCTCTGTGTTGTTTTAATAAAAACAGACAATAAACTGTAAATAAAAAGAGACACAGATGAAAAGGAGTCATTTAAAAGAATTAATAAATACTTTATTAATAAATATTTACAAAAATATATTTTAATGGTGATAAAGATAAAGAAGAGGTTGTTTTAAAGAAATAGATGGAAACATCTGTATTTTTTAAAAGTAACAGAGGAGGAGAGAGGGAGTGATAGAGCTAGGGTATTTAATGAAAGGAGAGATAATGGGGGGCATTTAAAGAAAGGAAATGTGTGTGTGGGGGGGGTGGTGGCTGGGGGGGGGTTAAAGAACACTGTATGTGCCCTGACCCACATCCCTTCACTAATGATGCCCTGCGGGTTCAGACCCTCATTACACACACACACACACACACACACGCACACACACACTCACACATACACTCACACAAACACACACTCACACACATCCCTCGTCCGCTCCGTGCGGCGCCGATAACCGACCTCCAGGGTCCTGCCGAATAGCGCACCAAAACCTGCAGCTACTGAACAGGTGCAGCCCCCCAGAGACGTACACACATACACACTCACACACCAGGCTGCATGTGAGTGTGTGTGTGTGTGTGTGTGTGTGTGTGCTGGAAGTAATGAAGGATGGCAGGTAGAGTGAGAACAGACCAGAATCCCCCCAGACAGGCTAGTGGCAACAACCCTCCCACCATCACCAGCCCCCCGAAAACACCACACACCCCCACCCCTGTATACACATAAACATACGCAAAGCACAAAAACACACAGTGCTGAGTGAACTTTAGACTGAGTTCATCCTCTAGTTTTAGTTTAGTCCAGTTTTAGTTTATTCTAGTTTAGTTTAGTTTAGTCTAGTTTAGGTTAGTCTAGTTTTACCTTATTCTAGTTTTACTTTATTCTAGTTTAGTTTAGTTTAATTTTACCTTATTCTAGTTTTACCTTATTCTAGTTTTAGTTTAGTCAAGTTTAGATTAGTCAAGTTTTACCTTATTCTAGTTTTAGTTTAGTCTAGTTTAGATTAGTCTAGTTTTACCTTATTCTAGTTTTAATTTATTCTAGTTTGGTTTAGCTGAGTTTTACTTTATTCTAGCTTATTTTAGTCTAGTTTTATTTTATTCTAGTTTAAGTTTAGTCTATTTTTAGTTGATTTGTTTCAGCTGCACAGTAAAAGTTGAGACTGACTGCTGTACTGTGAGGTTTTTGGGTCCCCAAAGTACAAACAATGTAAATGTAGTCAAATTTAAAAGGCTGAAAGGTCGAATTGCATGGTTTGTTGATTGTCTAAGTGAAAGTAACACATCATAAAATAACACAAAACCGTGTATCTTCATTTTTGTAGTTTTTCATTTTTTGACATAATTTGAAAAGGTCAGTGGCCCTTTATGACGGGTCAAAATTTCATGATGAACAGACCAACAGAAATGGGCCAAAATTACTTGGAAGAAATTATGCATATATATATATATATATATATATATATATATATATATATATATATATATATATATATATATATATGTGTGTGTTTGTGTGTGTGTGCATATCTATCCCCCAGTATGTTCAGCACAAAAACAGTAATCGTGCATTTAAAGTGTTTTCTGTAAGTTCTTCAAGGGTTCTGTAGTAGTGACAATGGTTCTATATAGAACCATAAACACGCAAAGAAACATGTCATCCTTAAAGCGTTCTTAGCATGGTGAAATGGTTCTTCACATAGATGGAGAATGGTTCTATGTAGCACCAAAAAGGGTTATTCTATTGTTACGATGTCATGCTTGTATACAATAACGCTTTTTTAGTGCTATACAAAGGTTCTATATAGAACCATAGACAACTTTTTAAATTATTATTATTTTCTTTTTTCTTCACAGCTGTAGCCGGAATGTGTGAAATCTGATGGATGTTTTTCTACTCAGTCCCGGATCAGGCTGGCCAAACATTTAATAACACCAAACCCACCGACATCCAGAAAAACACCGCAATTACACTCGTTTATTCCTGCCACTCCACCCTCTCCATCCCGCTGTCTTTCCTCCACCATGCCGAAGGAGGAGTGCAAAGTGGCTCCGGGCTGTAAGCAGCACAAGGAGCGGAAGCCCAAGAAGCCGCACTACATCCCGCGTCCCTTCGGCAAGCCGTACAACTACAAATGCTTCCAGTGTCCGTTCACCTGCATGGAGAAGTCGCACCTGTACAACCACATGAAGTACAGCCTGTGCAAAAACTCCCTCTCTCTGCTTATAGAGTCCGACTGGCCTTATAAGAAAGGCAACCTGCTCCATTCAGACCACCTGCGGCTCCAGCAGGGGGCGCTGAACTCTCGTAACAGTCCGGCTAAGGAGATGCCAGAAGGGGGCACTGTGGCAGAAGATGCTTCCATCCAAGCTCAAAACTTGGACCTCAGCTTCAACGAAGCTGAAGAGACGGAGACGGAAGAGCGGGACGCAGAGGGAGGGGCGGGCCAATCGGAGGCTGCGGAGACAAACACCAACGGTGCGACCAACGAAAGTCCGAAGCAGGAGGCGGAACTTGTGATGGCCGACGTGTTTTCATTGGAGGAGCAGCTGCTCAGAGCGCGGTCAGTAGAAGTGGAGGCCAAACTGCGCCATTACCGACTTTCCAAAACGTGCCTGTCCGGCCCGGCCGCGCTTCTGTCCGAACAGTTCCGCCTCCTTAGCAACCAGACGGCCAGCGCCAAGCCGAAGTCAGACACTGTGGCCGCTGGGTCGCTCCCCTGTTACCCTCCCCCTTTGACCCCGGGTCATGTGGACTGCTCCGAAGCCCCCGGCCTTAACCTCTCACTGCTGGGGGTGGGATACCCTTTGACCCCTGTCACCCCTGGACTCTTTTCCTACCTGAATCCTGCCCTCAGTGCCGCCAACGCAGCCGCTGTCACCACAGCGACCGGCTCGGCTCAGATCGGACCCCTGCCCTTCCTGGCGTCGGCGGCCCAGCTCACACACACTCACACACACTCGGACCGCACGCTGCTGACCCCTCCGAGACTCTACTACCCCTTCCTCTGCGAGCACACCTTCGGTAAGCAGCACATCATTCGTTACAGTTATTATTCATGTGGATCTGTATCTCAAACACTTTCCACTGTCCTTTCACACAAAAGGTTTGAACTTCATTCTGGATGTTTTCCAGCTTTCTCTGTCATTGTAGAATCTTTTACAGCTCTGTAAAACTAACTGTACAAAAAGTCATTAATTAAATTATATAATTAATTAATTAACACATTTCTTAGCCTCTAGTTTCTAATATTTGAACCTACACTGTATTTATTTTTGGTATAATGAATTAATTAATCATTTCTGTTGCCCCTGCAGGAGATCAAGCTAAGTCATTGAAGTCCAGCGTGTCTCTGGACACCGCTGCCCCCACATACACACCCAAACTGAACATGTGGAAGGTTCCAGCGCTGAGACCCTCGAACCCTCAGACCTCAAACTCAGCCTGGACTTCTCCTGGCCGCTCATCCACAGACAGGCTGCCGGCCCGCGACGCTAAAGAGCAGGGAGTGAAGAGGGCAGCGGCTGCTGTGGACTCCCACAGTGCACCAGTGGAGAAAAAAACACTGCTTTCCTTCCCACTGGACCGGGCCACGCCCACTGCCACCATAACAGCCGACCGGCTTCTCCTGCACAGCAGGTAAGAGCAGAGGTGAAACACCAACACCCCCCCTTAAGACACATGTAGTCAATCACTGCAGGCATAAATCGTGTGTGTGGTTCTGAAATAAACCTGCTGAAGTGGTTTCTGACACCGTGTACCATCACAAGATCGTAGATCTGTCTTATAGGATCGTTCTTCATTCTTCATTATTGCACACCACAGATGTTTGATTTGAAATCAACTACACACTTAAAAATGAGGGTTCTTCAAAAGTTCTTTTGTACAGAAAAGCATTCTATATAGAACCATGAACACTCAAAGAACCCTTTGTATGCTTAAATGGTTCTTTCCATGGTGAAGTCGTTCTTCAGGTTGATGGAGAATGTGCTGTATACGGTTCTATATAGGACCTTTTTGAAAAGGGTTCTATATAGCAACAAAAAGGTTCTTGTATTGTGTCAAGCTCAACAATAGAAGAACACTTTTTGGTGTTATATGGAACCCTTTTATAAAAGGTTACATCCAGAATGAAGTTTTAATAAAATTTCCATCCAGAATGAAGTTCTAATAAAATTTCCTTCCAAAATGAAGTTCTAATAAAATTTTTGGAGGTTAATTTTATTACAACTTCATTCTGATATATAAATTTTATTAGAACTTCATTCTGGACGTTAATTTTATTAGTATTTCATTCTGGATGTAAATTTTATTTTAATTTCATTCTGGATGTTTTCTTCTTTTTGACCTTGAGGGTTTTAAAACATGATGTTCCTTTATAACATCTCTACTTTCTTTTGCACCTCTTTCTGTCTTCTTTCTTCTCTTTTGTTCTGCTGTCCATCTCGCAGTCTTAGTTTGCCTGTTTTTCTCACTGTTTCTCTCTTGCTCTGTTTTCCTGTCTGTTTCTCTTCTCTTCTTTTCTCTCTTTCTCTAGTCTGCACTCTCAGGCCGGGCTGGACGAGCGCTTCTCCGTCAGCCCCTCCAGCCCTGGCTCCTCCCCCCTCCACGGCTCGGAGAGAGCGAGGGAGCAGGGCGAGGAGAAGGAGCGAGGGATGGACAGAGGGATGGAGAGCTGCGCGGCCGCTCTGCTGCGTGATCTCTCCTCGGCACTGCAGGAGTACCAGCATGCGGAGCGTCAGGCCGCCCTGCAGCCCGAACAGCGCCACCTGTGGGCCCACCTGGGTAAAATCCGCTCCGAGCTCTCCCACATCCAGCAGGCGCTCGAGCGGACGGCCCGCCAGAGCGACGGACCCCTAGACCTGTCCGTCAAGAAGGATGTGGTCGCCATGACGATCGCGGCGGAAGGTGTCAGGCAGCCGGGCGTCCTGGGAGATGGGAAGGAAGCAAAAGAGGAGACATGGTGCTCGGAGACGGACGAGGAAGAGGAAGACAGGGACGAGGGAGAGATGGACGAAGAAGGGAGCGAAATGAAAGAGAGACGCAAGCGTTCCCTGGACGTCCTGATCAAGCTGAACCAGTCGGGGGTCTCCATGGTGAAGCCGGGCGCTCCCCTGGTAAAGCCGGGCGTTTCCATGGTGAAGTCTGAAGTTCTGCCCGGAGTCGGTGGAGGTCTGGCGCTGAGGGCGGCTGAGGCAGAAGCTTTATGGCACAGCAGAACCACAAAGTGTGAAGCAGATTCCAGCGTGCTGCTGTGCTCGAAAACACCAAACCGCCCATCATCCATCCAGCACCTGGACCCTGTGTGCCCCCCCAGTCCACTGACGGCCACCGATGCCTAACTGCCCCTTCTCTGCCTGCTTAGCTGCCACCTATGAGTGGAAAAAGAGCCCATACTCAAATAAGAGCACTGCTACTATAGTGAGAATTCTCCGAACACAAGTAAAAGTATTTGGGTCAATCCACATGAAACCACTGAAGGCCTCCTGACTGACCGTCTCAGGTTTGCTTAATATTTCACAAATGAATATATTTTGATAAAAAGTCTCCAAAATGAAGGAAGGAAAAAAACGTTCTTAACTTTGAATGGAAGTTAATGGAACTAATTTTTTCCAGGGAATTTTGGACTATATATTCTGGAAATTCTTCATGAAATTTTTAAATTCTGTAAAAAAAGACAAAATTGGAGGTACACAGTGTTGTTCTGATAGCAATGATATAATACTACTTAATATTTTACATAAAATGAGTAACTGCTATTGTGCTTGAAAGATGTGTGCAAATTCTAGGCTTGTATCTTCACCAGTTTCTGAGATATAGAGACTTCAAAAAGTGGTTGTGGCCTTAAAATCCGAGCTACTAAAAAAGGTGCAAACATCATGACTTTTGAATTATTGAAGTTACATGCATGAAATTTGGACTGTTTCATTTAGACTTTACTACCAAAATCAGACGACATAGAGAAGGATGTTTACCATTTTACGTTGTGCTGAAAATCTGGAAAGAAATTGTGAATTTTAACCTTGTTGATCTCGACAATGAAGCACAATAGATTGTGGTATTATTCACATCGCAGTACTCTTTTTCCTAATTTTCCTAATGGCATTAGTCTTACAGTTATGAGGTTTTTTGATTTATAGAAACACATTCTGCTTACGATTTGAATTAAAACAATTTAAATTTAAATTACAGTTTAAATCTAAATTTACTAAAACGTTTTATTTTAATCAAAGCACATTTCAATGAACCAGATGTAGCAAATATAGCAAATTGAATATGAAGTTGGTATCATTAGCCAAACTATACTTATTAAATTGTCAAATACACATTTTACAATAGACATATAAAAAAAAAAACATATAAAAAAACAGGAACTACATATATAAGTGCAGTTTTTTTCAGATTTTTATAAAATAGCAAAAACAATTTATAGCAGTTAAACACACCTTAAAGCAAAGAATAATCCCTGGAATTTCCATGTATTTAGCGCCAAAATTTAAAAAGTTGTGACAGCAAAATTGCACCCTCTTCCACAGCACTGATTTTAAGGCAAAAAAAAAAATAAATCCCCTAAATCTCAAAAGAAGAATAATGAATATTCAAACCTAAAATTTTGCACAGTTTCTTGGGCATAATGACTTTACTTCCTGAAAATATTAAGCAAATACGAGATGGCCAGATAGTCAAATAAAATATCTAAAATCTGATGAACTTGGGTAGATTTGCCTTATTGCAATTTATAAGAATTTAATCGTTACAGTCTTACCAGTTTTCTGAAGTGTCTGTGTCCATGTCCACTGCTGATGACCACCTGACCTACAACACCCCCCCCCCACCTCCATGCTATCCTTCACCTATGACTCAAACAGAACTGAACAGAACTTTTAACTTAACTCAGAATCTGGGAGAAACAGACTTCTAATGGACTTCTAGCAGAGAGAGCGAGTGACCATGAACTCCAACCCTGTTCATACTGTATACCAAAGGAGAACCTCAGAACCACAGCCAGGATGAGTGAAATCAATCTGTTCAACATATCCAACCTCCAACGTACCACAGACAAAGAAACAGAAACCCAGTAGAGCTGACTGCCTTCTGCTTTTCATTTATTACGAATGACATGGAAATAAGAAATTTAGATGTTTAAAATGCATCGTTTTTGGCTTCGTTAGTGACGGCATTTACCAATTATATCAGCATGTTAACATCTACTTCACAAACACGTCTCTCAGTAAAACAGATCTAATAAAATAAAATGAGCTAAGAATTGGGTGAAGAACGAACAAAACAAAAAACAAACGAGTCTGAGAGCAAAAGACGTGAATTTGGGACGCCAAAGCCGAGCACCTTACGGAAGAGACAACAGAGGGAAGGTTTCATCTCAGGCCGTCCACACATGTCCAGATATTTTTGAAAATGTAATTCTGACCTCCCTTCCACACAGACATGCTTTCATTTTTGAAAACTCCACCTTTTCAATGTGGATGGGCAAAAAGGCAGCTTTTGTGCATCTGTGTAGCTGTTTACAGTTATTGATCATGCAGAACTCTGATTTGGGAGTTGATAACCAGTTTATTATTAAATTTGACATTAATTTTCACTAAACTGTAGTGGCGTCAGAGCGTAATGAACTCAGTTCTTGTAAATGTGGCATCACCTCGACTGCAACTATTAAAAATACCTTGATGATTCTACAGATATATGACTGGATGATCTTTAACCAAAGTCAGATTCCAAATAAATCATAACTACATGATTCAAATGGGAAGAATAACAAGAAAAGCTCAGCTTGTCTGCCTGATCAGGACCGTGTGGATGTATCAGAGATGGTAGTGTAGCTGTGTGTAAACCAGCCCACTGCAAGTAGTAGGTTTCCTTCTGCTTATTTCAGCTTTTATTTTCTGGCAGAGTTTGAGCATTAAATCTGTGTGAAATACAGAATTATGGAGGACTGAAGCTCTGAAGGTCACAGCCTGCTGTGTTTGTAACATGCATCCATTGGCAATATCAAATGTTATAGGGTGTTGTCTCCCCCTACTGGGCTGGCGTGCTCGTGCAAGCGTTTTTTAAATCTTTGCTGGTTCTCGCATGGACGGAGAGATTTCCGAAAGCACTGCTGGTGCAATATTCTGAAAACGGAAGTACATTTTAAAAATTTTAGCCACGTGTGGACGAGGCCTCGGTCATCAATGTGACCGCGTCAAATAATGACTTAATTATTGTAATTATTCAGGAATTTACATAGTAACGTAATGGATGGAAAGAGAAAGAAAAGTCACAAAATGAAGTACTAATCAGATTTCAGAGATACGGCTGAAAATAAAGCGAATTTATTTTGTACAGAATGTATTTACAGTGATATTTAAATGTTTTGCTGTGTTGTGTGGACTCTAAAGAGTTTCATTTGCACTGTGTAAATATTCAGCTTCTGTTTCCTGCAGGATCTCTATGGCGTGTTTGATGAAACTGACTCTCACTGATCCTCCATCACTCGCACAGAAACGTTACCTTTTCACCAAAGCGAAAGGAAGAAAACTCTCTTCTTCAGTCACTCAATAGGAAAGTGTTGCCGAACTTGTTCATATTATTGTGAATTTGATGTTCATTGCAGAATTTCGAGTGAATAAAACAGTAAAATATGAAAAAAGTTCTTCGGTTAATTGCTTTTTGGGGGATTTATTTTAAAGGGCCCACATTTTTCTAGTTGATGTGCACTTATGTTTACAGATTTTTTTATGTACCAAAAATAATTCACTTTAAATGACTATTTTCCAACCTCTCTTCCTCCCTTACAGTTAAACAGGCTGTGTTTTTTTTTGTTACTGCACATTTAAAACTGACATATGTAAATGAGCTGTGTTCTGATTGGCTGCCTCACCTTCAGTGTGAATGGGTGGAGCTGAACTGCTGTAGACTGAACAGGAGTATATATATATATATATATATATATATATATATACACATTGATCGCTGTTGTCGGACCAAAACCTTGTATCTCCAAAATGGTAACTTTACAGGAGAAGGAAAAAACCTACTTTACTTTTAATGTAAGTCAATGGAACCAGACTTTTTTCCACATCATTTTGGGCTGTTTCTTTTGATCCATTCATCTTGAAATTTACACACAATGTAAAGGACAGTAGGCATTTTCGAATTATGTCAAAAACTGAAAAAAGAGGTTTTGATCCGACATCAGCAATATATATATATATCAATTGTTTTTTTTTTTTGTGACATCACAAAAACAGTGAATTCAAAGTGGGCTGTTTCTGCAGCTTAGTTTTCATAAATAGACTGTATGGAGTGGGGAGTGAATGATAGGTTCTGAAACTTTAATGGTGCTTATACACTACATAAAACTCTTTTATTTAAAAAAAAAAGGAAAAATTTTAAAAAGTGATTTAAACACCTGAAAGATCTGCAGGGTTTGTCCTCTCAAGCTAGTGCTGCCATTAATATTTGTATGTGACATTGTTTTCCTCTAAATAAACATGATTAGGCTTTAATATGGTGCCAAGCAACAAACAGAACTTTTGTTGGAAAACCCTGATGTCCCCAAACTTTTGATGTGCGCTCTATATTGGTAACCGCTGTGGACCAAAACATTTTTTTCTCCGTCAGTGGCCGAGGGAGGTTTTTAAAGCCTCTGCATTAGCTGTATCTGTGGGGACAGATTTGTCGGGGAGGTCGAGCCTCAGGTCAGGAGGCCTCAGACACGGCCGTCGCCGGGAAACGGTTGCTGGTGGTAACGTGGTTCACCCTAATGGAAGCCGACGGGGGTTTTTTGTCTTGTTGTGGGTTTATGGGATGTGTAATGACGTTTTGCCCCGCTCCATTAAAGGTGAAGCTCCTCTCACGGCCGTACCTGAACAGAGGTCACCCTCAGGGGTCACGGGGAAAGGTCAGGAAAGGGTTGACGCACCTGCACGCTAAAGGTCACCTGCCAGGCTCTAAAGGCCAAAAACCTGAGTTAAAAAATCTTTCCGCTATAACAGATTCTGATCACAACCTCAGTAGCCATGCCAAATAAATCAGCCCTCTGTCATATTAAAAACAGAGTCTGAACAGGACCTGGAGATGAATGTGATTCCAGCATGGAGAACATGCAGCATTTAACACTTGGATCTAATGCTAAGCGCAGCATAGCCATTTTCAAACTCAGATTAAAAACATTACAGTTTTCTTTTGTTTTTGATTAGATGCCCAGAAACAACTTTTATGCTTTTTCTGCATTCTTAGACCTTAAAACCCAACCCAAATGTTCAGGACACAGGGCTTTACAGGTGTTTGTAATTACTCAGGTGTGTTTAATTACTTCATTTGTGCTGGTATAGGAGAGCTTTCACCTTCGAGTCTTGAGTCTAGACCTTTGGCTCCTGTTGGAATCTTCTCTTGCTGTTTATCAGCATGAGGACCAGAGTTGTACCAAGGAAAGTCAAGGAATCCATTAAGGCTGAGAAACATGAATAAAACAGTAAGAGACATCAGCCAAACCTTAGACTTACCAACATGGAACATTATCAAGAAGAAAGCTAGATGGTGAGTTTAGTAACCATAACGAGGCTGGTAGGCCAAGGAAGATCTCAACAGTCGATGACAGAAAAATTCTTACCATAATAAAGAAAAATCCTCATACACCTTTTTGACAGTTCAGAAATGACTACTGTCCACAGAAGACTACATGAACAGGGATACAGAGGCTACACTGCAAGAAGCAAAGCACAAGTCAGCCGCAAAAGAATGATGGCCAGGTTATAGTTTGCTAAAAAGTACTTAAAAGACTTTGCAGATTCTACCAGAAAGACTCAAGAGGCCAGCGTGAAGACAAAAAATTCAATCCTTGATATGATTTTACAATTTGAAAGATGACAATTATTGGGGAACATTTGCCGTGGACCCCATGATTGGCCCAGGTCTTGGAGTGTCTGGATCCTCGCAGATCCTGCCATCACTGCGGTCGCTGTAATAGGGTGGAGCTCACTCCCAGGGCAACCAAGTGGGGACCAAACTGGTGGCAGCAGGGAAGAAGGAGGGGAACATTAAGAGGTTGGCAGCACCTGAAGGCAGCAAAACAAGCATGTCAGTCAAGTCTTTTTAAAGGTGGCCAGAGTAATGAGTGACGTAGCTTTGGAGTCTCCCAGGTAGAACTAGAACTGCTAAAGCTTTCATTTCTGTAAAAGGGTCTTGGGGACAGATGAGAGGGAGATTAACTTCTGTCCGAGTGATGGCGAGAACAAAGCATGGAGGCGAAAAGGAATTGGCCAAGATCCAAAGCATATCACCTCATCTGTGAAACATGGTGGTGGGAGTGTTATGGCCTGGACCTGTATGACTGTCACAGGTATTGGCTCACTCATCTTCAGTGATGATATAATTGATGATGGCAGTGGCAAAATGAATTCTGAGGTGTGTAGAAACATCTTATTAGATCAAGTTCAGGAAAATGCCTCCAAACTTTTTGGATGGTGCTTCATCCTACAGCAAGACAATGATCACAAACATACTACCAAAGCAACAAAGGAGCTTTTCAAAAACTAAAAACTGGAGAATTCTTGACTGGCCAAGTCAGTCAGCTGATCTGAATCCCACTAAGCGTGCCTTTCATATGCTGAAGAAAAAATTAAGGGGAAAAAACAAGCCCCCCAAAACAGGCAGGAGCTGAAGATGGCTGCAGTACAAGCCTGGCAGATCATAACCAGAGAAGATACTCAGAACCTGCTGATGTTTATAAGCCATTGCATGCAGATGACATGCAACAAAGTACTAAGCATTGCTAATTTACTGTGAATATCACTGCTGTGTCCTAAACATTATGGTGTTTTATTTGGGGGGTGGGGTTTAATGTGGCAGCTGAACCTTCAAATATTACACTATGCCAACAATAAGCAGAGCAATAAGACACAAATTGGTCACCCTGCATCAGAAACGTCTCCCATTTTCAGAAATTTTGCGTTATACAGGTGTTTCCAGATGTGCGAACTCTTCTTCAGAAGCATGATAAAAACAGGCGAAGCTGAGGGGCAGAAATGCAGTGGTCAGCCATGGAAACTGAGGGCAAAAGAATGAGCTACATCAGACTTACTTATCTTTGAAATCGGAAGACGTCCAGCAGCGTTTCAGCTCAGAACTCCCAAAAACCGCTGGGACCCTCATACGCCCGTCTACAGTCCAGGTAAGTCTTGTCAGAAATGGTCTTCACGGAACAGTCGGGACCAAAAAAACATGTTTCAGAGGGAGAAACAAAACCAAGCGACTCTCGTTTGCACAAAACACAAGCACTGGGGTGCAGAAAAGGTGCAGGTGCTCTGGACTAATGGAATGTTTGGCTCTGACAGAAGGCAGTTTGTCCAGTTTAGGGCTGGACAGTGCTGCGTGGATCAGTGTCTGGACTCAACAGTGAAGCATGGTGGAGGTTCCCTGCAGGTTTGGAGCTGAATTTCTGCAAACAGGGTTGGTGATTTGGTCAAAATGAATGGCCCCCTCATTGCTGAGAACCAGGGCAAGTTCTTAAAGAGGCTTAGAACAGCCTACCAGCCGAGTACCGTAAAGAACTGCACGCCAACGCATCTAAGAGAACTGATGCTGTTTACAAAGCAAGCAGTGGTCGCACCAAAAATATTGATTTGATTTAGATTTTTTTTGTTTAGTGCATTTTCTAGAAAGTTTATTGTTGAATAAAAAGTACACATTATTTTTCAATTTTATTCTGAGTTTATTCACAAAAAAAGGAAAAAATGCACAGTACTGTGTACATATAGAATTATCAATTCATAAGAGACAAAGCATCACTGTTTTTGTATTTATTTATTTATTTATTTATTTACTTTTTGCACAGTTTATAGTTTGAAAATCTCTTTACTCTGTCCACATTTCATAATGAATAAACTGAACAGAAGTAGTCCAAAATTACTTGGAATAAAATGTTTTAGCATTGAATTGTATTAAAAGTAAAAAAGCCCTACAAGGGACGAAACCCAAATTTGTTATTGAATTTTATTATTTTATTTTTTTTTACAATAATGCTATATACATAGGCTATAAAACTACATAGAGCATAAAACAGTGGTTGAGTTTGATGGCTGGATGGTTTTTTACTGTTTTAGTACTGTTTTTTCATTACATTTTTAGCAGTAGCTTTTCCCTGTGATTAGATTTCAAAGCCAGAAATAATCATATTATTTTAATACTGTAATGTCAGAACCCATCAGCTGCAGCCACCTATAGATGTAAACGTACTGTAATAATCTTATACTGACTTTATGGATTACAGCATGAAATATTATGTCAGTAGTAAACATCCGACATATAAACAGCACAAAAGCCTGAGAAGATCACAGAAAACATAAATCAGATGTACAAATAATTCAAAAGACGTGCAGAATCTGGACAGAAAAGGCAGGAATAAAGAAGCGTCTTCAGTCTGGACTTAAAGGTGGTCAAATCCGGGTCACCTCTGAGATGCTCTGGCCGCTGTTCTGAAGCGGATGGAAGGAGAGGATGTCGTTGAAAAAGGGGGATGACCGTGTCTTTTTTTTTAAACGCTCCCACCCGAATCGAGCCCTGCAGACGGGTCAATCTGCCCCTGCATGGTCAGTTCAGACGGCTCTGGACCAGCTGCCCTCACAGGTTACCGTGACGACGACAGCTACCCGTCCGACTCTGTTTCCTCTTCTTCCCTAGGTGATGTCACTTCCTATTAACGTCCTAATTACATCCTTAAACAGTTTCTCAGTGACCTAATGACTCTCTCCCTCCTGAGTGTTTCTCACAGCAGGAAATAAAACCACTGAGCGTTGGACACTGTCGGACACCGTCGGACACCATCGGACACCGTCGGACACACAGGGAGATTTTCAGAGGAAAACCTTTAAAAACCCTCTCATTCCATTCATTTCAGCTAAAGCACCTCAGCTGGATATAAAGAGAAAATCCTTAAATTTATACACATAAACATTTAGACACTTATACACACTTATACACATACATTTATACACAAACATTTATTTACTTATAAAATTATATACAAATATACACAAGTACTGTATTTATACACACTCATATACATGTATATACACACATATATCTCTACATTTATATAAGCATCAATTTACTTACACATGTATTCAATTATATGTATACATACGTGCAGTTATACATTTAGAAACTTGTATGTATGCACACAAACATTTACATAATTATATATTTATACACAAACATACACATATTTATAGTCATATACACATATTTATAGTCATATACACATATTTATAGTCATATATATATATATATATATATATATATATTTCTATAAGTAAACATCTATTTACTTATATACATGCATTATATATGTATTTGTACATAAGCATTTATTAACATTTTATACGCTCACATGTATATTCATGTAAACATTTATACACTCATATTTATACTTGTGACCTTTGTACAGTTATACATTTATACATGTATACCTGTTTGTGCAGACACTGTTTGTGCTGTGCTTTCCTTTTTTTTTTCTCTTCATCCTTTATCTTTTTTCTTTTTTTCTCTCCTCTCCACGTCTAATTCTTCATTCAGCTCTGCTGTTGTTCCTTCGTTCTTTCTGGATCAGAATCATCTGAGTCAAACCCTTACACACACACACACACACACACACACACACACACACACACACACACACACTTTTATGCACCTGAGTGCTGTGAAAGGTACAATTAAATTTCTTAATCACAATGAATTAACACTTTTTTTTAAACAATGAGAAAAATAAATATAATGGTATATTATTTTTCTCTTTTATGTTCATTAAAAGATCATTACAGGAGATCATTAAGAGAATTTAACTCTCATGTTTTTCCTTTATATTATTTCATACATAACAGTGTATATATATATATAGTGTATAAATCCTCGCTGTCATGCAAAATTCTTATATCTTAACTTTAACTAACCATTACAAAATGAACATATATACATATATATTTTTGCTGTTTAATTCATGTTGTCAATGCTGTTCCCATCAAAGTAACACACACACATTCATTTTATTTAAGATATAATAATCTAAAAAATCCACAATTATCCACAGTGTAGATAATGTGGATAATTGTAAATTTCCAGATTTCATTGGATTTCAATAAATAACCTGCAGTGACACTTCCACTTCTTATAATGGAAGAACGTGTCATTTACAGTAGTGACCACAAGAGGGCAGCAAAACAACATATATGAATACAGGTCTAACCTATATCCTCATCAGCAGCCAGTCAGGAATGTTCACTAACATTACAGTGCAGATGGTCCTCGCTGCATTTATCTTCTTTATAGGCAGTTTATCATTTATTGTGATGTCATAGAATAGCTGATATTCCCCATTTAGACGAGAAACATCCACACATACTGTCTTACAGTCCAGATCATAGTTAAAACTGAAAACATAATTACTGGAGCTGAGTAGAGGAGTCTGAAACCAAACTTTATTGTTGTTGTAATGAAATAATCAATTATAGGTAAAATAGCCACTTAAAATGTCTTGTGTATAAAGTCTGAGGTTTAAACCCTGCGTGTCAAACACAAGGCTGGTGGGCCACATCAGGCCTCACAAAATGATTTTAATTTAAATTATTTTAATCAGCCTGTTTCACAATGCACTGCACTACAGTCCCCAGCATGCACTGCAACATAATGCAACAGGTACTATTTGTGTGGTGGATCATTCTCAGCACTGCAGTAACACTGATGTGGTGGTGGTGTGTTAGTGTGTGTTGCGCTGGTCTGAGTGGATCAGACACAGCAGTGCTGCTGGAGTTTTTAAACAGATCAGTGTCACTGCTGGACTGAGAATAGTCCACCAACCAAAAATATCCAGCCAGCAGCGTCCTGTGGGCAGCGTCCTGTGACCACTGATGAAGGACTAGAGGATGACCAATACAAACTGTGCAGCAGCAGATGAGCTATCATCTCTGACTTTACATCTACAAGGTGGACTGACAAGGTAGGAGTGTCTAATAGAGTGGACAGTGAGTGGACACAGTGTTTAAAACTCCAGCAGCACTGCTGTGTCTGATCCACTCACACTCGCACCAGCACAACACACACTAACACACTACCACCACGTCAGTGTTACTGCAGTGCTGAGAATGATCCACCACCCAAATAGTACCTGCTCTGTGAGGGTCCATGGGGGTCATGACCACTGAAGAACAGGGTAAAAGGGGGCTAACAAAGTATCAGAGAAACAGATGGACTACAGTCTGTAACTGTAGAACTACAAAGTGCACCTATATAGTAAGTGGAGCGGACAGTGGAACATCCAGCATCTCTCAGCAGGAACTGAAGATTGTTCGACTCTGTCCTTCTGTTTTTGGATCCTTCTGGTCTAAAATAAGAGGCTAAAGCTCCACAGTGAGAAGAGAGATCAACAGTAAAGCAGAACAGCAGCTGAACCAGCACAGCAGAACCACATTAAACCCAGAAAAAGGAGTTAGGGACTGAATGTTAATGACTGAATGAAAATGTAACTGAGGAAACGTAAGATTACTTTACTCACTAATATACTTGAGTAAAAATGTACTTGAACAGACTGGGCCACTGTAACTGGTTGAAAGGATTCCTGAGGAGTAGAAATGTTAGTGGCTGGCACCCTCTAGTGGACACTGAGTGAAGCACTAACAGTGCACAGTTAAAATAACAACATTGCTACAAAATAACAACAAAATTGTTATTGCTTTGGCATTATTGCAGTCTATATGTATATTCTACACACAGTACCATGCAAAAGGCTTAGGTACTCAAGCGTATTACGTAAAACCATTTATTCTGACAATAAGTGTGATTTTGCTTGTAGAAATCACCATATTTCTTTAGACTAAATACAAATAAACATATAGTAAAAAGAAAGGATTTTTAAATAGTTGCTATTACATGGATTTAAGAAATTTCATGAGCACCGCACCTTTTAATTTAATGAAGCATTGATTACATAAATTTTACAAAGTTTCCATTGAAAATCAGCCCATTTCAGATGAGCTCGAGCCCAGAGAAGTCAGCGGTGTTTCTGGACATTGTTGATATGTGACTTGCACTGTGCAGAGTTCTGTCTTATCCTGCATTTGTGGATGCAGTGACGGACAGTGTTTATTGATAACGGTTTGTCAAATTATTCCTGAGCTCAAATGGTGACCTTCATCATAGAAATAAGCTGGTTTTAATGGAGTGTCACCTGAGGGGGCGAAGGTGTTGTTTTTGGCCTTTTCACACAGAGATTTCTCTGGATTCCCTGAATATGTTGATTATATTATGCACCATAAAGAGTGAAATACCTAAAATGCTTGTAACCCCTTTTTGAGGAACATTGTTTTTGAACTGCTGGATTTTTTGCTGATACAAATTTTTGCCTTGATCCATCCTCGTTCATAAAGGACCCAGCTTTTCCGGGATGTTCCTTTTATATCCAAGCATGATTACATCACCTGTTTAAATTGACCCCCTCTCAACTTTTTTGCACTGTGTTTATGTGGCATTAATTTCAGAATCAGCAAATATTTACAAGAAACAAGGTAAAGCATTAAACATCTTGTCTTTGCACTGTTTTTTGTTTATATAGAGGTCAAAGTAGATTTCTTAATTATTATTTTATTTTACCTACTCTCCCAACTTTTTTGGAATAGGCTTTGTGCATAAAACCACTACTTATTGTACATTGTTTTTTATTAGTAGTTAGTTTTTATTCTAATATTAGTATTTTTTCTGAAAAATAAATGCTAACTGCCCAAGAAAATAGTTTTTAAAATATAGTTTGTTAACATGCCTAAATCTTTTGCATAGTAGTGTATATCTTGTTAGGAAATAAATATTGTTATGCTAATAAATAAAAATAAATGATAGCGAATACAGACAGACAGATATGGTAATAGATAGATGGATAGATAGATAGATAGATAGATAGATAGATAGATAGATGCTGAAATGTGTTCATAGTTAATTAGTTCAGTGTTACTGAAAATGTGAGAATGAAGTACATTTATTATGAGAGTTGTTTCACTTTTTGAATTTTCACTTAAATTATGTTTCTTTAAATATTATTAAAGTATTACATGTTTCTAAAAAAATGACTAAATGTTTACATACTTTACAAATAGTACTAAATGATTTTACACATTTCTATATCACTCAGTTCTTACACATTTCCATTATAAGTGAGTGAACATGTGGTAGATGAGTCGTATGATTGAAGGTTTAAACTGAATCATTTTGAACTGAACTGGATAATTTAAACAAATCCACTGAGCACACACAACTACAAAGAGCATCACTGTGTGTGTGTGTGTGTGTGTGTGTGTGTGTGCATGTGTGTAGGAGCACCTCAGTGAACACACACTGATTATCATCAACAAAGTGTCCATGTAGCTTCTCTATGTGTCTGTCTTGCACAGAACTGAGGTTCAGGATTAAAACTAATCTTCAGAGCAAACATACTCAGTCTCGTCACACAGAAATCTGCCCAGCTGTGTTTACCAGATCTGCTTCAACAATAAAAATTACCCACAACCCACCAACACACGCTAAAGCCCAAAACTAGCACTCACTAACACACCAACACACGCTAAAGCCCAAAACTAGCACTCACTAACACACCAACACACGCTAAAGCACAAAACTAGCCCACACTAACACACCAACACACGCTAAAGCACAAAACTAGCCCATACTAACACACCAACACACGCTAAAGCACAAAACTAGCCCACACAATCACACCAACACACGCTAAAGCACAAAACTAGCCCACACTAACACACCAACACACGCTAAAGCCCAAAACTAGCACTCACTAACACACCAACACACGCTAAAGCACAAAACTAGCCCATACTAACACACCAACACACGCTAAAGCACAAAACTAGCCCACACTAACACACCAACACACGCTAAAGCACAAAACTAGCCCACACAAACACACCAACACACGCTAAAGCCCAAAATTAGCCCACACAAACACACGCTAAAGCACAAAACTAGCCCACACAAACACACCAACACACGCTAAAGCACAAAACTAGCCCACACAATCACACCAACACACGCTAAAGCACAAAACTAGCCCACACTAACACACCAACACACGCTAAAGCACAAAACTAGCCCACACAATCACACCAACACACGCTAAAGCACAAAACTAGCCCACACTAACACACCAACACACGCTAAAGCACAAAACTAGCCCACACAATCACACCAACACACGCTAAAGCCCAAAATTAGCACTCACTAACACACCAACACACGCTAAAGCACAAAACTAGCCCACACTAACACATCAACACACGCTAAAGCACAAAACTAGCCCACACAAACACACCAACACACGCTAAAACCCAAAACTAGCCCATACTAACACACCAACACACGCTAAAGCCCAAAACTAGCCCACACAAACACACCAACAAACGCTAAAGCCCAAAATTAGCCCACACAAACACACCAACACACGCTAAAGCCCAAAATTAGCCCACACAAACACACGCTAAAGCACAAAACTAGCCCACACAAACACACCAAGACACGCTAAAGCACAAAATTAGCACACACTAACACACCAACACACGCTAAAACCCAAAACTAGCCCACACAAACACACCAACACACGCTAAAGCACAAAATTAGTGCACAAACACACCAACACAGACGCTAAAGCCCAAAATTAGCCCACACAAACACATCAACACACGCTAAAACCCAAAACTAGCCCACACAAACACACCAACACACGCTAAAGCACAAAATTAGCACACACAAACACATCAACACACGCTAAAACCCAAAACTAGCCCACACAAACACACCAACACACACGCTAAAGCCTAAAATTAGCCCACACAAACACACTAACGCACGCTAAAGCCCAAAATTAGCCCACACAAACACACTGACACACGCCAAGGCCCAAAATTAGCCCACACTAACACACGCTAAAGCCTAAAATTAGCACTCACAAACACACCGACACACGCTAAAGCCTAACATTAGCACACACAAACACACCAACACACGCTAAAGCCCAAAATTAGCACACACTAACACACCAACACACGCTAAAGCCCAAAATTAACCCACACAAACACACCAACACATGCTAAAGCACAAAACTAGCCCACACAACCCACCAACACACGCTAAAGCCCAAAACTAGCACTCACAATCACACCAACGCACGCTAAAACCCAAAACTAGCCCACACAAACACACCAACACACGCTAAAACCCAAAACTAGCCCACACCAACACACGCTAAAGCACAAAACTAGCCCACACAATCACACCAACGCACGCTAAAGCCCAAAACTAGCCCACACCAACACACGCTAAAGCACAAAACTAGCCCACACAATCACACCAACACACGCTAAAGCCCAAAACTAGGCCACACAATCACTGGATCTAAGACTGAGTAAATCAAGACAACCAAATAATATATTCATTCATTCATTCATCATCTAAACCGCTTATCCTTCTGGGTTGCGGTGGGGTGCTGGAGCCTATCCCAGCTGTCATTGGGCGGAAGATAGGACACACCCTGGACAGGTCGCCAGTCCATCGCAGGGCAAATAATATATAAATATGTGTAATACAGGGTGATTCAAAAAGATTCATCTGATTTCAAAGTGCCGTATTTTTACAACCGTGAGGCGCCTAGGAACCAATCACAATCCAACTGAAAGAGGGGGTCTTAGAGTTTCTGACTGTCAGTGGAAGACGGCTCCCTTCAGTCTGTGAGGAGATGAGACCCCTGAGCAGGAAGCGTTCTGCGTTCTCCACTTCAATAAGAGTGAATCCGTCATAACTGTGCAGTGTGATTTTTATGGGCAGCAAAGCTCCAACAGCTCAGAGCGTTCGTCGTTGGTTCCACAACACTGGATGATCTCCGAAATCGCACTGAAAGAGCCGTGAGTGCAGCAACACCCGACATGCTCAATCCAGTATGGGATGAATTTGACTATGGTGTTGATGTTGTCTGTACAGCTGGAGGAGGTTCATACTGAGCACTTGTACATACATACATCATCTAAACCGCTTATCCTTCTGGGTTGCGGTGGGGTGCTGGAGCCTATCCCAGCTGTCATTGGGCGAAAGGCAGGATACACCCTGGACAGGTCGCCAGTGCATCGCAGGGCAGACAGACAGACATATACATTCACACACTCATTCACACCTAGGGGCAATTTAGCATATCCAATCAACCTGACTGCATGTTTTTGGACTGTGGGAGGAAACCGGAGTACCCGGAGGAAACCCACGCAGACACGGGGAGAACAGGCAAACTCCACACAGAAACGACCTCGGTCACCCGGCCAGGAATCGAACCCAGGCCATTCTCGCTGTGAGGCAACAGCGCTACCCACTGCGCCACCGTGCTGCCAGCACTTGTACAATTACATAATAAACTTTATGCTCATTTAAACCATTTACAGTTTACTGTATTGTTCTGTTATGGTTTACAAGTGAAGTAAATCATTCTGAAACTGGATGAATCTTCTTGAATCACCATGTATATATTAAATAAACCTGAAATGAAGAAAATACAGCAGTGAGCACTGAGCCTGATCACACCACAACAAAACCAAACAAATAGGCAGAAAGTCTTTAACATTCCAGTGAGCTTCTTTTCATTCTGGAAAAGTAAATGGAGCACGGAGAGTTTCACCACCTCTTTCAGGAGCTGGAGCTTTATGAGAGCTTTTGGACACAGCGGATGTCTAAGTTTGAGCCCTGTTTGCCCGTTTGAGCTGATTTTAGAGATGCTAACACCATCTGTGATGAAGCAGAGGACAAACGAATCCTGTTTCTGGTGAAAGTTCACAAATATCAAATACAGTGCGAATAAAATAATGACTCATTTTCACCATTTGAAAGCTCACGTTTGGTGCACAAGATATTATCAGTTGTCATGATTGAATTAATTTACTGTCATCTGGAAATACTGCACAAATAAATCATGTTTGGTGTTAAAAGGCCTTTCAGGCATCTCATGTCCGAGAAAGCGAGTAGTGCCATTAGTTTTAGGCTAAACAAATACGCATCTGCACCTGAACTGAGCCAGAGCTCCTTTTACAACTTTCATTTCTACAATATTTAATCCTCAATAAGACTTTACAATTTGAAGGTTAAAAATTTTTGAGAATTAAGGCATCTGTGCCGTAGGCCCCGTCGTGGAGTGTTGAGACCCTTGTGGATCCTGGTGGATAGGGATGGCAGGGGCAGAGCCCACCCCTGGACAACTGGACAGGGACCAAACTGGTGGTGGAGGGGAGGAAGCAGCGGGGCAGGTATGTAGGTCGACTCATTTTAAAGACAGGTGGTGGCCAGTCATTGATCAGACTAATGAATGAGTGACGTAGCATTGGAGTCTTCCTGGACTTGTGCTAAGCCTCCATTTTAGCATCCAGCACTTGGAAGCTGCCAAACAACATCAGCTAATGCATTAGCTCAGTTAGAAATGTTTGGTTATTGATTAGTGTTTATTGTATTGAACTATATTGTAAAATCAAGCAAAATTTACAGGCTACATTGATTGTTGTCTTATGCTTCTTCTGGCTTGATCGGGTGCCCACTGCTCTCCAGCCTTCTGGACCGGCTGACCACCATGGTGCTTCTCGCTGTACAACGCTGTGCAAACCTGTGTATTCTAATATTTTATTCTAATGCTGTTTGCTATCCGGTGTCAACCAGAGGAGGATGGGTTCCCCTTTTGAGTCTTGGTTCCTCTCAAGGTTTCTTCCTCTTGCTCTTAGGGAGTTTTTCCTTAGCACTGTTGCCATTGGCGACGCTCATGGGGGCTTAGACCCAGATTTTTCTGTAAAGCTGCTTTGTGACAACACCTGTTGTAAAAGGTGCTATACTTTGACTTGACTTTGACTATTTGCAGTCTAAATCGGAAAAATCGGTTGGGTGGGCGGCGAGGTAGAAAAGGTTGGGAGCTGCTGTAGTAACAGGTTTTTTTGGGCTACTACCCCAACATTGGTGCTGACTACAGTAGGAATGTGCATTGATGAGCAATTAGCACTGCAGAGATCAGTGCAGACGTCCAGAGAAGCCATGAGGTGGCTATAATTTTCTGGACTGTTATCCTGAGATCATGACATGATTGTCTTTTCTTGAGATTACAACTTGTCTTGAGATCACAAGATAACAGTCCAGAAAATTAGAACCACCTCGTGGCCTCTCTGACCGTCCACACTGATCAGCCATTAATGTGGCCTGTTTATAAATAGCAGTGTTTAAAATGAGATCAAATATCGTTTACTCACTGTGTGTGTGTGTGTGTGTGTGTGTGTGTGTGTGTGTGTGTGTGTGTGTGTGTGGTATTTCCTGAGGAAGAGTGGTGTAATCCACACCCAAGTCACCTAGGATCATCTTTAGGGTGCACACACACACGCACATCCACACACCCACACACACACACACACACACACACCTGTTTCCTGTGTGAGGGAAGTGTGTAAAAACTCCCAGCCCTGGGGACACACTTTATACACACACACACACACACACACACACTCAGATCAAAGGACTGAGTGTAATTCACACTAATGAGGGCAGATAAAGTCAGAATTCCCTCCAAAACCCCCCATACACCCCGCCCCCACTCCACCCCCCCCTTTTCTCTTCTTTGTGCATATCCATCCACACCATCGTCTTCTGAATGAAACCATTTTCAGATGTTTCATTCAGCATTTTGACTATTTTTAGAAACAAGAAGTTATTAAATGATGAGAACTGAACTGTACCTCCAGATCTGGTCACCAGTG
>NW_023494785.1:2209005-2256505 GCF_904425465.1 Colossoma macropomum
ATGAACGATTCTTTCAATTAATGTAATTTCTGAATTGAATTAAACTTGTTTAATTGCTTGTAAGTACATAAAGCAACACTTTTAGGTTGAACTGAAGAGCCATTTTTTACAGTGTAAACAAAACAAATGAAACTAAAAACATACTAATCTAACCAAACATTAACAAATCCAAACAAAATGACCAAATGCAATGAAAAACGACCAATCCAACCACACACACGCACACATTTTCTAAGCCGCTTATCCTTCTGCGTTGTGGGGGGGAGCTGGACGCTGATCCCAGCGGTCATTGGGCGAAAGGTAGTGAGACACGCTGGACAGGTCCGATTCAATCACATATTAAGAAATCCAACAAAAATGTACAAATCCATACAATCACAAATGAACTAATCCAGGCAGTAATAAACTAACCTTAGAGCCTATGAACTAAGCTGATATTAAGAAACCCAACAAAAAACGTTCAAATCCAACCAAACTAACTAATCCAACCTGAATTTATATAATTCAACTAAACATCAACAAAACCAACCAACAATTAATTAGTTCAATCAAAAAACCAAATCCAACCAAACATTCAGTCATCAAACCAAACATTAACACATCTAAGCAGAAATTTACAAATTGCAACCAATAATTTAATATAACAAAACATTAACAAATCCAACTAAACATTAACAAATCCAACCAATAATCTAATATAACAAAACTCTAAAAAATCCAACAAAAATACTACAAATCCAACCAATAATTTAATATAACAAAACTTCACCTCAGTGCCACATGTTGTAGGATTTAGCAACAGGCTACAAAACTAGCAAAATAAACACGGAAATATGAAACTATTACTTTGAAAGTTGTACTATTTTTGCATGTTGTAATATTTACACAACTAAAAGTGAAAATGCTCTTTATCCTGAGTTTAAATCTGTCATGCAGAGCAGAGAGGGACAGGGCTGGTCAGCTTCAGACTGGAGGAGGGGAGAGGACACAAAGACAGAGAGAGAGAGACAGAGAGAGAGAGATGTGATGGGTTTCTGGTCAGTGGGGGTTGAACAGCACTGGCATGTGTCCATTGTCCACAAATACTTGTGTGCATGTGTGCGTGCATGCATGTCTGTGTGTGTGTGTGTGTGTGTGTGTGTGTTGCAATAAAGAAGCAGTTTTAATGACAAATATAAACATTCAAAAACAACAAACAGAATTGTGGGTTTAAAATCTGACAAAGTGAAGACACTGCATGTTTTCAAATGTATAAAAACAGTAAAAACTTTATTACACAGATTTCAGACACTTTAGATTCTCTATAAGAATCTTAAATAATTATCTTTGACAATATAACCTTTAATAATTAAGATTATATTAAAATAGCTTTAAAAAAATTGCCCACAATCATATTTTTGGAGTAAGAAACTTGAAGTGAAGAATCAACGTGACACAGTTCCCCTGTTACGTGGTCAGTCATCCAGATGTGTTTGGTCTCCGAAGTTTTAACACTGGAGCTACGAGGCTAATGTAGCTAACAAGTAGTGGAAGCTTACACCCCACCAATTAGCACCGTGTTGACTGCATGTCCACCAATTCTTTTCAAAATATCTGCATAGTTCAGTGTGTGAGATGTAAACAGACTGATTCAGAGTGGTTTGGTGTGAAATGGTTCAGATGTCTTTACAGTGGTGGTGATAGGAACCAGGGGTCGCCATGACTACAACACAAATATAGACATTTTATTAACTATCCAAAACCACCAGTGAACCTACATGAGTCTTCTGAGTTTATATGGAATGTTGATGATGGAAAATAGTGGAAAATCTGAAATAATAAGTTTTCTTTGGGGACTATTTTGCCTCACAGCGCCCTGCATGTATCCCTCCACCATGAATGGAGTTTAAGTTCTCAAAACTGTCATAAAACAGTGTCTCAGTCATCAGGCAGTGAATTCATAACCATTTCATGTAGGAACTTTCTGTGAGGGAGCTTTTAGAGGTGGACGTCTGGTTCCTATCACCACCACTGTGAACAGTTCTGACTCTGTAAGTTTCTCTAGAACAGAGCGTTTCACACCAAACCACTCTGAACGGCTCTGTTTATCATAATTATTTAATTATACAGAAATTTAGAAAGATCAGTGGAATCCCTCTTTCGGTATCTCTAATAGTCTTGATTATGTGCTTTCTGAGACTGTGTGATAAACTGTTATCTATAACTATGGACTGAAGTACAGATGACAATCAGGCTTCAGGAGGGCTCTTACTGTTTTAGCTATGTGGGATATTTTCATCTGTTTCTTAGTAAGTTTAGTAAAAGCAAGGTTAGCGTAAGTTAGTGTAACAGCTAGGATAAGGAGGTTTTAACAAGTACAGTTAAGAAAGTTATGAATTAGTAAGTAGTCGTATATTTAACCCCTTAAAATCCAGTCTTGTTACATAATAAGGCTTATTATTCAGTAACTACAGGGACTTCAGTGCAGACTGGCTGAGCTATTCTTAGATTACAGAAGTGTGTAATAAAACTTTGAGCCTGCCAGTGGACCCTGGTCATTTAAGAGGTAAATAAACATATTTTTTGGGCAAAAAAACTAGAAAAAAGAGCAGGAAATGGGGGTCTTAAATAGGGGGTCAGTCCTTAAATGACCTTTCTACTTTAATTTGATGTTTCATCTGTAACCCTTAGAAATGTACACTGCAAAAAATGGTACCTTGTCAATAAACTTGTCTTAAATATAGTCAATAAATCTAATATGTCTCCTGTTGAGATTGCTGTAAACTTATTTAAGATTATTTAAATTATTTCTAGACTTTTTTTACCTGTTTTAAGTAATTTTATTCAGAAGGTTTTTCTCACTATATTGGCAGATAATGTTGCTTGTTGTAAGAATTGAGCTTGAAACCAGCAAAATTATCTGCTAGTGTAGTGAGATAATTGTACTTGATAAAATTACCTGAAACAAGTAAATAATTCTGGAAATAAGCTAGATAATCTTATAATAAATGCACGACCATCTCCAAATGGGAAACGTTGGATAATCGATTAGATTTAAGATCATTTCTCTTGATAAGACACCATTTTTTGCAGTGTAGAATAGTTTTTGAGCTGTGTTACCGTCGTTCTTACATTCTAATCATATAATCACTCAAATGTAGTTACATAATTGCATGATAATGAGAAAATTAATATAGTGTAAATTCAGCATGGGCAGGTTAAAGACATTTTTTTGTTTGTCTTGATGTTCAAAATGTGAAAACAAGACAGCGCGCGCGCACACACACAAACACACACACACACACACATACACACACACACACACACACACACACACACACACACGCACACACACACACACACACACACACACACACACACACACATCAGTCTAATCCTGACCTGCATTCACACCCCAAACACTCCGCTCAGCAGGCAGGAAGAGCCCAACTAACTGCTGCAATTAGAGAGAAAGAGAGAGAGAGAAAAGACAGAGAGAGAAAAGACAGAGAGAGATTAGGGATTAAAGGCTGCAGAGAGTGAAAAGAGAAAAGAGTAAAGAGAGAGAGAGATAGAGTTTCTTCTCTAATCGGAGACAGTGCTCACATAATGAGTGTGTGATTGAGTGGAAAAGTGTTTGAAAGAACAAACAGCCTTTGTTTACCTGTGTGTGTGTGTGTGTGTGTGTGTGTATGTGTGTGTGTGTGTGTGTGTGTGTGTGTGTGTGTTTTAAATACTTTGTTGATCATTATGCTTTGGGGAATATAAATGAAATTAGTGCCTAGAATACAGAATACATTACAACAAATGTTTTTTTGGTAAGAAGAATTATCATAAATGTATTCAGTATATCGCTGCAGTTGGAACAAAATTTCGTTTTTCAGTTTTTGACATAATTTGAAAATACCTGCCCAAACGGCCCAAAATTACTTGCAAAGACGTCTGGTTCCATTGACTTACATTAAAAGTAAAGTAAGTTTTTTCCTTCTCCTGTAAAGTTACCATTTTGGAGGTACGAGGTTTTGTTCTGACAACAGTGATATGTAATATTTTCCATTTTGATACTGACGTACACTTATTTTAGGATCAGGTTTGGAGTGTAAATTGTCCTCAGTTAGATACAATTTTGAGTTAATTTGTTCCGTCGTCTTCCTGAAGTCACAAATGAGGTTCTCTCGGGAAAAGAGGAGTGTGAAGCCCTCTCTGTGGCAGTGCGTGCTCTGTGTGAGTGTGTGTGTAAAATCGTTTGTGTGTGTTTGACAGAAGTGTGCGAATCAGAGTTTTAAATGTTCCTACGAGACTCAGCAGAACTCGGCGGAAGCACAGCTACTGTTTACCTGCAAACACACTGAGTCAGTGAGTGTGTGTGAAGGTGTAGTGTTACTCAGGTTTACGGAAGTCCGACCTCCTGAGCTTTCCCGTACACACACACACACACTCACACACACACACACACACATCATCATCATCATCATCATCATCACTGTGAGAACAAAACCTTGTATCTCCAAAATGGTAAATTTACAGGAAAACAGTCTTAACTTCCACTGTAAGTCAGTGTAACAAGACATTTTCAAGTATTTCTGAACATTTTCTTTCATAAATTCACACACAGTGCACTGCGAATGGTATCTTGTCAAGTGAAATGATCTTAAATCTAGTCAATCTATCTAACACTTCCCATTTTGAGATGGTTGTGCACTTATTATAAGATTATCTTATTTTTTACTTGTTTCAGGTAATTTTATTAAGTAAAAAAACCTGTCCTAGGTGATTACCTGGCAGATAATTTTGCTGGTTTCAAGCTCATTTCTTACAACACATTATCTGACAATATAGTGATAATTCTACTGAATAAAATTACTTAAAACAAGTAAAAATGTCTAGAAATAAGGAAAATAGTCTTGTAATAAGTACCCAACTGTTTCAACAGGAGAAATATTAGATTTTTGCCTAAACTTAAGACAATTTAGCTTGAAAGATAAAGAAAGAAAAGAAAAGAAAAGTGGCAAAAATGGTTCTATGGTTTTGTTTCGACAGTGATGATACGCCCTTTTGCCCTCAAGAATGTGTAGGAAAAATAACACATGACTTCACAAGTGCACACCTTAACCACAGTAGTGTGCGAAAGATTGCACACCCCTGCTCAAACTGCATGTTTTGTTGATTTTCTAAGTGATAAATAAGTGAACACATCCTCTGCTGGCAAATGTTGGTGCACAGTTACTATTTATTTCCTGAGTTTAACAAATCAGGAGAAAAAACTAAAACATAAACTATTAAAAGTGTCATAACTGTCACAGGCCATATTTTATTTTGTTTTTATTTTCCCCCCAACATGTTCAATTCAGCAAACTGTGCATTAAAATGTGCAGAAGTGTGCTCTCTGTACACTCTCAGAAATAAAGCTACTAAACTGGGTCAGTCCCCTCTTGTCACTGGGGTGGTTCCCTCAAGGCTCCATCTCAGTACCTTTAGTCAGGGAACATAACTGAACCATAATCCACTGAAATGATATGTTCTAAGCTGTACTGACTCCACACACCCCGTCTCGTCTCCAGGCTTTTATTTTACTGTTCTGTTTTAAAACATTCAGTTATGAAAAGGTACAAATACGAACTTTTCACCTGGATCAACTTATTTAAGGTTCACAATCAGACCTTAAATCCACTGTTGAACCTTTGAGGGAACATTTACACTGTTTGTACCTTGATGAACGAAAAATGTACCTGAACAGAACCTTTATTTCTAACAGTGTAGAGGATGTATTCACTCATTTACACCTGTCATTTGACCAGGGGTGCACAAACTTTTGCACAGGACTGTACATGCACTCAGCAGGTTCACTTGCGTAGGCTTTGTATGTGTGTTGGCGTAAAAAACGATCGGTTCTTTAGCAGGTAGGTCGACTGCATGTACTCACCAATAGCACAGTAGAAGTGATGGTTAACTTGATGTTCTAGCTAATGAATGATGCTACATTCATTAGCTAGAACATTGTAAACAAGTGATCAGCCAAGACGTGTTTGGTGTCTGCAGTTTCCTATGTAGTTTTAGCATCTGAGCTAATCGAGGCTAACACAGCTAACAAGCATTACCCAGAAAACCTGCTGAAAAAAAAATCACAGAAGCCATTAAAAGGTTCTGTTGGTTCCTGGTGGTGTCTAACAGTCACTAATGGTATTCTGTGTGTTCTTGATGGTTGATATCACAGCGTAAAGGGTTCTAAGGTTTTAGCCCCTTAAATGTCCAGGGACCACCAACAGCCCAAAGTTTTACTACACACTTTTATATCCTAAGAACAGCTCAGATAGTTTGCACTGATTTTCCTGCCTTGCTAAAAACGAAGGTTCTTCAAGGGTTTTTTAGTAATGAAAATGTTTCAATATAGAATCATGAACACTCAAAGAACCCTTTGGGGGCTCTTTGCATCATGAAAGCATTCTTCAGATTGATTGAGAATGTGCTGTGGATGGTTCTATGTGGAACCCTTTTTTTGTTTGTTTGTTCAGTGTTATCTTGTTGAGTAAAACTCAAATAAGTTCTTGTACGAACTGAATTCAGTTACGCAGCACTTTTCTATTCAGTCAAACAGAGCGGAGTCAGTAAACAAGGGGATCGAACCAGTGAGCGTCCGGTCACAGGGCTGGTTCCCTGACCTCCAGCCCACGACTGCCCGAAAATACAGCTTTCACTTCAACTGTGTAGCTACTGCAGAATTTTAAAACATAAAAACACTGATTAAGTGTTCATGGTTCTATATAGAACCATTTTCTTTACTAAAGAACCCTTGCAGAACTATTTTAAGTGTCCTAGCGCAGTAATCTGACTATCCTGAACTCAGTCTCTCAGTTTATTTCCCTCCAGGGCCGGCTGAGCGGTGGCTGCGCTCTAATCGCCCCCTCAGTGTTTGTGTTTCTCTCGATGTGGACGTGATAGCGTGTTTTTGTTGGAGTAGCTCAGCGTACAGTAGCTCCATCCAGCCATTTAAAAGGTCACCAGATTAATAAAGCAGTTTGTTTTCCTCTGAAAGCACCTCTGGCATGAACACAAGCTGGTATTTAGGACAGTCTTTCCTCCTGTTTGCTTTTAATAAGGACAGTCAGAGTCACTGGTGCATATTTATATCCTTCTCGGAGTTACAGAGCTGATCCGGGAGCAGTTTTACCCTTTTACGTCCTTATTAATGTATTTAGATAAGCAGGACTGGCTCTTAGATCTTATATCAGTCTCTCTCCTGTGGTACATTTAATAAAAATAGCCCACTGTGTGCCACCGGTGGTCACTGATAGTGTTAACCCTGATGGACACTGAAGAAACTCTGTAGTGTGTTTTTGTCGTGAGGATTTTATTCTGAAATAAAACAGACTTTAGTGCTGGTCAGCAAGGCCTCTCCTCTCCTCTCCTCTCCTCTCCTCTCCTCACCTCTCCTCCTCACATGAGACAAAGTCAAAATGCCAACAACAAAGCCTGCAGCAAAGATATCAACATGACGTACAACAGTTATGACTCAAAAACAACAGTTAAAGATAGTAATGACTAGGCTTTGTACACAGAGAAGACGGGCGCGTACGGCGATGACGGCACTGCGTTAGCATAACAGTAGTGTCTAAGAGATGATCTCAGGCTTTAATAACTTTATACATGGAATTGAGCAAACCTGGCAACAGAAATAATACAGTTCAGTGTTGGTTAGCGAGGCCCTGCTGCTTCTCTCCTCACCTCGTATGAAAAAAGTATAAAAGAATAAGCTTAGCTGACTCGTACACTGTGTGGGTCATGCAGTGTTATGTTAGCAATATGTGCATGAGAGTAATTCACTGTAAAATTGACCATAAGGAAAATATAAGTGTGTGTGTATATATATATATATATATATATATATATATACCTCGTTTCTCCGTTTTTTTTTTTGTTGTTTTTCAATTTTTGACATAATTTGAAAGGACCTATTGGTCTTTACATTGTGTATGAATTTCATGATGAATGGACCAAAAGAAACGGCACAAAATGACTTGAAGAAAAGTCTGGTTCCATTGACTTACATTAAAAGTAAGGCAGTTTTTTTCTTCCTCTGTAAAGTTACTATCAGCTATATATATATATATATACACAATGAGGTGGGGGAGGGGAGGAAGGGGAAGAGGAAGTCCCAGTGTCAACTGCCCAGCAGGCTACATTATGGAGAAGACGTTTGTGTAATTATAACATTTAACATATTGGGGAAAACAAAAACATAGTTAAATAAAAATGTGGCCTGTTCATTTATGGCACATTCTATGTTTTATTTTATATTTATATATGTTATATTTTTCGAGTTTGTACAAAAGCCTCTGAGCAGATCAAATCTACCTGAACATGAGCTTTAATGGAAAATTATCTGCCCTTTTCTGTACAAAAAGACCAGAACGTGGTCACAGATTTGCCTAAATGTGAACAGTGATCTAGAAATAGTGCAGAAAAGTCAATATTTCTAGTTATTATAACTTTTTGTTTTACATTTTCAAAATCCAAAAACTTTCCATTGTTTTTTTCCAACTTTAAATTAAAAAAACACATTTTTCCAGACTTTTGGACCCTGCTGGACAGGTTTGTGGTGCAAGGGTGATGGTTTAGATGTGCATTTAGCACCGTACTGATTGGTGAGGTATTAGCAGCTACAGTGTTAAACTAAAGAAGCAAACTTCAGACACCCAACCTGTCCTAGGTGATCAACTACAGTTGGTTTAAGAGGGGAAACTGAGTATGTTTGATGTTTGGTTGAACTGCCGCCTTATAGCAGCACTCTGTAATATTTTTATTAAAACGGAAAGAAGCAGCATTATTAAGTGAGGAAAATAAAAACAGGCTAAATATGGTGAGAGTGTCCTGCTGCGATTCGCCTTGTAAAGCCTGAAATCATCATTTAAAAGTCAGAGATGTCGGGCGGGACTTTTTCACACCACGTCGTACGTCTTTATGTATTAACGTCACACACAGACTCTGAAAGAAGATCCGGCTCGATGTTTAGATCTCAAATGATCTCAAAATCAACATCATACTGATGAAGATGTGATGACAGTAGTAGATAATTCACTCATATCCTCAGAGATGCTCCTTCACCGAGTTTAGACTGAGTTCTCTTTGCATTCTCTTCCAAAACACTCATTCGTGGGGGGTCCGAAGCGCAACCCACGATCCACATATCATTCCACATGTCACGTGTAATTACATGTTTCCACCAGAGAGGTCTCCAAATCCCCAAATCTGACATAGTGTTGCTTTAAGCTAAAGAACAAAAAGCAACACTTTTTAAAAAATTCAGTCTACAGCTGGTTTTCATCATCGTGGGTGTATTTTGGTCCCCATAAAGAACTGCCCCCACCCCACCCCCACCCCCACACGCACACACAGACAGACACAGACAGGTTTAAAGGGCTGATAAGACTAATTTGTTTATAATTAGATCAATTACACAGCATAGTTTATGTAATGATTCAGAACATTGTGACTTGCAGTCAAATTTACCAAAACGAGTTAATTATTCACAATTACTCCTAAATGATTTGTGTGTGTTTTGTGTGTGTGTGTGTGTGTGTGTGTGTGTGTGTGTGTGTGTGTGTGTGTGTGTGTGTGATTTTCCAGGTTTGTGCAGTTTCCAGTGAGTCGGTGGAATCTGTCAGACTGAGCCTTTCCCACCTACGCACTCGGCTCTGTATCAGCCTTGTAAACCCACATGGGACGGAGCTGTGAAAACCGACACTCATGTTCTCATTGCAGTTTCTCATGTGTGTGTGTGTGTGTGTGTGTGTGTGTGTGTGTGTGTGTAGATCACAAACACAGCTGGACTGAGATAAAAAAGACCCTAGACTTTATTCTGGAACCCCCCCACCCCCGGCAACCCTTCCCCCCAAACACACAGACACACACACACACACACACACAGAAAGCAATCTTATATCTTATTTCATCCTAAAATAGCAGCAGACTTCATTCAGCTCTTCTGCTCTCTCTCTCTCGCTCCCTCTCTCTCTGTCTCTCTGTCTCTCTCTCACACATACACACTCTATCTCTCTTTCTCTCTGTCTGTCTCTCTCTCTCTCTTTGATCTGTGTTGCTGCAGCGTTGTTACAGCGTTAGTGCAGCGTTAGCCTCCCCGCGCTGACTCAGCGTCTCAGCGTCTCTAAATGACTCCACTGTGGACTGAAGGGTGTAAACGCTAACCTTAATAACGTTAGTTTAAAGTTACCAGCATAAAGTGTAAAATCCACACGAGTCAATCCAGGTAATCAAACCAATCAATCCAAATGTATTGATCTAACGGTTTCAGCTTAAACTGTATCAGCCCACGGTTACAAAAGTAACTCACCAACTGGATTAATAAAAAGTTATTAAACTAATCAATCCAAACATATCAGTTATTACCCGAATCAATCTATATTTATCAGTTATAATCAATCCATATTTATTAGTTAGAAATAAATCAACCAATCCATATTTATCATTTATAAAAATAATTTATTCATAATTATCAGATCAGGGTTAGGATTGTCTATGTTTCTGGGGTTATTGATTAGGGTGATCAGGGTTAGGATTGTCTGCGTTTCTGGGGTTATTGATTAGGGTGATCAGGGTTAGGATTGTCTGCGTTTCTGGGGTTATTAATTAGAGTGATCAGGGTTAGGATTGTCTGTGTTTCTGGGGTTATTGATTAGGGTGATCAGGGTTAGGATTGTCTGCGTTTCTGGGGTTATTGATTAGGGTGAATAGGGTTAGGATTGTCTGCGTTTCTGGGGTTATTGATTAGGGTGATCAGGGTTAGGGTTGTCTGCGTTTCTGGGGTTATTAATTAGGGTGATCAGGGTTAGGATTGTCTGTGTTTCTCGTATTATTGATTAGGGTGATTGGGGTTAGGGTTTTCTGCTTTTCTGTGGTTATTGATTAGGGTGATTGGGGTTAGGATTGTCTGTGTTTCTGGGGTTATTGATTAGAGTGATCAGGGTTAGGATTGTCTGCGTTTCTGTGGTTATTGATTAGGGTGATTAGGGTTAGGATTGTCTGTGTTTCTGGGGTTATTGATTAGGGTGATCAGGGTTACGATTGTCTGTGTTTCTGGGGTTATTAATTAGAGTGATCAGGGTTAGGATTGTCTGCATTTCTGGGGTTATTGATTAGGGTGATCAGGGTTAGGGTGGTCTGTGTTTTTGGGGTTACTGATTGGGGTGATCAGGGTTAGGATTATGATAGCCTGTGTTTTGGGGGGCTATTGTTTGGTTGATTAGGATTAAGAGTTCCTTTGTTTTTAAAGCCATTAACTGGGTTGATTATGGTTAGGATTAGGGTTGCCGGTGCTTTTGGGGTTACCGATTAGGTTTTTATGGTTAAGAGTGGTTAATGTTGAAGATGAAGTTGGGGGTTGGTTTAGATTTAGAAAATTAGGATGATGATCTTCTAAAGGGGAATATTCACACACGTGCACACACACACACACTTTTCCTTTCATGTGTTTGTCCTTTGAAATGGCCATTAGAGAACAAAAGCCTCCCCCCATACACAGCAGAACAGCGGGACACACACACACACACACACACACACACACACACACACACACACACACACAGCAGGAGCACTGGACGTGTGCTTTTGAGCTTGTCAAAGAGCCTGTCATAACCACATCACACACCTCTCCATCTCACACACTCCCAGTCTGCAGAGATGGATGGCAGAAGTGATACAAAAGAATATTTGATTTGCTTCTAATACAACGACATGAAAGAGCCGCACAGCGAGGGCCAAACGTAGATTAGGGTGACCTGCAGAGAGCCCTGTATTCATTTTCTCTGCACTCTCTCCATTCTCTCCCTCTATCTCCGCCTCCCTCTGAGCCTCGGCTCCACACTAATAGCTCAGCTCCCTTATCTCCCCGACAGGTTTCTGCTTATCTGAGTATTTTCAGAGGATAGTACCTTTATTTCTACTCAACTATATTAGTGAGTGAACTACTTTCCCCTCATTTCCATTCCAGGCATTAATGTTTAGTTAGTAGTTCAGCACTTTACTGTTGATCACTCATTCACTTTGGAGCTTTATCTTCTCATTTTAGACCCGAAGGATCCAAAAAGTGAATGGATGGATTGAGGAGTTTCACTGCAGTCCTCTAGGTTATTCAGTACTTAAAGGAGAACTCCACCATTTTTCAAAGATTTCTGTATAATTAAGTGGTTAAGATGTAAACAGAGTCATTCAGAGTGGTTTGGTGTGAAACGCTCTGTTCTAGAGAAACATATAGACTCAGAATTGTTCACAGTGGTGGTGATAGGAACCAGACGTCCACCTCTAAAAGCTCCCTCACAGAAAGTTATTATGGTTATGAATTCACTGCCTGATGACTGAGACACTGTTTTATGATGGTTTTCTGGGAAAGTTTTGGCTTAAGTTGTATTTTAGTCCATTTATTTTAATCCATTAATGGTGGAGGGATACATGAAGGGCACTGTGAGGAAAAATAGTCTCCAAAGAAAATGTATTGTTTCAGATTTATGACTATTTTATCATCAGCGTTTCATATAAACTCAGAAGACTCGTGTAGGTTCACTGGTGGTTTTGGATAGTAAATAAAACGTCTATATTTGTGTTGTAGTCATGGCGACCCCTGGTTCCTATCACCACCACTGTAAAGACATCTGAACCATTTCACACCAAACCACTCTGAGTCTCTCTGTTTACATCTCACACACTGAACTATGAAGGAATCACCTTTTTGGAACTTTTACTTTTGTTTTATTTCACTAAACAGCACTTTTACTTAAGGCTAGCGCACCAAGCTCTGCTTATCTCAGATCAGACCCCATCCCCCTCTTTCTTTCTTCCTCTAACTTGCATTCTTCCTCATTATTTTCTCTTTGTCTGCTCTTTTTAAACATGCACATATACAAATACATGTATTAAAATTGCCTACTGATGATGTAAAACTGCGGGATCATGGATTACTAGTCTACTGTTAGCGCTCTGCAGTTGTACCTTCAGTTCCCTCCTTTTTTCTCCCTCTCTCTTTTGTCTGTGCCTGCTGATCTTTTTTCTCATTAAATACCATTTTTTAGCAGTTTTCCTTCCACTGCAGTGTTTATCTTACAGGGCAATATGGCAATATTTATTGTTATCTTGATCAATTACATCAAAATATATCAGAATATGCTTCTCTGAGCATATCATGGATATCATCAGTACTTAAAATCACTTCCCAATCACATATTTGATCAGAAAAAGCGGTTTTATTGCATTTAGTGCAGCACAGCGTGTGAAATATTAAATACAAGTCACTGTATTCATAATTTTTGATATTTTTGAAATGTGGCACTACTTTGTCTGTTCTAACATATCAGATGTCAGAAAAAATAAATATTGTGTATCATAAAAACGTCCAGAAGTATTGTGATGTCACGTTCTGCCAGTTCTTTCTCTACACACTTAAAAAAGGTTCTTCAAGAGTACTTTACTAAAGGAAATGGTTCTATTTAGAATCCTGAACAATCAAATAACCCTTTGCATGATTAAAGGGTTCTTGGCATCATGAAATGGTTCTTCAGATTGATGGAGAATGTGCTATAGGTGGTTCTATATAGAACCTTGAAGTTAAGCTTGTAACCATAGAAGAACCCTTTTTGGTGCTATAAAGAACCCTTTTCAAGAAGTTTATAGTACATCCTCCATCAATCCGAAGAACACTTTCATGATGCATGGAACCATTTAATCATGCAGAGGGTTCTTTGAGTGTTTATCATTCCACCTAGAACCATTTTCTTTACTACAGAACCTTTGAAGAACCATCTTTTTTAAGAGTATACCTTACCTACAGGTATATTGCTTTTACTGTGTGCATTACTTTATAATTTTTCACCTGTAGTTTTCAGTTTTCTTTACATTTCTCATGTCAAGCTAACTTAACCAGCCTTCTGTCAGAACACGTTCTCTTTATCATGTGTTACATTAAATGGGTTTGTTTGTTTCTTTTTAAACTGTTAAAATATCTAAAATATGTCTAAAATCTGTTTCTACTAACTCTTCTTCTATAAAAACTCTCTCTTTATCGTGTAAATCCTCATTCTCCTCCTTTAATCTCCTCTGTTTTCTCCCATCATCTCTTGTTTAGCTCCACGCAGACAGCCTCTCGTCTTGTTCCTCAGTGTTATGTTTCAAATGCTCTTTGCATGTTATTTATCGCCGACCAATCAGAAGCGTCTCTTTCTGTGCTGCGTCTGCAGCGGTGTTTATGATTGGTCGTTCGCCCACGCTAGGGCGTGGTTTAGCGCCACCTCCCCCCTCCTCGTCTCTGATTGGTCAGCTGGCTGCATTCCTCCACTGGAGAAGCTGCCGGTGCGGTCAGTATAACCGTGGAGGAGCGCGGTGATGGTGGAGTCCGCGATAGAAGAGCGTTAGAGCGGCTTTAAACACAGCGAGACTGGGCCATGGGACTGGTAGAGCGGGTGATCAGTAACCGGAGGAGTGATTAAGGTGGACGGCGGGGAGCTGAGCGGACTGCGTGTGTTTTTGTTCCTGTTGGATCCGCAGTGGAGTTTGGAGATGAGGGTGTTCGGGCTGCTGTTATGGGTTCGGCTGCTGGAGCTGCTTCTGCTGTCGGTCAGGCAGAGCTACACCGCGGACCAGTGCAGCTGGAGGGGCAGGTAAGACCGGCTAACACGGCTGCGTCTGAGGGAGAAACAGCGGCGTGTAATCGGAACCACGAACCTTCCTATTAGCCAGATTCTTGTTCGAATTTTTCCGTTCCACCTTAAATGGTGCAACAGTTCTGATCGTGACGCCTGAGGCGCCAGAATGTAACTGCTGCACCATTTAAGGTGGAACGGCGAAATTCGAACAAGAAGCTGGCGTTAACTCGAGAACTTTTACTTGGAGCTTATTTTCCTATATTGTTAACATAAGCTGCCACTTTAAAATTTGTTAGGTCGAGTTTAAAGTTCGTTAGGTTTAGTTAAATCCACTTTGGGCCACTTTAAAAGTCGTTAGGTCCAGTTTAAAGTTATTCAGTTTTAGTTAAATCCACTTTGGGCCACTTTAAAATTCGTTAGGTCCAGTTTAAAGTTCTTCAGTTTCGGTTAAATCCACTTTGGGCCACTTTAAAAGTCGTTAGGTCCAGTTTAAAGTTCGTTAGGTTTAGTTAGATCCGCTTTGGGCCACTTGAAAATTCGTTAGGTCCAGTTGAAGCCCATTAGATCGCGTTCAAGTAAGGTAAGGTGATGTTTAAATTGATCTTTACGTCCATTAGGCCGGTTAGATCGGGTTAAAGTACTTTAGGCCCAGTTTAAATCAGTCTGATCCCGTTTAAAGTCCAGTACATCCACATTTAATGTCATTTAGGTCCAGTTTAAAGTATAGAACATCCAGTTTAAAGTCTGTTGGATCCAGTTTAATATAACGTTAGATCCAGATTGAAGTACATATAAGTTTAAATTCGGTTAGGTCCAGTTTAAAGTCAGCTAGGTTCTGTTTAATAAAAGTTAGGTCAAATTTAACATGCGTTAGGTCCAGTTTACGGTCATTTAGGCCCAGTTTAAAGTATGCTTAATGTTTAAAGCCTTTAAAGTTTGAAGTTGAGATCCGTGAGCTCTCTCCAGTCTGCCAGCAGAGGACTAGCTAGCAGTTTAAGCTCTCCAGCGATCTCAGAGGAGGTTCATCTCCTCCATATAGACGTGTTAATGATGGATTCATGTTTAAATAATGCAGTAACCTTCAGGAGTGCTGTCTGTCTGTAGGCTGGGTGAAGCGGTTTAAATAGGTGACAGTGCACTGCGGCTGGGCGCCTCTAGAGGGCGCTTCACTGTCTCCACCAAACATCAAAGAGCAGCCAAAGCAGCCACAGCATACTTTAAACTGCAGGAGACAACACAGTCAAAACGCCTTCCTCTGATTGTCCACAACTGAGCGGATAAAAAGGGCTTTTTGTACAGTCCAGAGAGAGAGACAGAGAGAGAGGGAGGGATGGAGAGAGAGAGGGAGGGATGGAGAGAGAGAGAGAGGGATGGAGAGAGAAGGAGCAGCTGTGTTCATTTATTTGGTTTGGCTGCTTTGATGTTTAGTGTCCTCCACATCAGACTGACCACACGTTCCAAACGCCAGGCTGTGTTTCAGGTTCCTGTTTCAGCAGACAGAAAGGCCTCTGTGGCCCACAGAAAGGCCGAGGCCCTGTGTTTGGGACACTAAAGAGAACACTAAAGAACGTGGTACACACTTAAAAAAGATGGTTCTTCAGGGGTTCTTTAGTAAAGGGTTCTGTATAGAACCATGAACACTCAAAGAACCCTTAGGCTTCTTTTCATCATGAAAGTGTTCTTCAGATTGATGGAGAAAGTGCTGTAGATGGTGCTACATAGAACCTTTTTTCAAAATAGTTCTGTATAGCACTCAAAAGGGCTCTAACTATAGCAGAACACTTTGTTGCTGTGTAGAACCTATTTTCAAAAAGGTTCTATGTAGAACCGTCTGTATCACATACATGCACATTCTCCATCAATCTGAAGAGCCCTTTTATGATGCAAAGAACCCTTTAATCATGTAGTGTTCATGGTTCTATGTAGAACCATTTTCTTTACTAAATAGTCCTTGAAGCACCATCTTTTTTTAAGAGCGTACAGAAGAACCCTTTTTGATGCTATTTAGACCGTTTTGCGATCAGTCTAACAATAGAAGAACCTTTTTGGTACTATATAGAACCCTTCTCAAAAAGGTTCTATATAGAACCGTATACAACACATTCTCTGACAGTCTGAAGAAACAGTTCACCATGCAAAGAACCATGTTAAGTAGGTAAATGTTTCTTTGAGTGTTCATGGTTCTATATAGAACCGTTGTCTTTACTAAAGAACCCTTGAAGAACCATCTTTGAGAGTGTGTGTATGTGTGTGTAGCAATAGTCCTCTAATTTGAAAGTTATGCAACTTTTGCGCTTTTTCTTTCCACCCTCTCTCTCTCTCTCTCTCTGTGTCTCTCTCTCTCTCTCTCTCTCTCTCTCTTTCTCTCTGTGTCTCTCTCTCTCTCTCTCTCTCTCTCTCTTTCTCTCTGTGTCTCTCTCTCTCTCTCTTTCTCTCTCTCTCTCTCTCTCTCTCTGTGTCTCTCTCTCTCTCTCTTTCTCTCTCTCTCTCTCTCTGTGTCTCTCTCTCTTTCTCTCTCTCTCTCTCTCTCTCTCTCTCTCTGTAGTGGTCTATCCCAGTTGCAGGGCAGTGTGGAGCAGGTGTTTCTGCGCTGTGCTGAAGGGTCAGTCGAGTGGTTATATCCGGCCGGGGCTCTGCGTCTCTCCCTCTCTCCCCGCCCGCTGTGGGCGGGGCTTGGGCCGGGAGTGTCCAGTAACACTCCAGCGTCCGTCTGCGTGAAGGCGGAGCCGCAGTGGAGCGGGGCTCAGCTCTACCTGGAGCGAGATGGGGTGCTGGAGCTGCTGATCGGGGACGCGCCAGGCCACGCCCACACGCGCTGCTTCAGCGTCACTTCTGGAGAAAGACCCATCCTCTTCCTGCAGGCCACGCCCCATCAAGACATCAGCCGGCGAATCGCGGCCTTCCGCTACGAGCTGAGGGGGGAACGGACGGAGCGTCCGAGCGACAACTCCGTACACCCGGAGCCAGTCAGCAGTGAAGGTATCGGAAATTTGTTAGTTACACTGATTAGCTGTCTGCACAATAGAAGCCATATCGCCCCCTACGCTTCCTGTAGTGTATTACAGTCTGTCAGAGTGACTGTCGGGATCATATGAACATTATAGAGCTTTTTAAATGAAACAGTAGAAGCCATATCGCCCGCTACACTTCCTGTAGTGTATTACAGTCTGTCAGAGTGACTGTGTGGATCATATGAACATTATAGAGCTTTTTAAATGAAACAGTAGAAGTCATATCGCCCCCTACACTTCCTGTAGTGTATTACAGTCTGTCAGAGTGACTGTGTGGATCATATGAACATTATAGAGGCTTTTATTTTTCATAATCAGTGTCATTGATGACTAAATGACTATCAGCCCTGAAGGCTAAGGGTGAGGTAAGCTGTTATGTTCAGAATAGGAAATGTGCACAAATGTGTGATATTTTTTGGAGAGAGGGAGGAAAGGAGAGAAGGAGAAGGGTGTAAAGTTGCTGGAGTGGAGAAGCTCTCAAGCTCAAGCGCTCCATAAAAAGGCTTCAGAGAGGACGCAGGGTAGGGGAGGGGTGAGAGAGAGAGAGAGAGTGAGGGTGAGAGAGAGAGAATCAAATGAATTGGGTTAAATTCTGAAATGATGGTTTAATTCTGTAGACAGCAGCAGTGAGTTTGGGTTGGATCTGTCTCTCCATCTCCCTCCCCTTACCTCACAGTGTCAACAGGCTTCTTGGCTACAGCTCTATGAGTACAAACAGCAACTCTTATATATACTTATCTGTCTGTCTATTGGTCTATCTGTCTATATACTTATCTGTCTATCTATCTATCTGTCTATATAGTTATGTCTATCTATCTCTCTCTCTCTCTCTCTCTCTATATATATATATATATATATATATATATATACACTTATCTGTCTATCTGTCTGTCTGTCTGTTTGTCTGTCTATCCAGCCCAGTTTCAGTAGGCTTCATTGGCTTATATATATAGTAAGAGTCATTTTTCTCTCTCTCTCTCTCTCTCTCTCTCTCTCTCTCTCTCTCTCTCTCTCTCTCTCTCTCTCTCTCTCTGTGTTTGGTTTAAACCGCTGTAAAGTAGTCAAAGATGTTCAGAGGAGGCGTTTGGTCACACAGCCGGGTCAGTCAGGTCGGATTACTGTCACGAAACAGCCACGTCTGCGATGAATCCTGCGCTGCCGTTTCCTCTCAGACCAACTTCCCTGAAGTTTCTAATCCGCGGCTCTCAGAAAGCAGTCCGTGTGGCGGGGGGGGGGCAAGATTCGGTGGGAACTGGGGGAGTCGGCCAGGCAGAGACATAGAGAGAGAGGGGGAGGGTGAGAGGGGGGAGGACAAAAGCTCAGTATGTGGGGGGGCGTCCTTTCAGCGTGCCGCATGAGCGAGCGGTAGCCGTGGTAACCGGAGGCTCTGGTCAGCTGAGAGACGGACCCATTGTCCGGAGAAGAAGTGATCGGAGGAGGGGAGCACTTTAAAACTCCTCCACTGAAGAAATCCACAAGCAGCAAAACTGAGCTTTCAACTCTCAGCCCTGCCTCCACTCGCAAGGGCTTTAAAGGGGCAGTCCAACCAAAAATATATTTCACTCAGTTTGATCCTTAACCCAGTCGTAGTCGACCGGCCGAGTCATGTTTGGTCTCTGAAGTTTGCTTCACGCTGTTATTGACAAAAATGGACAGAGAAAATTGAGGCTGCTGCTGCTGCTTTAACTGTGTGACCTAATTTAGTGCATGTTTATTGATCACAGTGTCAGAAACCACATAATCGAGTCTGTTAGAGATGCTGAACACGGTTTGAGGAAAGTGCAGTTAGCCTCATGCTAATCGGTGAAATAAAAGCCTCCATTACTTGTTGGCTGCATCACATTTGCACTAGTGCAAAGCTAAAGAAGTAAACCTTTAATTTAGCACTGATTATTTGCATTTAAAGGGCCTGTATTGCACATTTATGTTGTATTTTATTTTTTTCCCTAAACATTTCCTGAAATTATAATGTTTTATGTGCTAAAATTCATAATTTGTGGCCATTTGTCAACCCCTCTTAATCCCTTAGAATTAAACACACTATTTATTACCATGCCTTTAAAGCTAATATATGTAAATGAGCTCTGATCTGATTGGCTGTCCGGAATTATGCATTATTTAAAAAGACCAGGCGGATTATTACATTAAAATGAATAAATTGTGACCGGAAGGTCGCCGGTTCGATCCCCTGAGCCGACAGTATGTGACTGAAGTGCCCTTGAGCAAGGCACCTTACCCCCAACTGCTCCCCGGGCACTTTGGATAAGGCTGCCCACCGCTCCGGGCAAGTGTGCTCACTGCCCCCTAGTGTGTGTGTTCACTAGTGTGCATGTATGTGGGTGTTTCATTGACGGATGGGTTAAATGTGGAGGTCTGATTCCTCTGTGTGTGAACACAATAGGCTAATGGTTCTGAATTCTAATGTAAAGAGGGCAGTAGAGATAAACTGTAGGCTGAATGGACAGATATGTAAATGTGTTGGTTTCTGTGACATCACAAAAACGCTGAATTCAAAACGGCTCATTTTCCATGTACAGACTGACTGGACTGAGGAGAGAACAGCACATTTAGAAACTTAGTCATTGTTTACATACGACATCAGACTCTTTTATACCAAAAAAGTGAGGAAAATTTGGTTTTCTGTGAAATCGGACCTTAAACTGTGAGACGGAGAGTGTGTGAGACTTCCTAAAGGAGTGTGGGGGGTGTGGGGGCTGTGTCGGTGGTCTCTAGATTATAGTGCTGGGCTGTATAGAGCAGATCAGAGGGAGGAAGCAGGTAGTGAGGTAGTGTTTGGCCTTCACACCTAAATCTTTCTGCTTTTGAACAGGTGACACACGTCACACCTATCACAACACACACACACACACACACTCACACCCCCACACACCTGTGTGCTGTAAAAGTGACGTGTGATCTCGTCTCTGTTGTTATTTCCTGTTCTCACTCGCTGCCCTCACTGCTGGAGCTTTAAACCTCACAGCGGGAGGTTCTCACTCTGAGAACCCACATAAACCGTGATATACAGTCGTGTGCAAAAGTTTGTGCACCCCTGCTCAAATTCTATGTTGATTTTTAGGTGTAAGTGAACACGTCCTCTACAGAGACACACTGCTGCACTTTTTAATGCACAGTTACTGTTTATTTACTGAGTTTAACATACTGGAAGAAATAAACATAAAAATGTGGGCTGTGCAAAAGTTTTGGCACACTTTCTATTTTATATTTTATTTTATCCGACATGTTAAACTCAAATAAAAAGATATTGTGCGCTAAAATTTGAGGACAAATGTCATATTTAAGTTTGTTCCTTGTAGAGGATGTGATAACTTACTTTCAGTTCGGAGACTGGGGGTGTTCAAACTTTTGCACACAACTGTGTGGGTGTCTTTGCGTGTGTGTGTGTGTGTGTGTGTGTGTGTGTGTGTGTGTGTGTGTGTGTGTGTGTTCAGGGTGTAAAAATGAATTATAATTCAGAGCAGATTTATAAGACGAGCGAAACAGGATGCAGCACAAAAATCATTTTATCTCAATTATGTTGTTTTTATAATTGTTGGAAGCCAAACTCGTGATTGAAAATGCGAATAACCGCCGAGCTTTATTACGTGTGCATTGTCAAAATCACTCTCCAATTTAGTTTCACAATTCAGACTCTTATAGAAAATACAACAGTGGAAAAATGGCCAAGCAAACTGATCTCAGTGGAATCAGGAACTATAATTGGATTAAATTGTTGTATCCATTGATTACTGTCCATGAAACGAAGACTAAATATGTCTCTCTCTCTCTTTCTGTCTCTCTCTCAGGAGCCTGCAGGCCGTGTAACGATACAGAAATGCTGATGGCAGTGTGTACCAGCGACTTCGGTGAGTTACACACATCTTCAGCTCTGCTTTCATTCACACAGCACTGTGGAAAATGCAGGAGTTCCCACAAACAGTGGGAGACGTTTCATAATCGGGGAGTGTTTTTAGCCTCACCACACAGCTTTCGCCAGGAAACTGGAATTTGGAGGGAAAGTTTCAGAAACCACACACACACACACACACACACGCAAACACACACACACACAGATTTATACATGTGCCGTCAGAGCCGCTGTGCCCCACACACTGCGCCTAATGTATGCTGAAGTCAGGTTAAAGTTCAGGCCGCAGCTCTAAAAGTCATTCTAATGGAATAACCCCCCCCCATTCTGACTGTGCAGTGGCTTAGCCCTGTATAGCTCTAATTGAGACGTGGTCAGACAGAGTGGCATCTCTATGGTGACTCGGGAACTCAGGGGCGGATTACATTACTGGAGTCAAAGCCATAGAAACCCCCAAAACCCCTAACAGGATCAACTAACGTACACACAGAACATAAAGCTCCAAATATCCAAACCCACTCATAGCACAACAGAGCGATCACCACAAAGCTGGATTCTCATTCATATATATATATATATATATATATATATATATATATATATAACCTCGTATCTCCAATTTTTGCCATTTTTCAGTTTATCACATAATTTGAAAATGTCTGTAGTTCTTTACATTGTGTATAAATTTTATGATGATTGGACCAAAAGAAACGACCCAGAATTACTTGGAAAAACATCTGGTTCCATTGACTTACATTCAAAGTAGAGTATGTTTTTCACTTCTCCTGTAAAGTTACTGTTTTGGAGATACGAGGTTTTGGTCAGATAGCAGTGGTAAATATTTCAGCTGTACTAATACACTGTAATGCCTTTTACATAGTTAGTAACGTGGAGAATTACATTTACATGCAGTTTACACTCTTATCAACTGATTTAATCTCACACCTGTCACAACACACACTCACACTCACACACACTCACACACACACACACTCACACGCACTCACCCCCACTCACACACCTGTGTGCTGTAAAAGTGACGTGTGATCTCGTCTCTGTTGTTATTTCCTGTTCTCACTCGCTGCCCTCACTGCTGGAGCTTTAAACCTCACAGTGGGAGGTTCTCACTCTGAGAACCCACATAAACCGTGATATACAGTCGTGTGCAGAAGTTTGTGCACCCCTGTTTGAATTGCATGATGTTGATTTTCTGAGTGTACGTCCTCTACAGAGACACACTACTGCACATTCTAATACACAATTACTGTTTATTTGCTGAATTTAATATAATGGAAGAAAAAAACAAAAATGTGGCCTGTGCAAAAGTTATGGCACACCTTATTTTATTTGTCCAACATGTTAAACTCAAATAAATAGAAATTGTGCACCAATATTTGCAGATAAATGTCCCATATAAGTTTGTTGCCTGTAGAGGATGTGATAACTTACTTTCAGTCAGGAGACTGGGGGTGTTCAGACTTTTGCACACAACTGAATGGGCATCTGTGTGTGTGTGTTTTTTTTAGACACACAAACATTTTTTTAAGCACACAAACATAAAGAATATTAATATTTATAAGTGCATTTTTAATTTGTAGACATTTTTTTTCTAACATCCCTTCTTCTGTGTGTGTTTAGTGGTGCGAGGAAACATCCGTGCAGTGGACACAGACGCTGACCTGCGAGCGGCGGTGATCAAAGTCAGCGCCACCCGGGTTTACCGCCAGAAATTCGCCTTGTTCTCCAGTAACGGCCGCCTGACGCATTCCGGAGAGATCCGGACGCCGCTGAGCTGTGGCGTTCGCACGGGCTCGGGCAGCTTCCTGTTCACTGGACACATCCACTTTGGGGAAGCGTGGCTGGGCTGTGCGCCGCGGTACAAAGACTTCCTGAGGGTGTATGAGCAGGCCAAGCAAGAGCTGCAGATACCCTGCACCCTCGACACTCATTGAGAGAGAGACAGACAGAGAGAGAGAGACAAAACATCATTAATGCTGCTTCTGTGTTGGAGCCACTCGGCTGATTAGGAGAGAAAGACAGAGGAAATGAAACTCCATCCTTCGCCAGCTCTCCCAGAAAGAGAGCGAAAGAGGAGAAGAAAGGAATGTGACTGTCCTTGACTCTCCAGAACCAGCTGAGTGTTCCTGCAAATCCCTCAGCTTGGCTGTCGTCTCAGAAAGACAGAAATGAAAAGACAGCACGACGGCCACGGCCAGCCAGTCGGATGAAAAGAGAATCCGGATGCCTTTGAGTTCGGAGGTCACGATTGTCGGCCTCAAAATCTGGCCGAACTGGGCCAAGAAGAGCGAAGAAGAACCGTCTCAGGAAACTCTGTGACTTTGGGAGCTTTCTTGCGTGAACTTCCCAAAAAAAATAAAAATAACAAAAACATTTAGCGCCTCTGAAGAGAGGACGATCAGCAGCCGCCCCTCAGGGCTCACTGTACATAAGCTATAATGAATATATGTAGCGCACCAGATTTTACAGTATTTTACAACACTTAAAAACAAAAAACGTTGTCATACATTATTTTTACGAGGCAGCGAATATTGAAAATGGTACCGAGATTATAATTCTGTGTTTTTATTTTAAATTTGCACTGACTGTGAGAAGGGAAATAACGCGGAGATGAATGCTGCACGCATGAAAAACCAAATGAAGCCAGATTATATGTAGCATAGAGGAGCAAGGCCTGAAACATAGTTCACGCAAGTACGCGAACGCAGGCGCATCGAGCTACACAGACACGTTTTCACACAGAGTTGTGTTATAAAATGTCACAATGTAATTCATAATGCATTCTGCGTTCTGAGCATTGCAGCAAGGGGGCGCTATAGGAACAGCAAAGCCTGGTCAAACTGTGCTTTCTCCCAGTTAACTGTCGTACCATAGGATTTTATATATATATTCCTATATATAATGTATAAAATGCTGTCGGATCAAAACCTCATATCTCCAAAATATAACTTTACAGGAGAAGGAAAAAACCTACTTTACTTTTAATGTAAGTCAATGGAACCAGAATTTTTTCCTATTATTCTTTGGCCACTTCTGTTGGTCCATTCATCATGAAATGTACACACGATGTAAAGGACAACAGCTATTTTCAAATTATGTGAAAAACTGAAAAACGACAAAAATACGAGGTTTTGTTCCGACAGCAGCGAGATTTACATATTTTATGTATTTTATATTAAAAAAATTACCTTTTCATTTTGATGTAACAGGTAAAGAATCTAACTTCTCACGTTTAGTTGGAATAACAGTAGCTCCCTTTCTGATTTGTCCTCTAGCGCCCCCTTGAGTACGGAGTGTTTAACGTAAAAATGCGCTGAGTTAGCACAGGAGGGCCAGGCGTTAGCCGAGCGCTGTTGTTTTCATTCTCGCACTTGCGTTGACTGTTTCTAGCCTAAGTGGTTTTATATACGTGAGGAGAACAGTGCTTATACGGCTAATTGATGTTAGCGTCTGGCGCGAGCCACAACAGCCAGCTCAAGGCTGAAGCTGCTTGTAGACGAGAGATTAGCATTGTGCTTGAGTGGATAGGAGCTCGGCTAACTATCACATGCTTCATGCTAACTGAATGGAAGCTGGAAGCGCTTTCCCTCTGCCTCCCTCTGTACGATATTTTCTTTTATTTTCGTATATAACCGACAGGGTCCCCTCAGATCTCCGCTGGCCATTCCTGTTCTTTCCAACGGAATCATCTAGACTATTTTTAGTCGTCTCTGGAAAAAGGCTGGACTTTATTTACTTAACTTTTGTGTTAAACATGTAATGTGAGAGGATTATTTAAGTTAACAGCGTATTTTGTGAGCTTTTATCACAGAACCTAGTGTAATTCTGACGCCTGACCACTGACTGTGGCGCTGGACACGCAGCACGAGCGCTAACGCGGCTGGCAGCGCAGGCCTCGCGCTCCGCTCTCTCCAAAGCTGCGCTGCACAGCTCAGTCAGAAGCTTTACCAAAACACAAAGTCCTCTGGAGGGAATCAGAGCCGGAAGCTTCTGTAGGAAATGGAGAGTTTCGCTCAGTTAGCCGCCGAGTTAGCCGCACTCAGGCTGGACGCTGGCACTGGCCATCAAATGTTTGGGGACACATAGCTTTTCAAGCGGTTTGAGACACAAATTAGCAGGTTTACTTGGTCAATTTACAAATAGATGAAGACAATATGTGTAAGTACCCTGTTGCTAACCGTGCTAGGTTGGGAATAAAGCCAAAGGCCACACTTTTTAGCCCTTTGTGATGTCAGAACTCACAGCGCTGAACCTTTCAGGGTTTTAAACCACTTTCAGACCAAAAGAGTTCAATAATGTGGTTTTAACAACAGTTAAAAAAGAGAAAACTGTCAAATAATTTGATAAACTGAGGTGTGTTGAGTGTCGGAGGTGAAGATGCGCTCTTATAAAAGAAGGTCCTTCAGATTGATGGAGAATGTGTTGTATATATCTGTGTAGAACCTTTTTCAAGTTGTTCTTAATGGGACCAAAAAGGGTTCTGCTATTGTAACAACAACAGAACTCTTTTTGGTGCTATCAGTCTGAAGAACCTTTTTTACCATGCAGGGGCTTCTTTGAGTGTTCATGGTTCTATATAGAACCACCGTCTTTACCAAGGAACCCTTGAAGAACCATCTTTTTTTGAGTGTAGTCGGTAGATTAACACACATGCTAACAAAACCTTGCAGGGATTTTTTTATGCTTAGAGTGAAAATCAAACACAGTTAAGAGTAAAGCTCGGTGTACCCAAACTTTTGAACAGTGTATCTGACAGTTTCACACTGAATCTCTCCTGTTTGTTTGTTTTTGTTTTGTTGTTGTTTTTGTTGACGTTCAGTGTTTATCATGCACTAAATGTGTGGAGAAACCAAATGGGTGAAAGAACAGAAGCTCTAAACTGCCTTTTTACGACGTTTTACTGTGTGCCTCGTGTGTGTGTGTATGTGTGTGTGTGTGTGTGGGTGTGTGTGTGTGTGTGTGTGTGTGTGTGTGTGTGTGTGTGTGTGTGTGTGTGTGAGTGATGCGTTTGTCTTTGTGACGGCTTTATCTGTATGTAAAGTGATTATGTAAAAAAGATGTGAATATTGATGTAAATAAGATGTTTTAGGGAAAAAGAACCATATTGTGGAGTTTGTATGTGATCAAGTTTATTAAAAAGTCATGAAGAGTTAAACGTCTGAGTCCGTGTTGTTTCTGAGAGTTCCCTGCAGTACAGGCTCTGTTTTAGCGCTGCTGCTTTAAAGGAACTGTTTGGATAAACACGTTTTCACTCCTTACGCCAAATGTAGCTGGTCAGACAGGACAAGTTTGGTGTCTGGAATTTGTTATCTGTAAAAATGGGCAGAAAACATTTGGACTGTTTTTCTTTGCGACATAAATTAGTCCATGTTTATAGATAACAGTGTGTCAGAAACAGCATAAGTCTGGCATTGAGGTAATAGTTAAGCAAGTTATTAGGCAAAATTAAAGTTCAGAAAAAAGTTTTAAAAAGTCCAAACTGTTCATATAAACAGTGTTATAGAACTAAACCGATCAGGAATAAGATTCTGACCACCTCCTTGTTTCTACGCTCATTGTCCATTTTATCAGCTCCACTTACTACATAGGTGCACTTTGTAGTTCTACAGTTACAGACTGTAGTCCATCTGTTTCTCTGATACTTTGTTAGCCCCCTTTTACCCTGTTCTTCAGTGGTCAGGACCCCCATGGACCCTCACAGAGCAGGTACTATTTGGGTGGTGGATCATTCTCAGCACTGCAGTAACACTGACGTGGTGGTGGTGTGTTAGTGTGTGTTGTGCTTGTCTGAGTGGATCAGACACAGCAGTGCTGCTGGAGTTTTTAAACAGAGATTGTATTTCCAGTGGCCTCAATCGGACTAGACTATTCCGATTGAGCTATTAGTCGGATTATTAACGGATTATTAGCCTGCATGTAAACGTGGCTACTGATCAAAGAAAAGAAAAAACAACGCATCCGAAACAAATCGGATAAAAACAAACAAATAAGAACAAAATAGAAGAGCTACACTGGCGAGACAGAACAGATAGTGAGTGCACAATCACTCAGTATCTGTTGAGTTTGAGTCTGTTTACATGCACTTAATAATCCGATAACTGCAGAAAATCAGATTCTGTCAGTAATCCGATCAACGTGTTAACATGCACTTGAGTAATCAGATAATGGGGAAACTCCAGGTCTCCATGAGTCAGACAGTAATCAGATTTCTGCTTTACAACCAGCCAATAAAAGAAAGAGTAAGAGTTTACATGCACTGAGAAATCTGATTACTGAGCTAAAATCCAGCTCTCTCAGTCGGATTTCTTAATCGGATTTCTAGACCTTACTCCGGCCTAAGAAATCAGAGTGTGCTGTTTACACGACCATTTGAATAATCAGATAACTGCAGAAATCTGATTCTGATCGGATTATTGAGTGCATGTAAACGAACTCAGTGTTTCAATCACATTATGAGACCAATATACCCCACACACACACACACACACACACAGTGACAGCAGTGAAGGTTAAAGGAGGGCTGTCAGGAAGTGATAAATAGCCTTGACTGAGTGAGCACAGCACTGACACATTCGTACACACACACACACTCACACACACTCACACACACACTCACACACACTCACACACACACTCACACACACACACACACTCACACACACTCACACACACACTCACACACACTCACACACTCACACACACTGATGAGAGTTAAATACCGAACTCAGTGTAAACACAGGAGTGAATGAGGAGCTGATGTGCTCCAGTCCCTCTCAGTGAGTGTGAAGGGAGTAACAGGAAGAAGTGCGGCTCATTAACATTGCGTTAGAGTGTGGGGGGTGGGCTTCTGGGAGCTGGGGAGGTGGGAGTGAGGGTTGGGGGGGGTCTAAGGATGGCCCAACACCAGACAGGAACATACACACACACACACACACACACAATACAAGCAAAGACGAATCCACACTTGTTACTATAAATTACGTCGTCATCACTCTTGCCTCAAACCATATAGAGCTGTTAAAGGGGAATTCCAACAATTTTTAAAATGAGTTTGCGATGTAAACAGAGTCATTCGGAGTGGTTTGAAGTGAAATGGTTGATTGAAGAGGCTCAGATTTCTCCTCTTTCTGAAGGCACATTCACAGCGTTTGTACCTTGTAAAGGAACTCGTCAATATAACATCCTTAGAAACGTGGGAATAAATAAAGATATAAAGGCTTCACTTTAGAATAAGACTACCCCTGTAATGGGTTTGGGAATGGTTTAAAGCGAGTTTATTAATGATCATTAATTAGGTCATAAACGCCTTAAAAAAACAGAAATTAATGGCTATAACCACTGGGTGAAATCCCCCGTGGTAGTCGGGGGTCCCCTGTTGTCCGTCTGTTATCTCTCTCTCCATAGCGGCGCTGATGCTTAATGTCAGTAAATGTCTGTTTTATCAGCTGTTCTTCTGTAGAGTCTCTGTTCTAGTGCGGTTCTGCGCTCTTCCTCACAGTAACTGAGATCTTCCTCGTCTCCTCTTCTGTAGAGTCTCTGTTCTAGTGCGGTTCTGCGCTCTTCCTCACATTAACTGAGATCTTCCTCGTCTCCTTTTCTGTAGAGTCTCTGTTCTAGTGCGGTTCTGCGCTCTTCCTCACATTAACTGAGATCTTCCTCGTCTCCTCTTCTGTAGAGTCTCTGTTCTAGTGCGGTTCTGCGCTCTTCCTCACAGTAACTGAGATCTTCCTCGTCTCCTCTTCTGTAGAGTCTCTGTTCTAGTGCGGTTCTGCGCTCTTCCTCACAGTAACTGAGATCCTCCTCATCTCCTCTTCTGTAGAGTCTCTGTTCTAGTGCGGTTCTGCGCTCTTCCTCACATTAACTGAGATCTTCCTCGTCTCCTCTTCTGTCTTCAGTGTGAGAAATGAGGAACAGTCACTCTTCACTCCAGACTCTTGGGAAACTGGGCGAGTTTTCAGATTTACAGATCTGCTGCAGCTCATTGTAAAGTGTTTCAGAGGAATCCGGGCAGAGTTACAGTTTCTAGGCTATGAAGGACCAACTGGGTGAACCAGTCTGCTGCAGCGCCACCCTGAGGCAGAGCAGCGCTGCAGCTCTAGTTAGTTAAGAACACCAGAGACAGAAGCTGATTGTGGGGGAAGCAGATAAACAATGAGCTTACATTTGTGTGAGTGGGTGACAGAGCAGTATTGTTTTATATCAGCCAGTAAGGTCAGCTAACTGTCAAGGAGGATAGATAATTAGCCACACTAGATGCTTTAGAGTGACAAAATGACCAAAAAGACAATGAAATTATTCAAAGTGGTTATTATAAACATATATTATGGCTCAGTGTGCAGTGTGAAAACACTTTTGTAGAGCACATTTTCATTCAACCCTGCAGTGAAATGTGCTGCTAGTGCATGATTACATGATAAAAATGACCTTTATTGTCATTGTACAAGTACAGTGAGGTTCAGTGAGCCACAGTGAGGTTCAGTGAGCCACAGTGAGATTCAGTGAGCCACAAAAGCTGTGATGTTATTGATCTTTCTGTTTTTCCCCAAAATCCAGATTAAATAAGTTTGACAGTACAAAACTCTTCTTGTATCAGTGCAGCACTACTGGTGTCGACCACCCGGAACTAAGTTCTTTACTGTTGTGATGTAACACTGAGTGTGTTTACGTGCACTTAACAATCCGATAACTTTGGAAAATCAGATTTTGTCAGTAATCTGATCAACGCGTTTACATGCATTTAATAATCCGATAACTGCAAAAAATCGGATTTTGTCAGTAATCCGATCAACGCGTTTACATGCATTTAATAATCCGATAACTGCAGAAAATCAGATTTTGTCAGTAATCCGATCAACGCGTCTACATGCATTTAATAATCCGATAACTGCAGAAAATCAGATTTTGTCAGTAATCCGATCAACACGTTTACATGCACTTACTAATCTGATAACTGCAGAAAATCAGATTTTGTCAGTAATCCGATCAATGCGTTTGCATGCACTTACTAATCCGATAACTGCAGAAAATCAGATTTTGTCAGTAACCCGATCAACACGTTTAAATGCACTTAATAATCCGATAACTGCAGAAAATCAGATTTTGTCAGTAATCCGATCAACACGTTTGCATGCACTTACTAATCCGATAACTGCAGAAAATCAGATTTTGTCAGTAACCCGATCAACACGTTTAAATGCACTTAATAATCCGATAACTGCAGAAAATCAGATTTTGTCAGTAATCCGATCAACACGTTTGCATGCACTTACTAATCCGATAACTGCAGAAAATCAGATTTTGTCAGTAACCCGATCAACACGTTTAAATGCACTTAATAATCCGTTAACTGCAGAAAATCAGATTCTGTCAGTAATCCGATCAACGCGCTTACATGCACTTAATAATCCGATAACTGCAGAAAATCGGATTTTGTCAGTAATCCGATCAACGCGTTTATATGCACTTAATTAATCAGATAAAGGGGAAACACCGGGTCTACATGAGTCAGACAGTGATCAGATTTCTGCCTTACAACCAGCCAATAAACTCACAGAAGAAGACAAGAAATAAACATAACGTAAAAGTCAAACTTCGTGCTGCAGCTTTTTTGTTGAACATCCACTTTACCTGAAAATATGAACAAACATCTAGAAGACGAAGAATATTTAAATCCTTAATTTCATTGAGAATGTATTTGGTTTCAGCGTCGCTCCAAAAGTGTTTTGCTGCGTCTCGCAGCGACGCTGCTCGCTTATTTCCGTTACCGCCGTCTGTTTGGTGTTTGATGAAAACAAGTTTTCGCCCCTTATGCCAAATGTAGCTGCTCAGACAGGACACGTTTGGTGTCTGGAGTTTGTTATCTGTAAAAATGGGCAGAAAACATTTAGACTGTTTATGACATACTTTAGTCCATGTTTATAGATGATAGTGTATCAGAAACCACAAAGTCTGGCAATGAGGTAATAGTTTTGCAATTTAGTTCTGTCTGTTTTCACACATGCGCAGACTGAGAAAGCCGAAAGAAATCAGAGTAAGAGTTTACATGCACTGAAATATCTGATTACTGAGCTAAAATCCAGCCTCTTTATCAGATTTCTTAATCGGATTTCTAGATTGGAGTATGGTGTTTACATGACCGTTTGAATAATCGGATAGCTGCAGAAATCTGATTATGATCGGATTATTGAGTGCATGTAAACACACTCAGTGATTTGTCCTATATAATTGATCTTTTTATAGAAATCATGCTATTTTATCAGAGTCCCTTAGTTTGTACCTGGACTGAGGGGGCACTGCTATTTAATCCCCCCACAGTTCAGCGCAAGCACTTAAAATGATGAATGACCCTGTGTCCCTGTCTCTCTCTCTCTCTCTCTCTCTCTCTCTCTCTCTCTCTCTCTCTCTCTTTGTTGTGGTGCTGATATAACCCTGTAATCTCTCTGGAGAACACAGCCACCGCAGGAACACGCACTTTTGTTCCTCAAGGGTCTGCAGATGGCCCTAATCCCTTTAAAATGCGGAGGGAAAAGCGTGTGAGAGTGACTGACTGTGTGGCGGGGGGTCCCGAGGTGGGCCATTCAGCGTTTCCCGCCAAAACGGACAATGTGAGAAGACGCAGAGTCGTGAACTGAATTGTCACCTCGGCCTTTTCAGCTGCACACAGCTGCTCTCCTCCAGCGGTTGGTGGGAATGTGCTCCGACTCACATCGGCAGCGTTAGCGTACGCGGCGGCGCATTAGCCGTGTTTACAGCCGCACCGACAGGCCGTTAATAAACGGTATGTGAGCTAATAAACAGCCGCACAGTGCGGTCAGCGTAAAACACCTTCACATAAACACCACAGAGCGGCGAGACGGGCCTGAGGGAGTCAGATTCAATCTGGAGCGTAAGAGGTTGTGACCTCTAATGTGCAGTATCTCTACAAACTGTGTTTTGGTATGATAGCGGTGTTGCTTAAAGGAATAGTTCAGTGACATCATATTTATCTGGTCTTCCTCTCTTTCTCCTAATTTAGCCGGACAGACAAGACATGTTTGGTGTCTGAAGTGTGCAATCAGTGAAAATGGACAAAAGTATGGACAGAATTTAGGCTTCAAGGCGCTACAACTGTTGTTATCTATGTAATGTACTTCAGTCTAACAGCAAGTCGTACAGTGTCAGATACCAAAGCAAGTCATATTTATAACACTGTAATTACACAATATATCGCTGTTATCGGAAACAAAACCTTGTATCTCCGAAATGGTAACTTTACAGGAGAAGGAAAAAACATACTTTACTTTTAATGTAAGTCAATGGAACCAGAATTTTTTCCAAGTCATTTTTGGTCGTTTCTTTTGGTCCATTCTTCATGAAATTTGCATACAATGTGAAGGATGCATTTTCAAATTATGTCACAAACTGAAAAACAACAATAATGGAGATACGAGGTTTCGGTCTGACAGCAGCGATATATATTGTCACTAATGCAAAAAAACTTGTATGTCCGTTTATGTTGTTTTTTTTTTTTACTTTTTTTGCAAAATCTGAAACCTCCAGTTATGCTCTTCATGGTGCATGATGAATGGACCAAAATGGTCCATTCATCAAAAAGGAACGGCATCAGATTGGTTAAAAATTACTTGAAAAAATAAATTTTTACATTAACTTCCGTTATATAAGCATTTAAGCATATAAGTTTTTCTTTCTCCTGTAAAGCTACCATTTTGGAGATATGAGGTGTGGTACCGACAGCAATGATATCCAAGTGAATACAATGTAGTCATGAAATCTAAATCTGATATTTCTTATTTTTATGTTCTTATAACACATTTTTAGACAGTTTTACTAAAATAACAAACTTAGCAAGCAAAATGACCCCACTAGCAGATCATCTTACTTCTTGAAAAGCAATAAAACAAGTAACTGGTAAGAAAAGGAAGCTCATATTCCACCAATTAGCATCATACTAATCTTACAGATACACTGTAGAGTATTTGGACTCCAAATTATTGAGTTCAGGTGTTTCAGCCAGACTCACTGCTAACAGGAGCATGAAATCAATCACATAGCCTTGCAGTCTCTGTAGACAAACACTGGCAGTAGAGCGGGTTGTACTGAAGAGCTCAATGACTTTAAACTCAGCACTGTCATGGGATTTGCGACAGGTCAGTTTGTGAAATTTCTTCCTAGCTAGATCTGCCCTAGACAACTGTAAGTGCTATGCTAACTGTGCATGAAATGGGTTTCCATGGCCGAGCAGCAGCACACAAGCCTAAGATCAGTATACGCAATGCCAAGCGTCGGATGGAGTGGTGTAAAGCATGTCACCAGTGTGACCTGAAATATTACTGAATTTCTAGTTGATAAGTTTGTATTTTCTTTACACTTGATCTTAACGAGAACACGACGTTTATTTTAGACGATGTGAAGGTTTTACATTGCAATACTTCATTACATAACCTTTTTATGTGCAGCACTAGATTTTTCTTAATTTTTCTTGGTTTTATGAAACTAATCAGGGCATCTTTCATACATTTCCTGTGGAGTCCCACAGGGTTCGATTTTAGAGCCTTTTTCATGGTGCATGAAACATAAATAATGTCATGGTATATAAGTAACATCATTATTGCTAAATTTCCTTCGGGATCAATAAAGTATCTATCTATCTATCTATCTATCTATCTATCTATCTATCTATCTATCTATCTATCTAAACCATGAGATAGCTACGTTGACAATACACAGTCGAGCGCTTCCATGCATTCCTTCTGAAAATTAAACCTATCAACAGGCAATTCGGTGGTGTCAGGTATTTTCAAGTAGGTCCCTCTAAATTTACATCTTATCAACAAGTACAACTTGTACGCAGCAGCACAGCAACAATACAGGAGGCTCAACCCCCGTCTACACACTGCACTGACTGCCTGGACATTTTTAATGAAAAATGCATTTTACAAAATAACTGCTACAGAGCATCAAACCACATGCTGTCAATCATGGAATATCCACTAAAATATGGAATTTAATCCATTTGTATTCTATTTTTTCACAGTTACCTCAGAATAAAGTCGGTCACACCAGTGACTTCAGCTAAAAGCTTCATATGAAATCATGAGCTAAATGAGAAAATCTCTGATAACTGAAAGACACAGTGGACTCACCATGTGCTTTTCTTCACAGATCCTCAGAAAACAGGGAAAAGGAAGTCGAGTGATGTCATCAGTGTGACTTTTATTTCAAAATAAGAGATTTTTGTTTCGCAGTAACACCAGTGACACGAGTCCTGGGGACCACAACTAGATGACTGCCACAATTCAGACCTGGTCAAATGCTATTGTTTCTGTCATTCTGATATATTTAATATTTCTTTTAAATTTCATTGTTTGATTGCTGGTCTGTGAGTATGATGTGGATATTAACACAACCCCCCCCCCTCCAATATCTGTTTGTTTTAGTGTTGCATGTTTAGTGTGTCTGTATGTTATCAACCAATAAATATTCATTAACAAAAAAATGTTACACAGCTTAGAAAAATGGCAAATAAAGTATGTTTCTGTTGGACAGTGCTGCAGTGTGTGTGTGTGTGTGTGTGTGTGTGTGTGTGTGTGTGTGTAATCCAAATGTACGACTGCCAACCGAAAGTAGAAAGATTAGATTTATCTCTCTCTGTCTCTTTCTCTCTCTCTGTGTCTCTCTCTCTCTGGAGAGCTGCTCACACAGAGAGGTTGGCAGGTGGGCTGACCGAAACTGCCCATCAGAGCCAGAAACACACACACACACACACATACACACACACACACACACATACACACACACACACACACAGGTAGAGTCAGAAAAACTGAGTGAGGAACAGAGACGTGTGTGTGAGTGTGAGAAAGCAGCAGTAGGAGGGCGTGTACAGTGTGTACAGTGTGTGTGTGTGTGTGTGTGTGTGTGTGTGTGTGTGTGTGTGTGTGTGTGCGCGTGCGACTTTGTAAAGTTTATTTTCTTTTGTTTTTGTATGTTTTCCAGAAAAGCTCCATGCTTTAATACTGAAAGAGTTTCTTTTTGCTTCCTGAGGTTGAGATTAGGGTCAGGTTTAGGATTAGACCTGGAGGGTCAGTTTCTCACACAGGGATTAAGCCTAGTCCTAATACAGGACACACTTTCATTATATCATTACTGAAAAAAGAGAAAATCTCCACTTTTTACTGATTTTTATTTTCTACATTTGAACATGGCAGCTGTCCTTTACATTCTGTAGCTACTTAACGAAGAATGGACCAATAGAAATGCTCCACACTGGCCTGTGATACAGTCTCTTTACATAACTTACACTAAAGTTAAGAATGTTTTTTCACTGTAAAAAATAATTGCGTTTTAACCTAAACTTGAGTTCATTGAACTTCTAAAGCAAAGGTCACTAATAGGCGGACTGAGGTCTGAGTCTGGACCCAGACGCTGTCCTATGCGGACCTGGACCTATAACCGATAAACTGTGGAGAATTATGTAATTTCGATGGGGTGGTCCTGTTTTAATTGGCGTAACTTTTCTAGCCTTTATGGTTGCTTTAGCGGCCTGGGAGATTCACAGACCAATTGCATGCATTATAAATATCACACCTGACGCTATTCAGCCAATCAGATCTGTGCATTACGATGAGCACTGAGACTCGAGTCAGTGAAGCACACACAGGGGAGGGACGAGGCGAGACACAGCAGTCGGAGAAGAAAGTGAGTCAGAGGGAAGTTATTTTATATGTTGTGATCTAAAAAGAGAAAACTGACAGTAAATGTTGTTGAAATATGACTGAATTGTACTTTATTTGATTTGATATTCAGTTGTTGACTGTATAAGATGTTGATATACCTACTAGGCTACTTCAGTAAACAGTATATGGCACTGAGTCATGATGTAAGTTAGACATTATGATGTTCCGGACCTTTGCTTGAGGATATTTTCTCTAACTGGACCTTATTGAGTTTTAATTGAAGACTTCTGTTCTAAAGTTTACAGTAACAATAACCTGTGTTTTACAGTCTGTTAACTTATTATTTGAACACAAAATTTTAAGTTAAAATGAAGTTTAAGTTATCTCCAAAATTGTAAATTTACAAAAGAGGACAAAAACACTCTTATCTTTTTGTAAGTTAATGTAAAATTTTATCACAGGTCATTTTGCAGCATTTCTATTGGTCCATTCATCATGACATTTTCATACCATATAAAGGACAGCTGATGCAGAAAAGTAAAAATCAAAAAAGGAGATACAACTGCTGTCGGAATAAAACCTCATCTCCAGTTTTATCATTTTTCAGTTTTTGGCATATTTTGAAAATGCCTATTGTCCTTTACATTGTGTGTAAATTTCATGATGAAAGGCCCAAAATGACTTGGAAAAATTCAGGTTCCACTGACATGGTCAGACAGAGTGGCATAACTCTGGAACTCGGGGGCGGATTACATTACTCAAGTCAAGGCCGTAGAAACCCCCAAAACCCCTAACAGGATCAGCTAACATACACACAGAACATAAAGATCCAAACCCACTCATAGCACAACAGAGCGATCACCACAAAACTGGATTCATATATATATATATATATATATATATATATATGTGTGTGTGTGTGTGTGTGTGTGTGTGTGTGTGTGAGTGTGTGTGTGTATAAAACCTTGTATCTCCATTTTTGTTTTTCAGTTTATCACATAATTTGAAAATGTCTGTAGTTCTTTACATTGTGTGTAAATTTTACGATGATTGGACCAACAGAAAAAAACCCAGAATTACTTGGAAAAACATCTGATTCCATTGACTTACATTAAAAGTAGAGTTTGTTTTTTCCTTCTCCTGTAAAGTTCCCACTTTAGAGATACAAAGTTTTGTTCCGACAACAGTGATATGTTTTTTGTGTGACAACGATGATACATATAACACATATTTAGATAAAGAAACTTACATATCGTCACTGTTGAAACAAAACCTTATATCTGCATTTTTGCCATTTTCTTATAGAAATTGAAAAGACCAGCTGCTCTTTACACTGCATTACATTTTTGTAATGAATGGACCAATAAAAATGCTCCAAAGGTGTTTGGAATAAAATCTTTTCCATTAACTTCCTTAACTGTCCTTCCCCTGTAAATTTACCATTTTGGAGATACATGGTTTTGTCACAACAGTGATGTATATAATACATATGGGGCATAATATTATCACATATAGGAACTTATACATATATACAGGGTGTATGTGTATGATCTCATGTCCTGACAAGGTATAAAAACAAATGTGTGTGTGTGTGTGTGTGTGTGTGTGTGTGTGTGTATCCAGCATGTGTGCTGGAATTCTCTCCTAATTACGACACGGATTAAGTAGGAAAACTCTGGGAACTGGGAGAGTGTGGGAATCAACCCCCACCACACACACTGTTACATACTCACACATACACACACACACACACACACACACACACACACACACACACACACACACACTCCAACTCTCCCTGCACCCCCCTCAAACTCTCTCTCTCCTTTCTCCTCACTTCAGTTCACTTCTACTTCCACATAGATGTAGCTTCTACTGTTTCATTTAAAAAGCCTCTATAATGTTCATATGATCCACAGTCACTCTGACAGACTGTAATACACTACAGGAAGTGTAGGGGGCGATATGGCTTCTACTGTTTCATTTAAAAAGCCTCTATAATGTTCATATGATCCACACAGTCACTCTGACAGACTGTAATACACTACAGGAAGCGTAGGGGGCGATATGGCTTCTACTGTTTCATTTAAAAAGCCTCTATAATGTTCACATGATCCACACAGTCACTCTGACAGACTGTAATACACTATAGGAAGTGTAGGGGGCGATATGGCTTCTACTGTTTCATTTAAAAAGCCTCTATAATGTTCATATGATCCACAGAGTCGTTCTGACAGACTGTAATACACTACAGGAAGTGTAGGGGGCGATATGGCTTCTACTGTTTCATTTAAAAAGCCTCTATAATGTTCATATGATCCACACAGTCGTTCTGACAGACTGTAATACACTACAGGAAGTGTAGGGGGCGATATGGCTTCTACTGTTTCATTTAAAAAGCCTCTATAATGTTCATATGATCCACACAGTCACTCTGACAGACTGTAATACACTATAGGAAGTGTAGGGGGCGATATGGCTTCTACTGTTTCATTTAAAAAGCTCTATAATGTTCATATGATCCACAGAGTCGTTCTGACAGACTGTAATACGCTACAGGAAGTGTAGGGGGCGATATGGCTTCTACTGTTTCATTTAAAAAGCCTCTATAATGTTCATATGATCCACAGAGTCGTTCTGACAGACTGTAATACACTACAGGAAGCGTAGGGGGCGATATGGCTTCTACTGTTTCATTTAAAAAGCTCTATAATGTTCATATGATCCACAGAGTCGTTCTGACAGACGGTAATACACTACAGGAAGTGTAGGGGGCGATATGGCTTCTACTGTTTCATTTAAAAAGCTCTATAATGTTCATATGATCCACAGAGTCGTTCTGACAGACTGTAATACACTACAGGAAGCGTAGGGGGCGATACGGCGTCTACTGTTTCATTTAAAAAGCTCTGTAATGTTCATATGATCCACACAGTCACTCTGACAGACTGTAATACACTCCAGTTGATGTTTATGTGTTTACTGTAGTGAAGGTGTCTCTCAGGGTTAGTTTATCTGGGAAGTTCATACATTAACATATAAATATAAACACATTCTTACACATTTACATTATATCACATTTGCACACTGAGCAGCTCTTTTCTTTCCTCCCTCTTCTCTCTCTCTCTTTCTGACTCTACTCTCTCCCTTTTCTGTCTCTCTCTCTATCCTTCTCTCTCTGAGTATCTCTCTCTACTCTCTATCCTTCTCTCTCTTTCAGTGACTGTACAATCTCTTTGTCTATCCCTCCCTCTCTCTCTCTCTCTCTATCCATCCCTCTCTGTACTCTCTCGCGCTCTCTCTGTACTCTCTGTACTCAAGTTCAAGTTCAAGTTCAAATTTGCTTTATTGACATGACAAACGTACATTTGTATTGTCAAAGCACAACAAAAATGATCTATATATTAAAAGTCAAGAAAGAAAAATATTAAAAAATAATAATAATAATAATAAAACAAAATATTCATACTATTAATATTCATACTCTCTCTCTGTACTCTCTCTCTCTCTGTACTCTCTCTCTGTACTCTCTCGCTCTCTGTACTCTCTCTCTCTATCCCTCTCTGTACTCTCTCTCTCTATCCCTCTCTGTACTCTCTCTCTGTACTCTCTCTCTCTCTGTACTCTCTCGCTCTTTCTCTCTATCCCTCTCTGTACTCTCTCTCTCTATCCCTCTCTGTACTCTCTCTCTGTACTCTCTCTCTCTATCCCCCTCTGTACTCTCCCTCTCTCTATCCCTCTCTGTACTCTCTCTCTGTACTCTCCCTCTCTCTATCCCTCTCTGTACTCTCTCTCTCTATCCCTCTCTGTACTCTCTCTCTGTACTCTCTCTCTCTCTATCCCCCTCTGTACTCTCCCTCTCTCTATCCCTCTCTGTACTCTCTCTCTGTACTCTCCCTCTCTCTATCCCCCTCTGTACTCTCCCTCTCTCTATCCCTCTCTGTACTCTCTCTCTGTACTCTCCCTCTCTCTATCCCTCTCTGTACTCTCTCTCTCTATCCCTCTCTGTACTCTCTCTCTGTACTCTCTCTCTGTACTCTCTCTCTCTGTACTCTCTCGCTCTCTCTGTACTCTCTCTCTATCCCTCTCTGTACTCTCTCTCTCTATCCCTCTCTGTACTCTCCCTCTCTCTATCCCTCTCTGTACTCTCTCTCTGTACTCTCTCTCTCTATCCCTCTCTGTACTCTCTCTCTGTACTCTCTCTCTCTATCCCTCTCTGTACTCTCTCTTGCGCTCTCTCTGTACTCTCTCGCTCTCTCTGTACTCTCCCTCTCTCTATCCCTCTCTGTACTCTCTCTCTCTATCCCTCTCTGTACTCTCTCTTGCGCTCTCTCTGTACTCTCTCGCTCTCTCTGTACTCTCTCTCTCTATCCCTCTCTGTACTCTCTCTTGCGCTCTCTCTGTACTCTCTCACTCTCTCTGTGTAGTTTCTCTCTCTCTCTCTCTCTCTCTCTCTCTCTCTCTCTCTCTCTCTCTCTCTCTGTCTATGAAATGGTACTTGTGTTAATGTGATGGTTATTTCAGCTCCAGCGTGTCTCCACATTCCTCTCTCACGCGCTCTGCATTCTTCTCTTCTTTTCTCTCTTTTGTCACTCTTTTTTTCTCCTCTCTCCGCTCTGTCTCGCTCCCTCCTGCTTTTCGGCTCTGTTCCCATAAATTCCTCTCTCTCTCTGCGCTCCTGTTCACAGACCCTGTCTGCTCCAATTACACACACTCACACACACACACACACACACACTCACACACACTCACACTCACACACACACACACACACACACTCACACACACACACACTCACACACACTCTGAGTTCATTAAGTATGTATCAGCTGAGCATTAGAGGGTAAAACAAAGCCCACCGGCGGGGAGTCTCCGTCTGCACTGCCCGCGTGACCGAGTGTGATGTGTTTCCTCTCGGACTTGTTCCCTGATTCCCAGCCGGAAAATCTCATTCAGCTCCGAGTTTTCCCACTGCTTTCCCACTCCAGTCCAAAAAATTCCCATAGCCTCTCTCACTGTAACACATTCCGGCGTGTCCGGGCAGTGCGGACCCCCAGCGTTACGGACATTAAGCTCATTAAAGCGGCCGTTCTCACAGCACTGAGGCCCAGTCACAGTGGAGGAGCAGGAAAAACACCCTCCTGAGGAGCTTTAATGCTAAAAAGATGGTTCTTCAAGGGTTCTTTAGTAAAGAAAATGGCTCTATATAGAACCACAAACACTCAAAGAACCCTTTGCATGATTAAACCGTTCTTTGCATCATGAAATGGGTCTTCAGACTGACGGAGAATGTGCTGTGGATGGTTCTACATAGACTCTGTTTGAAAAGGGTTCCATATAGCACCATAAAGTGTTCTGCTATTGTTTCTATGTCAAGCTTGACACAATAGAAGAACCCTTTTTGGTGCTATATAGAACCATACACAACACATTCTATTTTTAATCATGCAAAGGGTTTTTGAGTGTTCATGGTTCTACATAGAACCATTGTCTTTGCTGAAGAATGCTTAAAGAACCATCATTTTTAAGTGTGTAGGCAAACCATCGCTGTCCAAAGAACAAAGAAAACAGATATCAGCATTTTTTAAATTCTCATTTTTCTACATCGTGAACACGACAGCTGCGTTTGCACTAAAATGCAAATGTCATGATGAATGGACCAATAGAAATGCTCCAAAATGACTTGGACTAAAATGTTTTTTTTACATTTTACATTAACTTAGAAGAGAAGAGAAGAATGTTTTTGTCTTCACCTCTAAAGTTACTATTTTGAGTTTTTTTCGTTCTTCTGTAAAGTCTCTGTTCTAGTGCGGTTCTGCGCTCTTCCTCACAGTAACTGAGATCTTCCTCGTCTCCTCTTCTGTAGAGTCTCTGTTCTAGTGCGGTTCTGCGCTCTTCCTCACAGTAACTGAGATCTTCCTCGTCTCCTCTTCTGTAAAGTCTCTGTTCTAGTGCGGTTCTGCGCTCTTCCTCACATTAACTGAGATCTTCCTCGTCTCCTCTTCTGTAGAGTCTCTGTTCTAGTGCGGTTCTGCGCTCTTCCTCACATTAACTGAGATCTTCCTCGTCTCCTCTTCTGTAGAGTCTCTGTTCTAGTGCGGTTCTGCGCTCTTCCTCACATTAACTGAGATCTTCCTCGTCTCCTCTTCTGTAGAGTCTCTGTTCTAGTGCGGTTCTGCGCTCTTCCTCACAGTAACTGAGATCTTCCTCGTCTCCTCTTCTGTAGAGTCTCTGTTCTAGTGCGGTTCTGCGCTCTTCCTCACATTAACTGAGATCTTCCTCGTCTCCTCTTCTGTAGAGTCTCTGTTCTAGTGCGGTTCTGCGCTCTTCCTCACAGTAACTGAGATCTTCCTCGTCTCCTCTTCTGTCTTCAGGGTGAGAAATGAGGAACAGTCACTCTTCACTCCAAACTCTTGGGAAACTGGGCGAGTTTTCAGATTTACAGATTTATGGCTGCACATTGAGCCATATTGAGTCCACAGAGAGCCACCCCAGATAACAAAAATATTCCGGCCCAGATCTGGCCCATATCCCCCATTTTCATCTGGCCCTCTTGCCAAATGAATTGACGGCACTTGGGCGGACCGCTCCTGGTTGCTAGATGTGGGCCATATCCGTACCAGATTAGGGCCACAAATCAGCCAAAAGTAAACCACACAACTGGGCCTAATCTGGGCCAGAAGCTGACCACAAGATGTGGGCCATATCTGGAACAGATCCACGCCAGACTCATTTCAGATGGCAAAATTATTCTGACCCAGATCTGGCCCGCATCCGGCCCAGAAGGCTTTAAATGTACACAGAGAAAGGCGGCCAGTCTTTTAGATAAACAGAGAGATGCTAAAGTTACCTCAGCCAACGTTAGTGTCTTATACACGGTTATACAAGACGGTTCTTCAAGGGTTCTTTAGTAAAGACAGTGGCTTTACAGAGCCGTCTGCATGCTTAAATGGTCCTTTGGAAGGTGAAAAGTTCTTCAGATTGATGGAGAATGTGTTGTAGATGGTTCTGTATATAACCTTTCTGAAAATGGTTCTATATAGCACCAAAATAGGTTCTGCTATTGTAACAATATAGGTGTTATATAGAACCACGTTCAAAAAGTTTCTGTGTAGTTCCATATACAACACATTCTCCATCAGTCTGAAGAACTCTTCTTTGCTAAAGAACCCTCGAAGAACCATCTTTTTAAGTATGCAGGAATAATGTTCACAAGGGGCGTGTATAGTTTTTGTACAGTGTTCATTCAGTTTTTCCTCTCAGTGTCTGGGTTTACATGCAAAGATTTTCTCCAATCTGATTGAATATAGTCCGATTATAGATTAAGACTGAGGTGTTTATTCTCACTCTACTCAACAATCTGATGGAAAATCTCTGTTTACATAATCACTACAAGTAATCAGATCCAAAATGACACACATGTGTAGAGAACTACTTAGTGTAGACGTTACCATAACAACCAGCATCACGTGAGTCCAGTCAGAGTGAGATGAGCAGCAGTGAGCAGTGCTTGTGTTTTTAATTGCTTTAAAATGATGTCAGACTCAGGAAAACGTCCTTCACATGTTCTTATTAAAGAAGGCCGAGAGGAAGACGTCGTGTTCTGAGACACATAAGCTGGACGTCTGTCCCACCGCCGTCTTTTAAAGACCAGAGCATAAACTTCGTCTCCTCTGCAGACCAGTTTCTGCTCCGCCATGTTGAACGGTATAAACTTTCACTACGACGTGACGAACATGATCAGAACGGACTTAAACTTTCCGATAGGGAATGTAATCAGATACAGGCGTTTACACAGATATTATTCTTCTATTTAACGGATTATTTACAGGATTACCCACCTCGATCAGTCAGATAGAAACTGTATTCTGAATGGCCTCAATCAGACTAGACTATTCCGATTAAGGTGTTTACATGGACGCACTCTATTCCAATTGAGCTATTAGTCGGATTATTAATGGATTATTAAGATGCATGTAAACGTGGTCAGTGTCTGTGCTGTATTCCGGTCTTTCAGCTGCCTAATATTTCCTTTAGCCTCTGTGTTTTTTTGTTGTATACATTTTTGTGCTGTGAGCAAGATGAACTCTGATTGGTCAGCATGATTTTTAACCCACCTGTCCAGCACAGAAAACAGATACTGGCTCTGATTTAAAATTTCCGCAGCGTTGCAGTTTGAGTTTCAGACTGTGTGTGAATGGACCTCAATACGTTATCAGTGTAGAGTCTGGACACTGATGGCTGCTGATAGAAGGTGTTTCTGTATGTTGGCTTTCGGACACAGTGTACAGAGCTTCAGGCTGACAGGATGAGCGAGGGGTGAGAAAGTGGACGTGACTCTGTGGGAAACTGAGTGGGGGGGCAGCGGACTAACTCTGAGAGTGTGCGTAGGTGGGGGAAGTGTGTGAGAGTGTGCTGCACACAGACCTCATACACTCCACGGGGGAAAGAGAGAGAGGGATAGAGAGAGAGAGAGAGAGAGTGCGAGAGAGAGAGAGAGAGAGAGAGAGAGAGAGAGAGAGAAATAGTATAGAGTTCCAAAAAAAGTTGGGACACTGTCCAAAACTGTAATAAAAACAGTGACATGATATGGAAACCCTTTAAACCCTGTATTTCAAAATAGTGAAAAGACAACAGATCAAATGTTGAAACTGAAAATGTTGATATAAAAACTTTTTTGGAAATGGGGTTTTATACATTTCATGAAAAACGGACCAAAAAATGGCCCAAAATGACTTGGAAAAAAGTCTGTTTTTTCCTTTTCCGGTAAAGTTAAATTTAAGTTAAATAAAGTGTAAATTTAAGTGTTTGAATATAAAAGATTCCTGCTTAGTTAATAACACTTCAGAAACTTAAGGGGTAAACCACAAATAATATTGTCCACCTGTGACCCCTGTACAGTGTACATTTTAGGACATCCTCAACCTCAGCGTCAGTACTCGGCCATCAGACAGAGCGGCATCATTCCTCGGACTAAACAACTTCAATCTCGGGAAAACCATCATCACGTCTCAGATCTGGTGTAACTGAACAGCAGACCAAACGGCCTCAGAAAAAACGTATCGGACCAAACACCGTCAGACCAAACGCCCTCAGCGTTGATCTTATACTGGTTGTTATAACTTAGAAAACCACTGTGTCTTATTGATATAAATGCCAGTACAACATTTGCCAGTATTCCCGTATTCCTGTTCATGGTGGGTAAATTAAAAAAACACAAATTTAGCTTTTTTTTCTGAGGTTGTTTGGTCTGACGGTGTTTGGTCTGATACCTTTCTTCGGAGGTCATTTGGTCTGGGTAGGGGTGCGGGAAAAAAACGATTCTTAGATGCATCACGATGCAGACGAAAACGATTCTGAATCGATTCACAAATGTCAAAAATCGATTTTCTAAATGTTTAATTTATAACGTAATGTTGACGGAATGCAAAAGGCGGAACTTGGAAGTGGGGAAGTGCAGCGCCCGGACAGTCTGTGGCGGCACATAACAAAAACACAGCTGGATGAGTGAGAAATCCGATCGGCTCCCTCTGCATTAAAGCCAGGTTAGATCAGGAGTCACAACCCAAATGATAAGAAGAGCCATTTTGTCCTTTCAACAAAGATCAAACCACCTTGGGAGGTGCAACATTTAATGTCCAGTATGTCTCAGTACGTGATAATGTCCAGTATAGACTAAACAATATAAACGAAAACACAGACTTACTCTGCTCTGCTTTAAGCTTTAGCTCAGCTACAGCCGCTTTCCTCCCATCTCCGCCAGAAAACTTTTCCTCAGAAGTTGATCAGTTAAATGTCTCTCAGCGTTTGACTGTTTTACAAGGCTGAAGTCACTTCTTATTCTCCAGCTTCTTGTTCGAATTTACCCGTTCCACCTTAAATTCTAGCTGAGGTGCCGAATGTAAATGCGGCACCATTTAAGGTGGAAAGATCCTTTACTGACACAGCGACCCCCCGTCTCTACAACGAGACCAAAACCGAAGTTATAAAATCACTAAAGAAAACGGGTAGAATAGCTGTAACGTGCTGCGTGGTCGTCCATCACCACTGGATCTTATTTCACCGTAACTGCGCATTTTACCGCAGATGAGTGGCAGCAGCGTCTCATGTGCTCCAAACAAGAACAGTGAATGAGAGTCTTCTAGTTCACTTACCACATCACTCCCATTTGATTTATTAAAAAAGATACTGGAAGTAAATTCATTATGGATCATTACAGATACTTTAAAAGTACCAAGTCACTTTAAATAACAACACAGAGTTGCTTAGTCACTTTAAAATGTATATTGTCTCTATATTCTGTGTATGTTTGGTCTGATGGTGTTTGGTCTGACGGTGTTCAGTCTGATACCTTTTTTCTGAGGTCGTTTGGTCTGATGGTGTTTGGTCTGATACCTTTTTTCTGAGGTTGTTTGGTCTGATGGTGTTTGGTCTGATACCTTTTTTCGGAGGTTGTTTGGTCTGACGGTGTTCAGTCTGATACCTTTTTTCGGAGGTTGTTTGGTCTGATGGTGTTTGGTCTGACGGTGTTCAGTCTGATACCTTTTTTCTGAGGTCGTTTGGTCTGATGGTGTTTGGTCTGATACCTTTTTTCTGAGGTCGTTTGGTCTGACGGTGTTCAGTCTGATACCTTTTTTCGGAGGTCGTTTGGTCTGGCGGTGTTCAGTCTGATACCTTTTTTCGGAGGTCGTTTGGTCTGACGGTGTTTGGTCTGATATCTTTTTTCTGAGGTCGTTTGGTCTGATGGTGTTTGGTCTGATACCTTTTTTCTGAGGTCGTTTGGTCTGATACCTTTTTTCGGAGGCTGTTTGGTCTGGCGGTGTTCAGTCTGATACCTTTTTTCGGAGGTCGTTTGGTCTGACAGTGTTTAATGGCGTTATTGTTGTAATTAAGCACTTTTTAACGTTTGCTTGTGTTGGTTTGTTTTTGCCTGTGTTCATTTTACTCTTACATCAACCTGCACAGCAACCGCAGATGAAATTGATTCATCGGACACATTTACATCATGAAGTCATGATGCTGATTGGTGTGTTAAATGAACAAATAAAGGCATTAATTTTAAGCAAAAGTGGAAGTGACAACATTTCATTCCTCATCCAAGTGGTGGGTCCTGGAGGGAAAAGGTTTGGGGACCCCTGTATTAGATGGTCCTGAGGGTCCCAAGTAGAGAGAGGACAGACGGTAGGAGTGAGAACGAGGGAGCCGGTGAGTGTGTGAACATTTTTGGGGTTTGTCTGAGACAGAGTCAGTAATAGAGCATGATAAAGAGAGAGAGGGGGAGAGAGAGAGAGCGGGAAAGAGAGA